>NW_028225187.1:26951975-27057019 GCF_052327205.1 Somniosus microcephalus | reverse complement strand
GAGCGCTGCACTGTCGGAGGTGGGCAGTACTTAGGGAGTGCTGCACTGTCGGAGGGGGCAGTACTGATGGGAGCGCTGCACTGTCCGGAGGGGCAGCACTGAGGGAGCGCAGCATTGTCAGAAGGGGCAGTACTGAGGGAGCGCTGCACTGTCGGAGGGGGCAGTACTTAGGGAGTGCTGCACTGTCGGAGGGGCAGTACTGAGGGAGCGCTGCACTGTCGGAGGGGGCAGCACTGAGGGGAGCGCAGCATTGTCAGAAGGGCAGTACTGAGGGAGCGCTGCACTGTCGGAGGGGCGAGTACTG
This sequence comes from Somniosus microcephalus, assembly GCF_052327205.1. NCBI lineage: Eukaryota > Metazoa > Chordata > Chondrichthyes > Squaliformes > Somniosidae > Somniosus > Somniosus microcephalus. Next base: position 27,056,715 of record NW_028225187.1, on the reverse strand, counting down.
AGGGAGCGCTGCACTGTCGGAGGGGCAGTACTGTGGGAGCACGACACTGTCGGAGGGGCAGTACTGAGGGAGTGCCGCACTGTCGGGAGGGGGCAGTTCTGAGGGAGCGCTGCACTGTCAGAGGGGCAGTACTGAGGGAGCGCTGCACTGTCGGAGGAGCAGTACTGAGGGAGTGCCGCACTGTCGGAGGGGCAGTACTGAAGGAGCGCCGCACTGTCAGAGGGGCAGTACTGAGGGAGCGCTGCACTGTCGGAGGGGCAGTGCTGAGGGAGCGATGCACTGTCGGAGGGGCTGTACTGAGTGAGCGCTTGCACTGTCGGAGGAGCAGTTACTGAGGGAGCGCTACACTGTCGGAGGGGGTAGTACTGAGAGGGAGTGCTGCACTGTCGGAGGGGCAGCACTGAGGGGAGCGCAGCACTGTCGGGTAGGGGCAGTACTGAGGGAGCACAGCACTGTCGGAGGGGCAGTAGTTAGGGAGTGCTGCACTGTCGGAGGGGCAGGACTGAGGGAGCGCTGCACTGTCGGAGGGGCAGCACTGAGGGAGCGCAGCATTGTCAGAGGGGCAATATTGAGGGAGCGCCTGCACTGTCGGAGGGGGCAGTACTGAGGTAGTGCTGCACTGTCGGAGGGGCAGTACTGAGGGAGCACTACACTGTCGGAGGGGCAGTACTGAGGGAGTGCTGCACTGTCAGAGGGGCAGTACTGAGGGGAGCGCTGCACTGTCGGAGGGGCAGTACTGAGGGAGTGCCGCACTGTCGGAGGGGGCAGTACTGAAGGAGCGCCGCACTGTCGGAGGGGCAAGTACTGAAGGAGCGCCGCACTGTCAGAGGGGCAGTAACTGAAGGAGCGCTGCACTGTCGGAGGGGCAGTACTGAGGGAGCGCTGCACTGTCGGAGGGGCAGTACTGAGGGAGCGCGACACTGTCGGAGGGGCAGTACTGAGGGAGCGCTACAATGTCGGAGGGGCAGTACTGAGGGAGCGCTGCACTGTCGGAGGGGTAGTACTGAGGGAGTGCCGCACTGTCGGAGGGGCAGCACTGAGGGAACACTGCACTGTCGGAGGGGCAGTACTTAGGGAGTGCTGCACTGTCGGAGGGGCAGTACTGAGGGAGCGCTGCACTGTCGGAGGGGCAGCACTGAGGGAGCGCAGCATTGTCAGTGGGGCAGTACTGAGGGAGCGCTGCACTGTCGCAGGAGCAGTACTGAGGGAGTGCTGCACTGTCGGAGGGGCAGTACTGAGGGAGCGCTGCACTGTCGGAGGGGCATAACTGAGGGAGTGCTGCACTGTCGGAGGGGCAGTACTGAGAGAGTGCTGCACTGTCGGAGGGGCAGCACTGAGGGAGCGCAGCATTGTCAGAGGGGCAGTACTGGGGGAGCGCTGCACTGTTGGAGGGGCAGTACTGAGGGTGCGCTGCACTGTCGGAGGGGCAGTACTGAGGGAGCGCCGCACTGTCGGAGGGGCAGTACTGAGGGAGTGCTTCACTATCGTAGGGGCAGTACTGAGGTAGCGCCGCACTCTCGGAGGGGCAGTACTGAGGGAGCGCATCACTATCGTAGGGGCAGTACTGAGGGAGCGCCTCACTATCGTAGGGGCACTACTGAGGGAGCGCTACACTGTCGGAGGGGCAGTACTGAGGGAGCGCGGCACTGTCGGAGGGGCAGTGCTGAGGGAGCGCCGCACTGTCGGAGGGGCAGTGCTGAGGGAGCGCTGCACTGTCGGAGGGGCAGTGCTGAGGGAGCGCTGCACTGTCGGAGGGGCAGTACTGAGGGAGCGCCGCACTGTCGGAGGGGCCATACTGAGGGAGCGCTGCACTGTCGGAGGGGCAGTACTGAGGGAGCGCTGCACTGTCGGAGGGGCAGTACTGAGGGAGCACTACACTGTCGGAGGGGCAGTACTGAGGGAGTGCCGCACTGTCGGAGGGGCAGTACTGAGGGAGTGCTGCACTGTCAGAGGGGCAGTACTGAGGGAGCGCTGCACTGTCCGAGGGGCAGTACTGAGGGAGTGCCGCACTGTCGGAGGGGCAGTACTGAAGGAGCGCCGCACTGTCAGAGGGGCAGTACTGAGGGAGCGCTGCACTGTCGGAGGGGCAGTACTGAGGGAGCGCTGCACTGTCGGAGGGGCCGTACTGAGAGAGCGCTGCACTGTCGGAGGGGCAGTACTGAGGGAGCGCTACACTGTCGGAGGGGTAGTACTGAGGGAGTGCCGCACTGTCGGAGGGGCAGCACTGAGGGAGCGCGGCACTGTCGGAGGGGCAGTACTGAGGGAGCACTGCACTGTCGGAGGGGCAGTACTTAGGGAGTGCTCCACTGTCGGAGGGGCAGTACTGAGGGAGCGCTGCACTGTCGGAGGGGCAGCACTGAGGGAGCGCAGCATTGTCAGAGGGGCAGTACTGAGGGAGCGCTGCACTGTCGGAGGGGCAGTACTGAGGGAGTGCTGCACTGTCGGAGGGGCAGTACTGAGGGAGCACTGCACTGTCGGAGGGGCAGTACTGAGGGAGTGCCGCACTGTCGGAGGGGCAGTACTGAGGGAGTGCTGGACTGTCAGAGGGGCAGTACTGAGGGAGCGCTGCACTGTCGGAGGGGCAGTACTGAGGGAGTGCCGCACTGTCGGAGGGGCAGTACTGAAGGAGCGCCGCACTGTCGGAGGGGCAGTACTGAAGGAGCGCCGCACTGTCAGAGGGGCAGTACTGAAGCAGCGCTGCACTGTCGGAGCGGCAGTACTGAGGGAGCGCTGCCCTGTCGGAGGGGCAGTACTGAGGGAGCGCTGCACTGTCGGAGGGGCAGTACTGAGGGAGCGCTACACTGTCGTAGGGGCAGTACTGAGGGAGCGCTACAATGTCGGAGGGGCAGTACTGAGGGAGCGCTGCACTGTCGGAGGGGTAGTACTGAGGGAGTGCCGCACTGTCGGAGGGGCAGTACTGAGGGAGTGCTGCACTGTCAGAGGGGCAGTACTGAGGGAGCGCTGCACTGTCCGAGGGGCAGTACTGAGGGAGTGCCGCACTGTCGGAGGGGCAGTACTGAAGGAGCGCCGCACTGTCAGAGGGGCAGTACTGAGGGAGCGCTGCACTGTCGGAGGGGCAGTACTGAGGGAGCGCTGCACTGTCGGAGGGGCCGTACTGAGAGAGCGCTGCACTGTCGGAGGGGCAGTACTGAGGGAGCGCTACACTGTCGGAGGGGTAGTACTGAGGGAGTGCCGCACTGTCGGAGGGGCAGCACTGAGCGTGCGCGGCACTGTCGGAGGGGCAGTACTGAGGGAGCACTGCACTGTCGGAGGGGCAGTACTTAGGGAGTGCTGCACTGTCGGAGGGGCAGTACTGAGGGAGCGCTGCACTGTCGGAGGGGCAGCACTGAGGGAGCGCAGCATTGTCAGAGGGGCAGTACTGAGGGAGCGCTGCACTGTCGGAGGGGCAGTACTGAGGGAGTGCTGCACTGTCGGAGGGGCAGTACTGAGGGAGCACTACACTGTCGGAGGGGCAGTACTGAGGGAGTGCCGCACTGTCGGAGGGGCAGTACTGAGGGAGTGCTGGACTGTCAGAGGGGCAGTACTGAGGGAGCGCTGCAATGTCGGAGGGGCAGTACTGAGGGAGTGCCGCACTGTCGGAGGGGCAGTACTGAAGGAGCGCCGCACTGTCGGAGGGGCAGTACTGAAGGAGCGCCGCACTGTCAGAGGGGCAGTACTGAAGCAGCGCTGCACTGTCGGAGCGGCAGTACTGAGGGAGCGCTGCACTGTCGGAGGGGCAGTGCTGAGGGAGCGCTGCACTGTCGGAGGGGCAGTACTGAGGGAGCGCTGCACTGTCGCAGGGGCAGTACTGAGGGAGCGCTACAATGTCGGAGGGGCAGTACTGAGGGAGCGCTGCACTGTCGGAGGGGTAGTACTGAGGGAGTGCCGCACTGTCGGCGGGGCAGCACTGAGGGAGCCCGGCACTGTCGGAGGGGCAGTACTGAGGGAGCACTGCACTGTCGGAGGGGCAGTACTTAGGGAGTGCTGCACTGTCGGAGGGGCAGTACTGAGGGAGCGCTGCACTGTCGGAGGGGCAGCACGGAGGGAGCGCAGCATTGTCAGAGGGGCAATACTGAGGGAGCGCTGCACTGTTGCAGGGGCAGTACTGAGGGAGTGCTGCACTGTCGGAGGGGCAGTACTGAGGGAGCGCTGCACTGTCGGAGGGGCATTACTGAGGGAGTGCTGCACTGTCGGAGGGGCATTACTGAGGGAGCGCTGCAATGTTGGAGGGGCAGCACTGAGGGAGCACAGCATTGTCAGAGGGGCAGTACTGAGGGAGCGCTGCACTGTTGGAGGGGCAGTACTGTGGGTGCGCTGCACTGTCGGAGGGGCAGTACTGAGAGAGCGCTGCACTGTCGGAGGGGCAGTACTGAGGGAGCGCCGCACTGTCGGAGGGGCAGTACTGAGGGAGCGCCTCACTATCGTAGGGGCAGTACTGAGGGAGCGCCGCACTCTCGGAGGGGCAGTACTGAGGGAGCGCCTCACTATCGTAGGGGCAGTACTGAGGGAGCGCCTCACTATCGTAGGGGCACTACTGACGGAGCGCTGCACTGTCGGAGGGGCAGTCTTGAGGGAGCGCGGCACTGTCGGAGGGGCAGTGCTGAGGGAGCGCCGCACTGTCGGAGGGGCAGTACTGAGGGAGCGCTGCACTGTCGGAGGGGCAGTGCTGAGGGAGCGCTGCACTGTCGGAGGGGCAGTACTGAGGGAGCGCCGCACTGTCGGAGGGGCTGTACTGAGGGAGCGCTGCACTGTCGGAGGGGGAGTACTGAGGGAGTGCCGCACTGTCGGAGGGGCAGGACTGAGGGAGCGCTGCACTTTTGGAGGGGCAGTACTGAGGGAGCGCTACACTGTCAGAGGGGCAGTACTGAGGGAGCGCTACACTGTCGAAGGGGCAGTACTGAGGGAGCGCTGCACTGTCGGAGGGGAAGTACTGAGGGAGTGCCGCACTGTCGGAGGGGCAGCACTGAGGGAGCGCGGCACTGTCGGAGGGGCAGTACTGAGGGAGCGCTGCACTGTCGGAGGGGCAGTACTTCGGGAGTGCTGCACTGTCGGAGGGGCAGTACTGAGGGAGCGCTGCACTGTCGGAGGGGCAGCACTGAGGGAGCGCAGCATTGTCAGAAGGGCAGTACTGAGGGAGCGCTGCACTGTCGGAGGGGAAGTACTGAGGGAGCGCCGCACTGTCGGAGGGGCAGCACTGAGGGAGCGCGGCACTGTCGGAGGGGCAGTACTGAGGGAGCGCTGCACTGTCAGAAGGGCAGTACTTAGGGAGTGCTGCACTGTCGGAGGGGCAGTACTGAGGGAGCGCTGCACTGTCGGAGGGGCAGCACTGAGGGAGCACTACACTGTCGGAGGGGCAGTACTGAGGGAGTGCCGCACTGTCGGAGGGGCAGTACTGAGGGAGTGCTGGACTGTCAGAGGGGCAGTACTGAGGGAGCGCTGCAATGTCGGAGGGGCAGTACTGAGGGAGTGCCGCACTGTCGGAGGGGCAGTACTGAAGGAGCGCCGCACTGTCGGAGGGGCAGTACTGAAGGAGCGCCGCACTGTCAGAGGGGCAGTACTGAAGCAGCGCTGCACTGTCGGAGCGGCAGTACTGAGGGAGCGCTGCACTGTCGGAGGGGCAGTGCTGAGGGAGCGCTGCACTGTCGGAGGGGCAGTACTGAGGGAGCGCTGCACTGTCGCAGGGGCAGTACTGAGGGAGCGCTACAATGTCGGAGGGGCAGTACTGAGGGAGCGCTGCACTGTCGGAGGGGTAGTACTGAGGGAGTGCCGCACTGTCGGCGGGGCAGCACTGAGGGAGCCCGGCACTGTCGGAGGGGCAGTACTGAGGGAGCACTGCACTGTCGGAGGGGCAGTACTTAGGGAGTGCTGCACTGTCGGAGGGGCAGTACTGAGGGAGCGCTGCACTGTCGGAGGGGCAGCACGGAGGGAGCGCAGCATTGTCAGAGGGGCAATACTGAGGGAGCGCTGCACTGTTGCAGGGGCAGTACTGAGGGAGTGCTGCACTGTCGGAGGGGCAGTACTGAGGGAGCGCTGCACTGTCGGAGGGGCATTACTGAGGGAGTGCTGCACTGTCGGAGGGGCATTACTGAGGGAGCGCTGCAATGTTGGAGGGGCAGCACTGAGGGAGCACAGCATTGTCAGAGGGGCAGTACTGAGGGAGCGCTGCACTGTTGGAGGGGCAGTACTGTGGGTGCGCTGCACTGTCGGAGGGGCAGTACTGAGAGAGCGCTGCACTGTCGGAGGGGCAGTACTGAGGGAGCGCCGCACTGTCGGAGGGGCAGTACTGAGGGAGCGCCTCACTATCGTAGGGGCAGTACTGAGGGAGCGCCGCACTCTCGGAGGGGCAGTACTGAGGGAGCGCCTCACTATCGTAGGGGCAGTACTGAGGGAGCGCCTCACTATCGTAGGGGCACTACTGACGGAGCGCTGCACTGTCGGAGGGGCAGTCTTGAGGGAGCGCGGCACTGTCGGAGGGGCAGTGCTGAGGGAGCGCCGCACTGTCGGAGGGGCAGTACTGAGGGAGCGCTGCACTGTCGGAGGGGCAGTGCTGAGGGAGCGCTGCACTGTCGGAGGGGCAGTACTGAGGGAGCGCCGCACTGTCGGAGGGGCTGTACTGAGGGAGCGCTGCACTGTCGGAGGGGGAGTACTGAGGGAGTGCCGCACTGTCGGAGGGGCAGGACTGAGGGAGCGCTGCACTTTTGGAGGGGCAGTACTGAGGGAGCGCTACACTGTCAGAGGGGCAGTACTGAGGGAGCGCTACACTGTCGAAGGGGCAGTACTGAGGGAGCGCTGCACTGTCGGAGGGGAAGTACTGAGGGAGTGCCGCACTGTCGGAGGGGCAGCACTGAGGGAGCGCGGCACTGTCGGAGGGGCAGTACTGAGGGAGCGCTGCACTGTCGGAGGGGCAGTACTTCGGGAGTGCTGCACTGTCGGAGGGGCAGTACTGAGGGAGCGCTGCACTGTCGGAGGGGCAGCACTGAGGGAGCGCAGCATTGTCAGAAGGGCAGTACTGAGGGAGCGCTGCACTGTCGGAGGGGAAGTACTGAGGGAGCGCCGCACTGTCGGAGGGGCAGCACTGAGGGAGCGCGGCACTGTCGGAGGGGCAGTACTGAGGGAGCGCTGCACTGTCAGAAGGGCAGTACTTAGGGAGTGCTGCACTGTCGGAGGGGCAGTACTGAGGGAGCGCTGCACTGTCGGAGGGGCAGCACTGAGGGAGCGCAGCATTGTCAGAAGGGCAGTACTGAGGGAGCGCTGCACTGTCAGAGGGGCAGTACTGAGGGAGCGCTGCACTGTCGGAGGGGCAGTACTGAGGGAGTGCTGCACTGTCGGAGGGGCAGTACTGAGGGAGCGCTGCACTGTCGGAGGGGCAGTACTGAGGGCGTGCTGCACTGTCGGAGGGGCAGTACTGAGGGAGTGCTGCACTGTCGGAGGGGCAGCACTGAGGGAGCGCAGCATTGTCAGAGTGGCAGTACTGAGGGAGCGCTGCACTGTTGGAGGGGCAGTACTGAGGGAGCGCTGCACTGTCGGAGGGGCAGTACTGAGGGAGCGCTGCACTGTCAGAAGGGCAGTACTGAGGGAGCGCTGCACTGTCGGAGAGGCAGTACTGAGGGAGTGCTGCACTGTCGGAGGGGCAGTACTGAGGCAGCGCTGCACTGTTGGAGGGGCAGTACTGAGGGAGCGCGGCACTGTCGGAGCGGCAGTACTGAGGGAGCGCTGCACTGTCGGAGGGGCAGTAGTTAGGGAGCGCTGCACTGTCGGAGGGGCAGTACTGAGGGAGCGCTGCACTGTCGGAGGGGCAGCACTGAGGGAGCGCAGCATTGTCAGAAGGGCAGTACTGAGGGAGCGCTGCACTGTCGGAGGGGCAATACTGAGGGAGCGCTGCACTGTCGGAGGGGCAGTACTGAGGGAGTGCTGCACTGTCGGAGGGGCAGCACTGAGGGAGCGCAGCATTGTCAGGGTGGCAGTACTGAGGGAGCGCTGCACTGTCGGAGGGGCAGCACTGAGGTGTGGTAAACCACTGTCGTTCACGGTGTTCACTATTGTTGTTGTTGTCGTTCACTCTTGTTTCACTGTTATACCTGACTATGCCTCAGCTGACTCCGCCCTTGGCTACCTGGTATAAGGACAGCTGCACGGCAGCTCTCTGCCATTCGGTCGTCCACTAGAGGCATAGTCCTGATCTGTTTGTAGTTGCATTCAGTAGTTACTAAAAGCCTGTTGTTCTGAACTCTACTCAGCCTTTTATTAGAATTGATAGCGCATCAATTTTATTAACTACTGACAAAAATAAATAAATAATGAGGCTGCAGTTACTTAAGATCAAGTGCCTGGAACTCGACCCGCAAGAACCGGACTCGACTGCTAAGTTCTCGCACTGGCTGAACTGTTTTGAGTCTTTTCTGGCTGCATCCGGCGAGACCGTCGCCACCGACGCCGACAAGCTCAGGGTGCTGAATTCGAAAGTAAACCACCGAGCTTTTGCCCTTATCCGGGACGCTACAAGCTACCAGGGGGCTATTGACATTTTAAAGGAACAATATGCACGCCCGGTCAACTATGTTTACGCAAGACATCTCCTGGGGTCCCGCAAACAACAGCCCGGGGAACCCCCAGAAGCATACATACGGGCGCTGAAGGAACTCGGCCGAGCCTGCGAATGCAAGCAAGTATGAGCCACGGAACATACGGAGGAGCTCATCCGGGACGCCCTCGTTGCGGGCCTCAGGTCCACTCACACACGGCAGCGACTGCTGGAAAGTAGCGAGCTCGACCTGAAGAAGGCGATTTCACTCACCCTTTCGTTGGACGAAGCCCATCGGAACATGGAGGCCTACTCCCCGGACCACACGGCCGCCTCGTGGATGTCGCGGCCGCCGCCATCTTGGGACGTGGCGCCGCCCCGGGCCCCGGCCCCAACTGCTGCAGCGATGTCCCGCCCGAGCCAGAAATGTTATTTCTGTGGCCAAACCAAACACCCCAGGGCGCGCTGCCCGGCGAAAAACGCTGTCTGCTCTGCCTGCGGTAAGAAGGGACACTACGCTGGCGTCTGCAGAAGTCAGAAGACCCCTACCTTCAGCAGCGCCGCTTGCGATTCGTGGGAGCGGCCATCTTGCCTTCCTCCAGCCTCGTGGGGATCGGGATCGTCATGGGCGCCGCCATTTTGCCCTTCTCCGATGCTGCCATTTTGTCCGCCATTTTGCCAACGGGCCACCGACTCACCCACCGCCTCGGAGGGGCAGTACTGAGGGAGCACCGCACTGTCGGAGGGGCAGTACTGAGGGAGCGCTGCACTGTTGGAGGGGCAGTACTGAGTGAGCGCTGCACTGTTGGAGGGGCAGTACTGAGGGAGCGCTGCGCTGTTGGAGGGGCAGTACTGAGTGAGCGCTGCACTGTTGGAGGGGCAGTACTGAGGGAGCGCTGCACTGTCGGCGGGGCAGTACTGAGGGAGCGCTGCACTGTTGGAGGGGCAGTACTGAGAGAGCGCTGCACTGTCGGAGGGGCAGTACTGAGGGGCGCCGCACTGTCGGAGGGGCAGTGCTGAGGGAATGCTGCACTGTCAGAGGGGCAGTACTGAGGGAGCGCTGCACTGTTGGAGGGGCAGTACTGAGAGAGCGCTGCACTGTCGGAGGGGCAGTACTGAGGGGCGCCGCACTGTCGGAGGGGCAGTACCGAGGGAGCGCAGCACTATCGTAGGGGCAGTACCGAGGGAGCGCCGCACTGTCGGAGGGGCAGTACTGAGGGAGTGCCTCACTGTCAGAGGGGCAGTACTGAGGGAGCGCTGCACTGTCGGAGGGGCAGTACTGAGGGAGTGCCTCACTGTCGGAGGGGCAGTACTGAGGGAGAGCCTCACTATCGTAGGGGCAGTACTGAGGGAGCGCTGCACTGTCAGAGGGGCAGTACTGAGGGAGTGCCTCACTGTCAGAGGGGCAGTACTGAGGGAGCGCTGCACTGTCGGAGGGGCAGTATTGAGGGAGCACTACACTGTCGGAGGGGCAGTACTGGGGGAGCACTACACTGTCGGAGGGGCAGTACCGAGGGAGTGCCGCACTGTGGGAGGGGCAGCAGTGAGGGAGCGCGGCACTGTCGGAGGGGCAGTACTGAGGGAGCGCTGCACTATCGTAGGGGCAGTACCAAGGGAGCGCCGCACTGTCGGAGGGGCAGTACTGAGGGAGTGCCTCACTATCGTAGGGGCAGTACTGAGGGAGCGCTGCACTGTCGGAGGGGCAGTACTGAGGGAGTGCCTCACTATCGTAGGGGCAGCACTGAGGGAGCGCTGCACTGTCGGAGGGGCAGTACTGAGGGAGCGCTGCACTGTCGGAGGGGCAGTACCGAGGGAGGGCCGCACTGTCGGAGGGGCAGTACTGAGGGAGTGCCTCACTATCGTAGGGGCAGCACTGAGGGAGCGCTGCACTGTCGGAGGGGCAGTACTGAGGGAGCGCCGCACTGTCGGACGGGCAGTGCTGAGGGAGCGCCTCACTATCGTAGGGGCAGTACTGAGGGAGCACGGCACTGTCAGAGGGGCGGTGCTGAGGGAGCGCTGCACTGTCAGAGGGGCAGGACTGAGCGAGCGCGGCACGGTCGGAGGGGCAGTACTGAGGGAGCTCTGCACTGTCGGAGGGGCCATACTGAGGAAGCGTCGCACTTTCAGAGGGGCAGTACTGAGGGAGCGCTGCACTGTCGGAGGAGCAGTACTGAGCGAGGGCTGCACTGTCGGAGGGGCAGGACTGAGGGAGCGCTGCACTGTTGGCGGGGCAGTGCTGAGGGCATGCTGCACTGTCGGAGGGGTAGTACTGAGGGAGCGCCGCACTTTAGGAGGGGCAATACTGAGGGAGCGCGGCACTGTTGGAGGGGCAGTACTGAGGGAGCGCCGCACTGTTGCAGGGGCAGTACTGAGGGAGCGCCGCACTGTTGCAGGGGCAGTACTGAGGGAGCACGGCACTGTCGGAGGGGCAGTACTGAGGGAGTGTCGCACTGTTGCAGGGGCAGTACTGAGGGAGCGCCGCACTGTTGGAGAGGCAGAACAGAGGGAGCGCTGCACTGAGGGAGTGCTGCACTGTCGGAGGGGCAGTACTGAGGGAGCGCTGCACTGAGGGAGTGCTGCATTGTCGGAGGGGCAGTACTGAGGGAGCGCTGCACTGAGGGTGTGCTGCACTGTTGGAGGGACAGTAATGAGGGAGCGTCGCACTGTCGGAGGGGCAGTACTGAGGGAGCGCTGCACTGTTGGAGGGGCGGTTCTGACTGAGCGCCGCACTGTCGGCGGGGCATTACTGAGGGAGTGTTGCACTGTTGGAGGGGCAGTACTGAGGGAGTGCCGCACTGTCGGACGGGCAGTACTGAGGGAGCACTGCACTATCAGAGGGGCAGTACTGAGGGAGCGCCGCACTGTCGGAGGGGCAGTACTGAGGGAGCGCCGCACTGTCGGAGGGACAGTACTAAGTGAGCGCCGCACTGTCGAAGTGGCATTACTGAGGGAGCGCTGCACTGTCAGGGGCAGTACTGAGGGAGCGCTGCACTGTCAGAGGGGCGCTTCTGAGGGAGCACCGCACTGTCGGAGGGGCAGTACTGAGGGAGTGCCGCACTGTCGGAGGGTCAGTACTGAGGGAGTGCCGCACTGTCAGAGGTGCAGTAATGACGGAGCGCTGCACTGTCTGAGGGGCAGTACTGAGGGAGCGCCGCACTGCCAGAGGTGCAGTACTGAGGGAGCACTGCACTGTCAGAGGGGCAGTACTGAGGGAGCGCCACACTGTCGGAGGGGCAGTACTGAGGGAGCGCTGCAGTGTCAGAGGGGCAGTACTGAGGGAGTGTCGCACTGTTGCAGGGGCAGTACTGAGGGAGCGCCGCACTGTTGGAGAGGCAGAACAGAGGGAGCGCTGCACTGAGGGAGTGCTGCACTGTCGGAGGGGCAGTACTGAGGGAGCGCTGCACTGAGGGAGTGCTGCATTGTCGGAGGGGCAGTACTGACGGAGCGCTGCACTGAGGGTGTGCTGCACTGTTGGAGGGACAGTAATGAGGGAGCGTCGCACTGTCGGAGGGGCAGTACTGAGGGAGCGCTGCACTGTTGGAGGGGCGGTTCTGACTGAGCGCCGCACTGTCGGCGGGGCATTACTGAGGGAGTGTTGCACTGTTGGAGGGGCAGTACTGAGGGAGTGCCGCACTGTCGGACGGGCAGTACTGAGGGAGCACTGCACTATCAGAGGGGCAGTACTGAGGGAGCGCCGCACTGTCGGAGGGGCAGTACTGAGGGAGCGCCGCACTGTCGGAGGGACAGTACTAAGTGAGCGCCGCACTGTCGAAGTGGCATTACTGAGGGAGCGCTGCACTGTCAGGGGCAGTACTGAGGGAGCGCTGCACTGTCAGAGGGGCGCTTCTGAGGGAGCACCGCACTGTCGGAGGGGCAGTACTGAGGGAGTGCCGCACTGTCGGAGGGTCAGTACTGAGGGAGTGCCGCACTGTCAGAGGTGCAGTAATGACGGAGCGCTGCACTGTCTGAGGGGCAGTCCTGAGGGAGCGCCGCACTGCCAGAGGTGCAGTACTGAGGGAGCACTGCACTGTCAGAGGGGCAGTACTGAGGGAGCGCCACACTGTCGGAGGGGCAGTACTGAGGGAGCGCTGCTGTGTCAGAGGGGCAGTACTGAGGGAGTGCTGCACTGTCGGAGGGGCAGTACTGGGGGAGTGCAGCACTGTCAGAGGGGCAGTACTGAGGGAGTGCTGCACTGTCGGAGGGGCAGTACTGGGGGAGTGCAGCACTGTCAGAGGTGCAGTACTGAGGGAGTGCTGCACTATCGGAGGGGCAGTACTGAGGGAGTGCTGCACTGTCGGAGAGGCAGTACTGAGGATGTGCTGCACTGTCGGAGGGGCGGTACTGAGGATGTGCTGCTCTGTCGGAGGGGCAGTACTGAGGATGTGCTGCACTGTCGGAGGGGCGGTACTGAGTGAGCGCCGTACTGTTGGAGGGGCAGTACTGGGGGAGTGCTGCACTTTCGGAGGGGCAGTACTGAGGGAGTGCTGCACTGTCAGAGGGGCAGTACTGAGGGAGCGTCGCACAGTCAGAGGGGCAGTAATGAGGGAGCGCCGCACTGTCGGAGGGGCAGTACTGAGGGAGCGCCGCACTGTCGGAGGGGCCGTACCGAGGGAGTGCTCCACTGTCGGAGGGGCAGTATTGAGGGTGCGCTGCACTGTCGGAGGGGCAGTACTGAGGGAGCGCTGCACTGTCGGAGGGGCAGTAGAGAGGGAGTGCTGCACTGTCGGAGAGGCAGTACTGAGTGAGCGCCGCACTGTCGGAGGGGCAGTACTGAGGGAGCGCTGCACTGTCGGAGAGGCAGTACTGAGTGAGCGCCGCACTGTCGGAGGGGCAGTACTGAGGGAGCGCTGCACTGTCGGAGTGGCAGTACTGAGGGAGCGCTGCACAGTCAGAGGGGCAGTACTGAGGGAGCGCTGCACTGTCGGAGGGGCAGTACTGAGGGAGCGCTGCACTGTCGGAGGGGCAGTACTGTGGGAGCACTACACGGTCGGAGGGGCAGTCCTGAGGGAGCACTACACTGTCGGAGGGGCAGTACTGAGGGAGCGCCGCACTGTCGGAGGGGCAGTACTGAAGGAGCGCTGCACAGTCAGAGGGGCAGTACTGAGGGAGCGCTGCACTGTCGGAGGGGCAGTACTGTGGGAGCACTACACGGTCGGAGGGGCAGTACTGAGGGAGTGCCGCACTGTCGGAGGGGCAGTACTGAGGGAGCGCCGCACTGTCGGAGGGACAGTACTAAGTGAGCGCCGCACTGTCGAAGTGGCATTACTGAGGGAGCGCTGCACTGTCAGGGGCAGTACTGAGGGAGCGCTGCACTGTCAGAGGGGCGCTTCTGAGGGAGCACCGCACTGTCGGAGGGGCAGTACTGAGGGAGTGCCGCACTGTCGGAGGGTCAGTACTGAGGGAGTGCCGCACTGTCAGAGGTGCAGTAATGACGGAGCGCTGCACTGTCTGAGGGGCAGTACTGAGGGAGCGCCGCACTGCCAGAGGTGCAGTACTGAGGGAGCACTGCACTGTCAGAGGGGCAGTACTGAGGGAGCGCCACACTGTCGGAGGGGCAGTACTGAGGGAGCGCTGCTGTGTCAGAGGGGCAGTACTGAGGGAGTGCTGCACTGTCGGAGGGGCAGTACTGGGGGAGTGCAGCACTGTCAGAGGGGCAGTACTGAGGGAGTGCTGCACTGTCGGAGGGGCAGTACTGGGGGAGTGCAGCACTGTCAGAGGTGCAGTACTGAGGGAGTGCTGCACTATCGGAGGGGCAGTACTGAGGGAGTGCTGCACTGTCGGAGAGGCAGTACTGAGGATGTGCTGCACTGTCGGAGGGGCGGTACTGAGGATGTGCTGCTCTGTCGGAGGGGCAGTACTGAGGATGTGCTGCACTGTCGGAGGGGCGGTACTGAGTGAGCGCCGTACTGTTGGAGGGGCAGTACTGGGGGAGTGCTGCACTTTCGGAGGGGCAGTACTGAGGGAGTGCTGCACTGTCAGAGGGGCAGTACTGAGGGAGCGTCGCACAGTCAGAGGGGCAGTAATGAGGGAGCGCCGCACTGTCGGAGGGGCAGTACTGAGGGAGCGCCGCACTGTCGGAGGGGCCGTACCGAGGGAGTGCTCCACTGTCGGAGGGGCAGTATTGAGGGTGCGCTGCACTGTCGGAGGGGCAGTACTGAGGGAGCGCTGCACTGTCGGAGGGGCAGTAGAGAGGGAGTGCTGCACTGTCGGAGAGGCAGTACTGAGTGAGCGCCGCACTGTCGGAGGGGCAGTACTGAGGGAGCGCTGCACTGTCGGAGAGGCAGTACTGAGTGAGCGCCGCACTGTCGGAGGGGCAGTACTGAGGGAGCGCTGCACTGTCGGAGTGGCAGTACTGAGGGAGCGCTGCACAGTCAGAGGGGCAGTACTGAGGGAGCGCTGCACTGTCGGAGGGGCAGTACTGAGGGAGCGCTGCACTGTCGGAGGGGCAGTACTGTGGGAGCACTACACGGTCGGAGGGGCAGTCCTGAGGGAGCACTACACTGTCGGAGGGGCAGTACTGAGGGAGCGCCGCACTGTCGGAGGGGCAGTACTGAAGGAGCGCTGCACAGTCAGAGGGGCAGTACTGAGGGAGCGCTGCACTGTCGGAGGGGCAGTACTGTGGGAGCACTACACGGTCGGAGGGGCAGTACTGAGGGAGTGCCGCACTGTCGGAGGGGCAGTACTGAGGGAGCGCTGCACAGTCAGAGGGGCAGTACTGAGGGAGCGCTGCACTGTCGGAGGGGCAGTACTGAGGGAGCGCTGCACTGTCGGAGGGGCAGTACTGTGGGAGCACTACACGGTCGGAGGGGCAGTCCTGAGGGAGCACTACACTGTCGGAGGGGCAGTACTGAGGGAGCGCCGCACTGTCGGAGGGGCAGTACTGAAGGAGCGCTGCACAGTCAGAGGGGCAGTACTGAGGGAGTGCTGCACTGTCGGAGGGGCAGTACTGTGGGAGCACTACACGGTCGGAGGGGCAGTACTGAGGGAGTGCCGCACTGTCGGAGGGGCAGTACTGAGGGAGCGCTGCACAGTCAGAGGGGCAGTACTGAGGGAGCGCTGCACTGTCGGAGGGGCGGTACTGAGGGAGCGCTGCACTGTCGGAGGGGCAGTACTGTGGGAGCACTACACGGTCGGAGGGGCAGTACTGAGGGAGCACTACACTGTCGGAGGGGCAGTACTGAGGGAGCGCTGCACTGTCGGAGGGGCAGTACTGAGGGAGTGCTGCACTGTCAGAGGGGCAGCACTGAGGGAGCGCAGCATTGTCAGGGGGCAGTACTGAGGGAGCGCTGCACTGTCGGAGGAGCAGTAGAGAGGGAGTGCCGCACTGTCGGAGGGGCAGTACTGAGGGAGCGCCACACTGTCGGTGTGGCAATACTGAGGGAGCGCTGCACTGTCGTAGGGGCGCTACTGAGGGAGTGCTGCACTTTCGGAGGGGCAGTAATGAGGGAGCACCGCACTGTCGGAGGGGCAGTACTGAGGCAGCGCCGCACTGTCGGAGTGGCAGTACTGAGGGAGCACCGCACTGTCGGAGGGGCAGCACTGAGGGAGCGCCACACTGTCGGAGGGGCAGTACCGAGGGAGTGCTCCACTGTCGGAGGGGCAGTACTGAGGGCGCGCTGCACTGTCGGAGGGGCAGTACTGAGGGAGCGCCTCACTATCGTAGGGGCAGTACTGAGGGAGTGCCTCACTATCGTCGGGGCAGTACTGAGTGAGCGCTGCACTGTCGGAGGGGCAGTACTTAGGGAGTGCTGCATTGTCTGCGCTATCAATTACTCAAAAGACTGAGGTTAAGCGAGTAACTAACAAGCTTTTATTAACAAGAGAATGAAGGTGTGCCTCAAGTGGTCGACCGGTCCAGAATACAGAGGGACTGTGGAGCAGTCACCTTTATACCTGGACTCGTGGGCGGAGTCAACCGAGGCATGTACAGACATGTACACAGTGGAATACAAACACTCATACTGGCAGGTATAACAGTGGTTTACCACATTCACCCCTTGTTTAAAAATGAGTCCGGCGGGGTGAAGTGTATTAAAAGTTTTTGTATTGGAGTCTCTCCGGAGGTCTTGTCTGCCGCTGTGATCGACGTGGCGACGGCAGAGGTAGTGAAGCTTCCGGCGTCGAGTCCGGCGTAGGCTGGGGCACTGGTGTATAGTCCTCATGGGCGTTGAGCGGGTCGCGGGGCCCAGGCGTGCCGTCTGCTGGGGTTGGGTATTGGATCGTGGGGGGTGGTGGTAGTGGGTTGTGGGTTACTGGGGCCCCCGAGGGTGCGAGGTCTCGTATGGAGACTGTGTCCTCCCGCCCGTCCGGGTACGCAATGTAAGCGTACTGGGGGTTGGCGTGGAGGTCGACCCTCTCGACCAGGGGGTCCGTTTTATGGGTCCTCACGTGTCTTGTCAGTAGGACCGGTCCTGGGGACGTCAGCCATGGCGGTAGCGATGTCCCCGATGTGGACTTCCTTGGGAAGACAAACATTTTCTCATGAGGGGTGGCGTTAGTGGCAGTGCAGAGCAGTGACCGAATAGAGTGGAGCGCATCGGGGAGCACATCCTGCCAGCGGGAGGTCGGAAGGCCCCTAGACTTTAAGGCTAGCAGGGCGGCCTTCCAAACTGTTGCATTCTCTCTTTCCACCTGCCCGTTCCCCCGGGGGTTGTAACTGGTGGTCCTGCTTGTGGCAATTCCCCTAGCGAGCAGGTACGGGCGGAGTTCGTCGCTCATAAACGATGAGCCCCGGTTGCTATGGATATAGCTGGGGAAACCGCACAGGGTGAAGAGGTCGTTTAGACATTTAATGACCGTGGCACTGGTCATGTCCGGGCAGGGGATGGCGAACGGGAAACGGGAGTACTCATCAATAATATTGAGGAAGTACACATTACGGTCGGAGGAGGGGAGAGGCCCTTTAAAATCAACGCTCAGGCGCTCGAAGTGGCGAGTGGCTTTTATCAGGTGAGCCCTGTCTGGTCTATAAAAGTGCGGTTTGCACTCAGCGCAGACTTGGCAGTTCCTGGTCATGGTCCTGACCTCCTCAATAGAGTAAGGCAGGTTGCGGGCCTTGATGAAGTGGATGAACCTGGTGACCCACGGGTGGCAGAGGTCATTGTGGAGGGCCCGCAGTCTATCGATCTGCGTGCTGGCGCAGGTGCCACGCGATAGAGCATCCGGGGGTTCATTGAGCTTCCCGGGCTGGTACAAGATCTCGTAATTGTAGGTGGAAAGTTCGATTCTCCACCTCAAGATCTTGTCGTTTTTGATTTTGCCCCTCTGCTTGTTGTTAAACATAAAAGCAACTGAACGCTGGTCAGTGAGCAGGGTAAATCGTTTTCCGGCCAGGTAGTGCCTCCAATGACGCACAGCCTCCACAATAGCCTGGGCCTCCTTCTCAACAGCGGAGTGTCTGGTCTCCGGGCCCTGGAGGGTTCGTGAAAAGAAGGCCATGGGTCTCCCCGCCTGATTAAGGGTAGCGGCCAGGGCAAAGTCGGACGCGTCGCTTTCCACCTGGAAGGGGATGGATTTGTCCACTGCGTGCATGGTGGCTTTGGCAATGTCTTCCTTGATACGGTGGAAGGCTAAGCGGGCCTCTGCCATCAAAGGAAAAGAGGTGGACTTGATCAGCGGACGGGCCTTGTCCGCATAGTAGGGGACCCATTGGGCGTAATAGGAGAAAAACCCTAGGCACCTCTTCAGGGCCTTGAGGCAGTGGGGCAGTGGGAGTTCCATAAGGGGACGCATCCGGTCGGGGTCGGGACCGATGACTCCGTGTTCCAAAACACAGCCAAGGATGGCGAGGCGGGTTGTGCGGAATATGCACTTCTCCTTGTTATACGTCCGGTTCAGGAGTTGGGCGGTGCAGAGGAATTTTTCGAGGTTTGCGTCATGGTCCTGCAAGTCATGGCCGCAGATGGTCACATTGTCCAGATATGGGAAAGTGGCCTGCAACGCATTTTGATCGACCATCCGGTCTATCTCCCTTTGGAAGACGGAGACCCCATTGGTGACACCAAAGGGAACCCTAAGGAAGTGATAGAGGCGGCCGTTTGCCTCAAAGGCAGTATACTGGCGGTCCTCAGGGCGGATAGGGAGATGGTGGTACGCTGATTTCAGGTCAATGGTCGAGAAGACGCGGTACTGCGCGATCTGGTTGACCATATCAGCTATGCGGGGGAGTGGGTAAGCGTCCAGCAGGGTGTAGCGATTTATTGTCTGGCTGTAGTCGATGACCAGGCGCTGCTTCTCGCCGGTCTTAATGACCACAACCTGGGCTCGCCAGGGGCTGGTGCTGCCCTCAATAGTCCCCTCCTTCAGGAGCTGCTCCACTTCGGTTTTAATGAAAACCCTGTCCTCGGCACTGTATCGCCTGCTCTTTGTGGCGATGGGCTTACAGTCGGGGGTGAGGTTAGCAAACAGTGGGGGGGGGGTGACTCTGAGTGTTGGAGAGGTTGCACCTGGTGCGCGGCGGGCAATTTGGAAGCTGCTGGCTGTGGACTGTGAGTGGGGGGAGGGGTCCACCGTACGCCATCGTAACGCTTTTAAGGTGGCACTGGAAATCTAACCCCAGTAGGATGGCAGCGCAGAGGTGGGGCAGGACCAGAAGTTTAAAATTATCGTACACAGTCCCGTCTACTAAGAGTGTCACCACGCAGTAGCCGCCAATGTCCGCCAACTGAGACTCGGAGGTCATAGAAATTCGCTGGTGCGCAGGCAGGACTGGGAGAGAGCAACGCCGCACCGTGTCGGGGTGGATGAAGCTCTCCGTGCTCCCAGAGTCAAAAAGGCAGATTGTTTCGTGACCATTTACCTTAATGTCCATTGTGGACCGGGCCAGTTGGTGCGGTCTCGCTTGGTCCAGCGTAACGGAGGCCAGCGTAGGGGTCGGTGTGTCGTTGCGGGTATCAGATGAGGCGGTGTTGGGGGCCAAGATGGCGGCTGGCGTCCAAGATGGCTGCTGTTCCGGCAGCGTCCATGATCCCCATGTGGCTGGAGGCGTCCAAAATGGCTGCTGTTCCGGTGGTTCGCACATGGCTGGGGAGGCCCAAGTTGGCGGCCTGCACGGCCCACACGCGGCGCTGCTGGGGTTCGGGGTGGCTTTGGCCCTGCAGACGCTGGCGTAGTGTTCCTTCTTCCCGCAGCCCGAGCAGATCGCATTTTTCGCCAGGCAGCGCGCTCTGGGGTGTTTGGCCTGGCCACAGAAGTAGCATTTCTGGCCTTGGGACACTGCTGTCTGGCCTTGGGACCCTGCTGCGGTAGTAGGGCCATTGCTGGGATGTGGCTGGGGTGGCACGGTGCTATGAGACGGTCCTACCGTGTCCCAGGCTGCCGTTCTCCGTGGCGTCCATGGTGCAGAGGAGTAGGCATCCATGCCCCGGTAGGCTGCGTCCAATGATAGTGCGAGTTCAGAGGCCTTGTTGAGGTCGAGGTCACTCTGCTCCAACAGTCGCTGTCGGGTGTAATTGGACCTGTGGCCCGCTACAAAAGCGTCCCGGATGAGTTCCTCTGTGTACACGGCGGCCTTTACATCCTTACAGCCACAGGCCCGGCTAAGCACAGACAGTGCCTGAAGGTATTCCTCGGTCGATTCCCCAGGTTGTTGTTTACGACTCCCCAGGAGGTGCCTGGCGTACACCTCGTTCACTGGGCGCGTGTACTGGTCCTTGAGGAGCTTGAGAGCATCCGTGTACAAGGTCGCGTCTTGGATGACCGAGTATGCTCGGTGGTTCACTTTGGAGGTCAGGACATCCAGTTTGTCCTCATCCGATTTGACCGTTGCAGCGGAGGCGATCAGGAATTTTTCAAAGCACCTAAGCCAGTGAGCAAACTTGGTGGATGCGTCCGCCTCCCGATGGTCTAAGTCCAGGCATGCTGGTGTGAGGATCTTCTCCATTATAAAAAAATCTTGTTAATAAAATTAAAGCGTTATCAATTACTCAGAAGACTGAGGTTAAGCGAGTAACTAACAGGCTTTTATTAACAAGAGAATGAAGGTGTGCCTCGAGTGGTCGAACAGTCCAGAATACAGAGGGACTGTGGAGCAGTCACCTTTATACCTGGACTCATGGGAGAAGTCAGCCGAGGCATGTACAGACATGTACACATTGGAATACAAACACTCATACAGGCAGGTATAACAGTGGTTTACCAAAGGGAGCGCTGCACTGTCGGAGGGGCAGTGCTGAGGGAGCGCCTCACTATCGTAGGGGCAATACTGAGGGAGCGCTGCACTGTCGGAGGGGCAGTACTGAGGGAGCGCCGCACGGTCGGAGGGGCAGTACTGAGGGAGCGCTGCACTGTCGGAGGGGCCGTACCGAGGGAGCGCCGCACTGTCGGAGTGGCAGTACTGAGGGAGGGCTGCACTGTCGGAGTGGCAGGACTGAGGGAGCGCTGCACTGTTGGCGGGGCAGTACTGAGGAAGCGCTGCACTGTCGGAGGGGCAGTACTGAGGGAGCGCCGCACTGTTAGAGGGGCAGTACTGAGGGAACGTCGCACTTTAGGAGGGGCAATACTGAGGGGGCACGGCACTGTCGGAGGGGCAGTACTGAGGGAGCGTCGCACTATTGCAGGGGCAGTACTGAGGTAGAGCTGCACTGTTGGAGAGGCAGAACTGAGGGAGCGCTGCACTGAGGGTGTGCTGCACAGTCGGAGGGGCAGTACTGAGGGAGTGCTGCACTGAGGGAGTGCTGCACTGTCGGAGGGGCAGTACTGAGGGAGCGCTGCACTGAGAGAGCGCCGCACTTTTGGAGGGGCAGTACCGAGGGAGCGCCACACTGTCGGAGGGGCAGTACTGAGGGAGCACTGCAGTGTCGGAGGGGCAGTACTGAGGGAGCGCTGCAGTGTCGGAGGGGCAGTACTGAGGGAGTGCTGCACTGTCGGAGGGGCAGTACTGGGGGAGAGCAGCACTGTCAGAGGGGCAGTACTGGGGGAGTGCAGCAGTCTCAGAGGTGCAGTACTGAGGAAGTGCTGCACAGTCGGAGGGGCAGTACTGAGGGAGTGCTGCACTGTCGGAGAGGCAGTACTGGGGAATGCTGCACTGCCGGAGGTGCGGTACTGAGGGAGTGCTGCACTGTTGGAGGGGCAGTACTGAGGGAGCGCCGTACTGTTGGAGGGGCAGTACTGGGGGAGTGCTGCACTGTTGGAGGGGCATTACTGAGGGAGTGCTTCACTGTCGTAGGGACGGTACTGAGGGAGCGCCGCACTGTCGGAGGGGCAGTGCTGAGGGAGCACCGCACTGTCGGAGGGGCAGTACTGAGGCAGCGCCGCACTGTCGGAGTGGCAGTACTGAGGGAGCGCCGCACTGTCGGAGGGGCAGTACTGAGGGAGCGCCGCACTGTCGGAGGGGCAGTACCGAGGGAGTGCTCCACTGTCGGAGTGGCAGGACTGAGGGAGCGCCTCACTATCGTAGGGTCAGTACTGAGGGAGCGCTGCACTGTCGGAGGGGCAGTACTGAGGGAGCGCCGCACTGTCGGAGGGGCAGTACTGAGGGAGCGCCGCACTGTCGGAGGGGCAGTACTGAGGGAGCGCTGCACTGTCGGAGGGGCCGTACTGAGGGAGGGCTGCACTGTCGGAGGGGCAGTACTGAGGGAGCGCCGCACTGTCAGAGGGGCAGTACTGAGGGAGCGCTGCACTGTTGGCGGGGCAGTACTGAGGGATCGCTGCACTGTCGGAGGGGCAGTGCATAGGGAGCGCCGCACTGTCAGAGGGGCAGCACTGAGGGAACATCGCCCTTTAGGAGGGGCAATACTGAGGGAGAACGGCACTGTCGGAGGGGCAGAACTGAGGGAGCGTCGCACTGTTGCAGGGGCAGTACTGAGGGAGCGCCGCACTGTTGGAGAGGCAGAACTGAGGGAGCGCTGCACTGAGGGAGTGCTGCACTGTAGGAGGGGCAGTACCGAGGGAGCGCTGCACTGAGGGAGTGCTGCACTGTCGGAGGGGCAGTACTTGGGGAGCGCTGCACTGTCGGAGGGGCGGTTCTGAGGGAGCGCCGCACTGTCGGAGGGGCTGTTCTGAGGGAGCGCCGCACTGTCGGAGGGGCAGTACTGAGGGAGTGCCACACTGTCGGAGGGGCAGTACTGAGGGAGTTTTGCACTGTTGGAGGGACAGTACTGAGGGAGCGCCGCACTGTCAAAGGGGCAGTACTGAGGGAGTGCTGCACTGTCGGAGGGGCAGTTCTGAGTGAGCGCTGCACTGTCAGCGGGGCAGTACTGATGAGTGCCGCACTGTCGGTGGGGCAGCACTGAGGGAGTGTTGCACTGTTGAAGGGGAAGTACTGAGGGAGCGCCGCACTGTCGGATGGGCAGTACTGAGGGAGCGCTGCACTTTCGGAGGGGCGGTTCTGAGGGAGCACCGCACTGTCGGAGGGGCAGTACTGAGGGAGGGCCACACCGTCGGAGAGGCAGTACTGAGGGAGTGTTGCACTGTTGGAGGGGCAATACTGAGGGAGCGCCGCACTGTCGGAGGGGCAGTACTGAGGGAGCGCTGCACTGTCAGAGGGGCAGTACTGAGGGAGTGCCGCACTGTCAGAGGGGCAGTACTGAGGGAGCGCTTCACTGTCGGAGGGACTGTACTGAGGGAGCGCCACACTGTCGAAGGGGCAGTACTGAGGGAGCGCTGCACTGTCAGGGGCAGTACTGAGGGAGCGCTGCACTGTCAGAGGGGCGCTTCTGAGGGAGCACTGCACTGTCGGAGGGGCAGTACTGACGGAGCGCCGCACTATCGGAGGAGCAGTACTGATGGAGCGCCGCACTGTCGGAGGGGCAGTACTGAGGGAGCGCCACACTGTCGGAGAGGCAGTACTGAGGGAGCGCTGCACTGGCGGAGGGGCAGTGCTGAGGGAGCGCCGCACTGTCGGAGGGGCAGTACTGAGGGAGCGCTGCACTGTTGAAGGGGCAGTACTGAGGGAGCGCTGCATTGTCGGAGGGGCGGTACTGAGGGAGCGCTGCACTGTCGGAGGGGCAGTACTGAGGGAGCGCCGCACTTTCGGAGGGGCAGTACTGAGGGAGCGCTGCACTGTCGGAGAGGCGGTACCGAGGCAGCGCCGCACATTCGGAGGGGCAGTACTGAGGGAGCGCCGCACTGTCGGAGGTGCAGTACTGAGGGAGCGTTGCACTGTCGGAGGGGCAGTAGTGAGGGAGTGCTGCACTCTTGGAGGTACAGTACTGAGTGAGTGCTGCACTGTCGGAAGTTCAGTACTGAGGGAGCGCCGCACTGTCGGAGGGGCAGTACTGACTGAGCGCTGCATTGTCGGAGGGGCAGTACTGAGTGTGCGCTGCACTGTCGGAGGGTTAGTACTGAGGGAGTCGTCGTCGTACGTGTCTTCACACTGTTCCCTTTGGGGAACTGTATGAAGTGGTGGAAGGATTTCTGGCCACGTTAACGCTCCTTCCGTGACCGTAACCATCTCCGTACCAGCCATTAGGCTGGTTAGTCCTATGGCGGGAGGGTTTTACGGGCTCCCACAATCCATACAAGAGGGGCCGCCACCCACACCCATGGACGCAAGTATCCCTCTGGATGTCAACCCAGAATTTAGAGCCGGAGCTCCGACTCCACTTGCCAGCACTGTCTGGAGCGGGGTTCGATACCCGACATCTTCTGACCCAACAGCCGGGATGCTACCGCTACGCCAAAGGCCCACTTCACTGAGGGAGTATCGCACTGTCGGAGGGGCAGTACTGAGGGAGCGCTGCACTGTCGGGGGGCAGTACTGAGGGAGCACTGCACTGTCAGAGGGGCAGAACTGAGGGAGCGCTGCACTGTCGGAGGGGCAGTACTGAGGGAGTGCTGCACTGTCGGAGGGGCAGTACTGAGGGAGCGCTGCACTGTCAGAGGGGCAGAACTGAGGGAGCGCTGCACTGTCGGAGGGGCAGTACTGAGGGAGTGCTGCACTGTCGGAGCAGCAGTACTGAGGGAGTGCTGCACGGTCGGAGGGGCCATACTGAGGGAGCGCCGCACTGTCGGAGGAGCAGTACTGAGGGAACACCGCACTGTCGGAGGGGCAGGACTGAGGGAGCGCCACACTGTTGGAGAGGCAGTACTGAGGGAGCTCCACACTGTCGGACGGGCAGTACTGAGGGAGCACTGCACTGTCGGAGGGGCAGGACTGAGGGAGCTCCACACTGTCGGAGGGGCAGTACTGAGGGAGCGCCGCACTGTCGGAGGGGCAGTACTGAGGGAGCGCTGCACTGTCGGAGGAGAAGTACGGAGGGAGCGCTGCACAGTCGGAGGGGCCATCCTGAGGGAGCGCTGTACTGTCGGAGGGGCCGTACTGAGGGAGTGCTGTATTGTCGGATGGGCAGTACTGAGGGAGCGCTGCACTTTCAGTGGGGCAGAACTGAGTAAGTGCTGCACTGTTGGAGGGGCAGTACTGAGGGAGCGCTGCACTGTCGGAGGAGCTGTACTGAGGGAGCGCCGCACTGTCGGAGGGGCCGTACTGAGGGAGCGCCGCACTGTCGGAGGAGCAGTACTGAGGGAGCACCGCACTGCCGGAGATGCAGTACTGAGGGAGCGCCACAGTGTCGGAGAGGCAGTACTGATGAGCGCCGTGTCGGAGGGGCAGTACTGAGGGAGCGCCACACTGTCGGAGGGGCAGTACTGAGGGAGCGCTGCACTGTTGGAGGGGCAGTACTGAGGGAGCGCTGCATTGTCGGAGGGGCGGTACTGAGGGAGCGATGCACTGTCTGAGGGGCGGTACTGAGGGACCGCCCCACTGTCGGAGGAGCAGTACTGAGGGAACGCCGCACTGTCGGAGGGGCAGGACTGAGGGAGCTCCACACTGTCGGAGATGCAGTACTGAGGGAGCGCCACACTGTCGGAGGGGCAGTACTGAGGGAGCGCCGCACTGTCGGAGGGGCAGTACTGAGGGAGTGCCGCACTGTCGGAGAGGCAGCACTGACGGAGCGCTGCACTACCGGAGGAGCAGTACTGAGGGAGCGCCGCACCTTCGGAGGGGCAGTACTGAGGGAGCGCCGCACTGTCGGAGGGGCAGTACTGAGGGAGTGCCGCACTGTCGGAGGGGCAGTACTGAGGGAGTGCTGCACTGTCGGAGAGGCAGTACTGAGGGAGCGCTGCACTGTCAGAGGGGCAGAACTGAGGGAGTGCTGCACTGTCGGAGGGACAGTACTGAGGGAGCGCCACACTGTCGGAGGGGCAGTACTGACGGAGCGCCGCACTATCGGAGGAGCAGTACTGATGGAGCGCCGCACTGTCGGAGGGGCAGTACTGAGGGAGCGCCACACTGTCGGAGAGGCAGTACTGAGGGAGCGCTGCACTGGCGGAGGGGCAGTGCTGAGGGAGCGCCGCACTGTCGGAGGGGCAGTACTGAGGGAGCGCTGCACTGTTGAAGGGGCAGTACTGAGGGAGCGCTGCATTGTCGGAGGGGCGGTACTGAGGGAGCGCTGCACTGTCGGAGGGGCAGTACTGAGGGAGCGCCGCACTTTCGGAGGGGCAGTACTGAGGGAGCGCTGCACTGTCGGAGAGGCGGTACCGAGGCAGCGCCGCACATTCGGAGGGGCAGTACTGAGGGAGCGCCGCACTGTCGGAGGTGCAGTACTGAGGGAGCGTTGCACTGTCGGAGGGGCAGTAGTGAGGGAGTGCTGCACTCTTGGAGGTACAGTACTGAGTGAGTGCTGCACTGTCGGAAGTTCAGTACTGAGGGAGCGCCGCACTGTCGGAGGGGCAGTACTGACTGAGCGCTGCACTGTCGGAGGGGCAGTACTGAGTGTGCGCTGCACTGTCGGAGGGTTAGTACTGAGGGAGTCGTCGTCGTACGTGTCTTCACACTGTTCCCTTTGGGGAACTGTATGAAGTGGTGGAAGGATTTCTGGCCACGTTAACGCTCCTTCCGTGACCGTAACCATCTCCGTACCAGCCATTAGGCTGGTTAGTCCTATGGCGGGAGGGTTTTACGGGCTCCCACAATCCATACAAGAGGGGCCGCCACCCACACCCATGGACGCAAGTATCCCTCTGGATGTCAACCCAGAATTTAGAGCCGGAGCTCCGACTCCACTTGCCAGCACTGTCTGGAGCGGGGTTCGATACCCGACATCTTCTGACCCAACAGCCGGGATGCTACCGCTACGCCAAAGGCCCACTTCACTGAGGGAGTATCGCACTGTCGGAGGGGCAGTACTGAGGGAGCGCTGCACTGTCGGGGGGCAGTACTGAGGGAGCACTGCACTGTCAGAGGGGCAGAACTGAGGGAGCGCTGCACTGTCAGAGGGGCAGTACTGAGGGAGTGCTGCACTGTCGGAGGGGCAGTACTGAGGGAGCGCTGCACTGTCAGAGGGGCAGAACTGAGGGAGCGCTGCACTGTCGGAGGGGCAGTACTGAGGGAGTGCTGCACTGTCGGAGCAGCAGTACTGAGGGAGTGCTGCACGGTCGGAGGGGCCATACTGAGGGAGCGCCGCACTGTCGGAGGAGCAGTACTGAGGGAACGCCGCACTGTCGGAGGGGCAGGACTGAGGGAGCGCCACACTGTTGGAGAGGCAGTACTGAGGGAGCTCCACACTGTCGGACGGGCAGTACTGAGGGAGCGCTGCACTGTCGGAGGGGCAGGACTGAGGGAGCTCCACACTGTCGGAGGGGCAGTACTGAGGGAGCGCCGCACTGTCGGAGGGGCAGTACTGAGGGAGCGCTGCACTGTCGGAGGAGAAGTACGGAGGGAGCGCTGCACAGTCGGAGGGGCCATCCTGAGGGAGCGCTGTACTGTCGGAGGGGCCGTACTGAGGGAGTGCTGTATTGTCGGATGGGCAGTACTGAGGGAGCGCTGCACTTTCAGTGGGGCAGAACTGAGTAAGTGCTGCACTGTTGGAGGGGCAGTACTGAGGGAGCGCTGCACTGTCGGAGGAGCAGTACTGAGGGAGCACCGCACTGCCGGAGATGCAGTACTGAGGGAGCGCCACAGTGTCGGAGAGGCAGTACTGATGAGCGCCGTGTCGGAGGGGCAGTACTGAGGGAGCGCCACACTGTCGGAGGGGCAGTACTGAGGGAGCGCCGCACTGTTGGAGGGGCAGTACTGAGGGAGCGCTGCATTGTCGGAGGGGCGGTACTGAGGGAGCGATGCACTGTCTGAGGGGCGGTACTGAGGGACCGCCCCACTGTCGGAGGAGCAGTACTGAGGGAACGCCGCACTGTCGGAGGGGCAGGACTGAGGGAGCTCCACACTGTCGGAGATGCAGTACTGAGGGAGCGCCACACTGTCGGAGGGGCAGTACTGAGGGAGCGCCGCACTGTCGGAGGGGCAGTACTGAGGGAGTGCCGCACTGTCGGAGAGGCAGCACTGACGGAGCGCTGCACTACCGGAGGAGCAGTACTGAGGGAGCGCCGCACCTTCGGAGGGGCAGTACTGAGGGAGCGCCGCACTGTCGGAGGGGCAGTACTGAGGGAGTGCCGCACTGTCGGAGGGGCAGTACTGAGGGAGTGCTGCACTGTCGGAGAGGCAGTACTGAGGGAGCGCTGCACTGTCAGAGGGGCAGAACTGAGGGAGTGCTGCACTGTCGGAGGGACAGTACTGAGGGAGCGCCACACTGTCGGAGGGGCAGTACTGAGGGAGCGCCGCACTGTCGGAGGGGTAGTACTGAGGGAGCGATGCATTGTCGGAAGGGCGGTATTGAGGGAACGCTGCACTTTCGGAGGGGCGGTACTGAGGGAGCGCTGCACTGTCGGACGAGCAGTACTGAGGGAGCGCCGCACTGTCGGAGGGGCTGTACTGAGTAAGCGCCGCACTGTCGGAGGTGCAGTACTGAGGGAGCGTTGCACTGTCGGAGGGGCAGTAGTGAGGGAGTGCTGCACGGTTGGAGGGACAGTACTGAGGGAGTGCTGCACTGTCGGAGGGGCAGTACTGAAGGAGCGCCGCACTGTCGGAGGGGCAGTACTGAGGGAGCGCCGCACTGTCGGAGGGGCAGTACTGAGGGAGCGCTGCACTGTTGAAGGGGCAGTACTGAGGGAGCGCTGCATTGTCGGAGGGGCTGTACTGAGTAAGCGCCGCACTGTCGGAGGTGCAGTACTGAGGGAGCGCCGCACTGTCGGAGTTGCAGTAGTGAGGGAGTGCTGCACTGTTGGAGGGTCAGTGCTGAGGGAGTGGTGCACTGTCGGAGGGTCAGTACTGAGGGAGCGCCGCACTGTCGGAGGGGCAGTACTGAGGGAGCGCTGCACTGCCGGAGGGGCAGTACTGAGGGAGCGCTGCACTGTTGAAGGGGCAGTACTGAGGGAGCGCTGCATTGTCGGAGGGGCAGTACTGAGGGAGCGCTGCACTGTGGGAGGGGCGGTACCAAGGGAGCGCTGCACTGTCGGAGGGGTAGTACTGAGGGAGTGCCGCACTGTCGGAGGTGCAGTACTGAGGGAGTGCCGCACTGTCAGAGGGGCAGTAGTGAGGGAGTGCTGCACTGTTGGAGGGTCAGTACTGAGGGAGTGCTGCACTGTCGGAGGGTCAGTACTGAGGGAGCGCCGCACTGTCGGAGGGGCAGTACTGACGGAGCGCCGCACTGTGCAGCGCTCCCTCAGTACTGCCCGTCCGACAGTGCAGCACTCCCTCAGTACTGCCCCTCGACAGTGCAGCGCTCCCTCAGTACTGCCCGTCCGACAGTGCAGCGCTCCCTCAGTCCTGCCCCTCCGACAGTGCGGCACTCCCTCAGTCCTGCCCCTCCAACAGTGCAGCGCTCCCTCAGTACTGCCCGTCCGACAGTGCAGCGCTCCCTCTTTACTGCCCCCCGCCCACAGTGCTGCACTCCCTCAGTACCGCTCCTCCGACAGTGCGGCGCTGCATCAGAACTGTGCCCCCCGACAGTGCACCGCTACCTCAGTA
This sequence comes from Somniosus microcephalus, assembly GCF_052327205.1. Taxonomy (NCBI): domain Eukaryota; kingdom Metazoa; phylum Chordata; class Chondrichthyes; order Squaliformes; family Somniosidae; genus Somniosus; species Somniosus microcephalus. The sequence continues at coordinate 27,027,397 of NW_028225187.1, read as the reverse complement.
CTGCTCCTCCGACAGTGCAGCGCTCCCTCAGTACTGCTTCTCCGACAGTGCAGCACTCCTTCAGTACTGTCCCTCTGACAGTGCAGTGCTCCCTCAGTACTGCCCCTCTGATGGTGCAGCACTCCCCCAGGACTGCCCCTCCGACAGTGCAGCTCTCCCTCAGTACTGTCCCTCCGACAGTGTAGTGCTCCCTCAGTACTGCCCGTCCGACAGTGCAGCGCTCCCACAGTACTGCCCCTCCGACAGTGCGGCACTCCCACAGTCCTGCCCCTCCGACAGTGCAGCGCTCCCTCAGTACTGCCCCTCCGACAGTGCAGCGCTCCCTCTTTACTGTCCCCCCGACAGTGCGGCACAACCTCAGTACTGTCCCTCCGACAGTCCTGAGGGAACGCTTCACTCTCGGGGTCTGTACTGAGGGAGCGCTGCACTTTCAGGAGGCAGCACTGAGGGAGCGCCGCACTGTCGGAGGAGGCTGTACTGAGGGAACTCTTCACTCTCGGTGGGGCTGTACTGACAGAGCGCCGCACTGTAAGAGGAGCACTACTGAGGGAGCACTGCACTGTCGGAGGGGCAGTACTGAGTGAGCGCTGCACTGTCGGAGGGGCAGTACTGAGTGAGCGCTGCACTGTCGGAGGGGCAGTACTGAGTGTGCGCTGCACTGTCGGAGGGTTAGTACTGAGGGGGTGCAGTACTGAGGGAGTACCCCACTGTCGGAGGGGCAGTACTGAGTGAGCGCTGCACTGTCGGAGGGGCAGTACTGAGTGAGCGCTGCACTGTCGGAGGGGCAGTACTGAGTGAGCGCTGCACTGTCGGAGGGGCAGTACTGAGGGGGTGCAGTACTGAGGGAGCGCCCCACTGTCGGAGGGGCAGTACTGAGGGAACGCTGCCCTGTCAGAGGGGCAGGGCTGAGGTAGTGACACACTGTCGGAGGGGCAGCACTGAGGGAGTCGTCGTCGTACGTGTCTTCACACTGTTCCCTTTGGGGAACTGTATGAAGTGGTGGAAGGATTTCTGGCTGCGTTAACGCTCCTTCCGTGACCGTAACCATCTCTGTACCAGCCATTAGGGTGGTTAGTCCTATGGCGGGAGGGTTTTACGGGCTCCCACAATCCATACAAGAGGGGCCACCACCCACACCCACCCACGGATGCAAGTATCCCTCTGGATGTCAACCCAGAATTTAGAGCCGGAGCTCCGACTCCACTTTCCAGCACTGTCTGGAGCGGGGTTCGATACCCGACATCTTCTGACCCAACAGCGGGGATGCTACCGCTACGCCAAAGGCCCACACCACTGAGGGAGTATCGCACTGTCGGAGGGGCAGTACTGAGGGAGTATCGCACTGTCGGATGGGCAGTACTGAGGGAGTATCGCACTGTCGGAGGGGCAGTACTGAGGGAGTATCGCACTGTCGGAGGGGCAGTACTGAGGGAGTATCGCACTGTCGGAGGGGCAGTACTGAAGGAGCACTGCACTGTCGGAGGGGCGGTACTGAGGGAGCACTGCACTGTCGGGGGGCAGTACTGAGGGAGTGCTGCACTGTCGGAGGGGCAGTACTGAGGGAGTGCTGCACTGTCGGAGGGGCAGTACTGAGGGAGTATCGCACTGTCGGGGGGCAGTACTGAGGGAGTGCTGCACTGTCGGAGGGGCAGTACTGAGGGAGTGCTGCACTGTCGGAGGGGCAGTACTGAGGTAGCGCGACACTGTCGGAGGGGCAGTACTGAGGGAGTATCGCACTGTCGGAGGGGCAGTACTGAGGGAGCGTCGCACTGTCGGAGGGGCAGTACTGAGGGAGTATCGCACTGTCGGAGGGGCGGTACTGAGGGAGCGCTGCACTGTCGGAGGGGCAGTACTGAGGGAGCGCTGCACTGTCGGAGGGGCAGTACTGAGGGAGCGCTGCACTGTCGGAGGGGCAGTACTGAGGTAGCGCTGCACTGTCGGAGGGGCCGTACTGAGCGAGCGCTGCACTGTCGGAGGGGCAGTACTGAGGGAGCGCTGCACTGTCGGAGGGGCAGTACTGAGCGAGCGCTGCACTGTCGGAGGGGCAGTACTGAGGGAGCGCTGCACTGTCGGAGGGGCAGTACTGAGGTAGCGCTGCACTGTCGGAGGGGCAGTAATGAGGGAGCTGCACTGTCGGAGGGGCAGAAGTGATGGAGAGCCGCACTGTCTGGGGGCAGTACTGAGGAAGCTGCACTGTCGGAGGGGCAGTACTGAGGGAGTGCCGCACCGTCGGAGGGGCAGTAATGAGGGAGCTGCACTGTCGGAGGAGCAGTACTGAGGTAGCGCTGCACTGTCGGAGGGGCAGTAATGAGGGAGCTGCACTGTCGGAGGAGCAGTACTGAGGGAGCTCTGCACTGTCGGAGGGGCAGTACTGAGAGATCGGCACACTGGCGGAGGGGCAGAAGTGACGGAGAGCCGCACTGTCTGGGGGCAGTACTGAGGAAGCGCCGCACTGTCGGAGGGGCAGTACTGAGGGAGTGCCGCACCGTCGGAGGGGCATTACTGAGAGAGCACTGCACTATCGGGGGGCAGTACTGTGGGAGCGCCGCACTGTGGGAGGGGCAATACTGAGGGAGCGCTGCAGTGTCGGAGGAGCAGTACTGAGGGAGCGCTGCATAGTCGGAGTGGCTGTCCTGAGGGAGCGCTGTACTGTCGGTGGAGCCGTACTGAGGGAACGCTGTACTGTCGGAGGGGCAGTACTGAGGGAGCGCTGCACAGTCGGAGGGCAGTACTGAGGGAGCGCCGCAGTGTCAGAGGGGCACTACTGAGGGAGCACCGTGCTGTCGGAGGGGCAGTACTGAGGGAGCACTGCCCTGTCGGAGGGCAGCACTGAGGGAACGCCGCACTGTCGGAGGGGCAGTACTGTGGGAGCGCTGCACTGTCGGAGGGGCAGTACTGAGGGAGCACTGCCCTGTCGGAGGGCAGTACTGAGGGAGCACCACGCTGTCGGAGGGGCAGTACTGAGGGAGTACTGCCCTGTCGGAGTGGCAGCACTGAGGGAGCACTGCCCTGTTGGAGGGGCAGTACTGAGGGAGCACTCTCCTGTCGGAGGGGCAGTACTGAGGGAGCACTGCCCTTTCGGAGGGGCAGTACTGAGGGAACGCTGCCCTGTCGGAGGGGCAGGGCTGAGGGAACGCTGCCCTGTCGGAGGGGCAGGGCTGAGGTAGTGCCGCACTGTCGTAGGGGTGGTACTGAGCGATGCCGCGCTTGCACACGGGCGGTACTGAGGGAGCGCCGCACTGTCGGAGGGGTCGTACTGAGGGAGAGCGTACTGTCGGAGCGGCAGTACTGAGGGAGCGCCGCACTGTCGGAGCGGCAGTACTGAGGGAGCGCCGCACTGTCGGAGGGGCAGTACTGAGGGAGCGCTGCCCTGTCGGGGGGCAGTGCTGAGGAAGTGCTGCTTTATAAGAGTGACAGCATTGAGGATGTTATACCTCAACTGGATGTAAAATATTTATCCCTCAACCAGCATTACGAAAAAGAGATGATTGTCGTGTTGTGGAATCTTGCTGTGCGCACATTTGCCTGCCTCCTGTCCTACATCACATCAGTGACTACACTTCAAAAGTACTTCATTGGTTGGGACATCATGTGGATGTGAAAAAGCTCCGTAGAAATGCAAGTCTACCTTTTATACAATAAGACAATGCCAGACGCAAGTGCACAATTTAGTTTATTTTTGCAGTTATTCAGTGAATAGTTCGAGAGACAGCTGAGGGGAGCCTCCCCACAACGCGACTGGAGGGGAACAGTATAAGCTGATGATTAGCACGCCACGCTGACTCACTTAGCGAGCTGGAAATGAAATCGCCCTCTATTTCTGGACGGTCTCACGGCCGAATCAGACCGTGGCCAGGCCTGGGTTCAGTGACAGACAGCCTCGCCTCGGCCTTTTAACAGCTCCTCCCAGCGCACCTTGCCAATTGACCTCCGCACACCGGTCACGGGCCCTTTGACCTCTGAACCCTTCCCTCTCCAGGGGTTCTCCAGCTGGGCTGCCTTACCCACTGACCACCTGACGGGTCAGCCGGCGGCTCAGTGGGTGGCACTCTCTCTCTCTCTCTCTCTCGCCTCCGAGTCAGAAGGTCGTGGATTCGAGCCCCACTCCAGGGACTTGAGCACATGAAGCGAGGCTGACCCTCCCAGTGCAGTGCCGAGGGAGCGCTGCACTGTCGGAGGGGCCGTCTTTCGGATGAGACGTTAAACCGAGGCCCCGTCTGCGCTCTCAGGTGGACGAAGGATGTTCTTGCCGTGGAGGGAGTGCAGCGAAGATTCACCAGACTGACACCTGGGATGGCAGGAATGACGGATGAGGAGAGATTGGGTCGATTGGGCTTATACTCGCTGGAGTTTAGAAGAATGAGAGGGGATCTCATTGAAACTTATAAAATTCTAACAGGACTAGACAGACTAGATGCAGGAAGGATGTTCCCGATGGCGGGGGAGTCCAGAACCAGGGGTCACAGTCTAAGGATAAGGGGTAAGCCATTTAGGACAGAGATGAGGAGGAATTTCTTCACCCAGAGAGTGATGAACCTGTGGAATTCTCTACCACAGAGGGCAGTGGAGGCCAATTCATTAAATATATTCAAGAAGGAGTTAGATATATTTCTTAAGGCTAAAGGGATCAAGGGATATGGGGAGAAGGCAGGGACAGGGTACTGAATTCGGATGATCAGCCATGATCTCATTGAATGGCGGAGCAGGCTCGAGGGGCCGAATGGCCGACTCCCGCTCCTATCTTCTATGTTTCTGTAAAAGATTCCACGGCACTATTCCGAAGAAGAGCAGGGGAGTTCTCATCACTTAACATCACTAAATCAGATTATCTGGTCATTACCACGTTGCTGTTTGTGAGAGCTTGCTGTGCGCAAATTGGCGTTTCCCACGGTTACAACAGTTCAAAAAGTGGGGCGTCCGGTGGTTGTGAAAGGCGCTATAGAAAGGCAAGTCTTTCTTTTTTGAAGATGTGGCCTGTTGCTGTTTTGTGGTCAGTCCGTGCGGGGAGGTTTGGCCTCAATGGGGCTACTCCCGCCCTCTCCAACGGCCGCGCAGTCATCTGCAAGATCCCGCGCAGGCCTCTCGCCGGGTGTTACATTGCAGGTACCGAGCGCGCGTGCAAAAATTTGAATGGGCTGCGCATTGGGGTGGCCGGCTACGCGGCGGGGGGTGGGGGGGCGGTGCAGCTTATGGGGGGGCACATTGTTTGGCCCTTTGACCTCTGAACCCTTCCCTTCCCTGCCCTGGGGGGGGCATTGGCCAATTAACCTGGCTACCTGCCTCGCAACCGGGGCTCGGTGAGACCACACCTGGAGTACTGTGTGCAGGTTTGATCTCCTTACCTAAGACAGGATATACTTGCCATACAGGGAGTGCAGCGAAGGTTCACCAGACTGGTTCCTGGGATGGCAGGACTGCCGTGTGAGGAGAGATTGGGTCGACTAGGCCTGTATTCACTAGAGTTTAGGAGAATGAGAGGGATTCTCATTGAAATGTATGAAATTCTGACAGGGCTAGAGAGACTGGATGCAGGGAGGATGTTTCCCCTGGCTGGGGGTTCGAGAACGAGGGGTCACAGTCTCAGGATACGGGGTAGGACATTTAGGACTGAGATGAGGAGAAATATCTTCACTCAGAGGGTGGTGAACCTGTGGAATTCTCTACCACAGAAGGCTGTGGAGGCCAAGTCACTGAATATATTTAAGAAGGAGATAGATAGATTTCTAGACACAAAGACATCAAGGGGTATGGGGAGAGAGCGGGAATATGGTATTGAGATAGAGGATCAGCCATGATCATATTGAATGGCGGAGCAGGCTCGAAGGGCCGAATGGCCCACTCCTGCTCCTATTTTTCTATGTTTATCTAATAATCCGTCTCTCGGCCTTCTCTTGGCAGAGTTGGAAGCTGCCTCACAGAGCTATGACCGTAAGTACAGAGTATCCTGTTGTACCCGAGTGGCTGAGACAAGATAACCAGTGACCGAGTGTCCCAGCTTGTTGCTTCAGAGCTCAGCCAGGTCCTGTTCTCATTCGAACGGCCCACACTTGTGCCTTTCCAAGCAGGGTCACACCGGACAGGAACCCGGCCTGCTTTATCACCAACCCACCCCCTCCCTAACCCAGGGTCACAGAGGGCAATCGTGGCCCCAACAAGCAGCTGTCCCGGCTAACTCAGCACAGACTGGAGCTGGAGCCTCGCCCTTTCCTGCTGTGTGTGTGTCTGTGTGTGAGCCACAGGGAACAGGCGGCCATTTTGTGCCGGGCCAAGCCATCAATAGTGAACACAAGGAGAGGATTGTGGGTAAATGTCTTGGCTCGCGGTGTCACGTGACCGCAAGTGGTTCACAAAATGGCTGCCTGTGACCGGCCATGGCAAAGCATGAAGATGGCCGGTGAGAGAGGGACACGGTTCCCATGGTCGAGTTGTAGAACGTGAAGGCTTCCCTCCTGAGACGTCTCATTGGCTGTCGCCGGCCTCTCTCACGGCCCCCCGCGCCCCCTCCTCCCCCCGGGGCGGGGAGTCACATGTAGTGGGCGATGTGGGCGTTGGAGATGGGCGGAGCCGTGGCCCTCAGACTCGATTGGCTGCTGAAGCTGCAGCCGTAGCTATAGAAACTGGGCAGGGGTGGCCTGCTGAGGTAGCGGGGCACCTGTCTGCACGCCTGAGGGTTGAAGGGGTCCTCGTCGTCGATGTCATCGTACACAGGCACCCTGCAAGGGCACATGGGAAAGGAACGATGTGGGGTCAGATTCACTGGGAGAGGTCAGAGGGTATAAACTTTCCCCTCCAATCTATGTCCCTCCCCTCCACTACCTCCCGTCCAATCCCCTACCCGACCCCCCACTCTCCTCCCACTCTTCTTCCCTCCATGCCGCACCTTTCTTCGCTCCTCCCCTCCACTCAGCTCCCCGTCCATCCTGCTACTCCCCTCCCATCCCACTCCCGTTTCCTCCCCTCCCATCCCATTCCCCTCCCCCCCGCTCCACTCAACTCCCCGCCACTCCCCTCCTCTCCCTACCAGCCCACTCCCCTCCCCTCCTCTCCCCATCCAATCTCCTCCTCTACTTCCACTCTTCTCCCTCCTCCTCCCCTCCCCTGCACTCCACTTCCTCCCTTCACCTCTCCTCCAATCGCCTCCCCTCTCCTCCCATCCCGCTTTCCTCACCTGTCCCTCCACTCCCCTCCCATCTCCTCCAATACTCGACCTTCCCCGCCACTCCCTTCCTCTCCCCACCCTGCCCTCCCCTCTCATCCTTTCCGCTCCCCACTCCCCACCACCGCCCTGTCCTCCCCTCCCCACTCTGCCCTCCCATCTCCTCACCTCCCCTGCCCCTCCTCCCTGCCGCTCCCCAGTCCCCTGCCCACCCCTCACCTGGCACGTGACAGTGACGACCCGTTACTGACCTGCTGATCTCCAGCCGTTTCCAGACATGAGGCACACTGCAGATGACACAGCAGAAGGAGAGGATGGTGAGCAAGGAGAAGAGGCAGAGATAAAGTGTTCCTTCCATCCCGTCGTAACAGAGACCCCGCAACACGTCCAGGTAAAGCTGGGCACAGAACAGGAGCAAGGAGAGGACAAAGAAACACAGGGCCGTGTGTGATCTCACTCTCCAATGAATCCATGGCACTCTCAAATCCATCTACCCACCTTCTCCCCATATCCCCCAACACCACCTACCCACCTTCTCCCCATATACCTCAAACCCCACCTACCCACCTTCTCCCCATACCCCTCAACACCACCTACCCACCTTCTCCCCATATCCCTCAACCCCACCTACCCACCTTCTCCCCATATCCCTCAACCCCACCTACCCACCTTCTCCCCATATCGTGCAACCCCACCTACCCACCTTCTCCCCATATCCCTCAACCCCACCTACCCACCTTCTCCCCATATCGTGCAACCCCACCTACCCACCTTCTCCCCATATCCCTCAACCCCACCTACCCACCTTCTCCCCATATCGTGCAATCCCACCTACCTACCTTCTCCCCATATCCCTCAACCCCACCTACCCACCTTCTCCCCATATCGTGCAACCCCACCTACCCACCTTCTCCCCATATCCCTCAACCCCATCTACCCACCTTCTCCCCATATCCCTCAACCCCACCTACCCACCTTCTCCCCATATCGTGCAACCCCACCTACCCACCTTCTCCCCATATCCCTCAACCCCACCTACCCACCTTCTCCCCATATCCCTCAATCCCACCTACCCACCTTCTCCCCATATCCCCCAACCCCACCTACCCACCTCCTCCCCATATCTCTCAACCTCACCTACCCACCTTCTCCCCATATCCCTCAACCCCACCTACCCACCTTCTCCCCATATCTCTCAACCTCACCTACCCACCTTCTCCCCATATCCCCCAACCCCACCTACCCACCTTCTCCCCATATCTCTCAACCTCACCTACCCACCTTCTCCCCATATCCCTCAACCCCACCTACCCACCTTCTCCCCATATCGTGCAACCCCACCTACCCACCTTCTCCCCATATCCCTCAACACCACCTACCCACCTTCTCCCCATATCCCTCAACCCCACCTACCCACCTTCTCCCCATATCCCCCAACCCCACCTACCCACCTTCTCCCCATATCTCTCAACCCCACCTACCCACCTTCTCCCCATATCCCTCAATCCCACCTACCCACCTTCTCCCCATATCCCCCAACCCCACCTACCCACCTCCTCCCCATATCCCTCAACCCCACCTACCCACCTTCTCCCCATATCTCTCAACCTCACCTACCCACCTTCTCCCCATATCCCCCAACCCCACCTACCCACCTTCTCCCCATATCTCTCAACCTCACCTACCCACCTTCTCCCCATATCCCTCAACCCCACCTACCCACCTTCTCCCCATATCGTGCAACCCCACCTACCCACCTTCTCCCCATATCCCTCAACACCACCTACCCACCTTCTCCCCATATCCCTCAACCCCACCTACCCACCTTCTCCCCATATCCCCCAACCCCACCTACCCACCTTCTCCCCATATCTCTCAACCCCACCTACCCACCTTCTCCCCATATCCCTCAATCCCACCTACCCACCTTCTCCCCATATCCCCCAACCCCACCTACCCACCTCCTCCCCATATCTCTCAACCTCACCTACCCACCTTCTCCCCATATCCCTCAACCCCACCTACCCACCTTCTCCCCATATCTCTCAACCTCACCTACCCACCTTCTCCCCATATCCCCCAACCCCACCTACCCACCTTCTCCCCATATCTCTCAACCCCACCTACCCACCTTCTCCCCATATCCCTCAACACCACCTACCCACCTTCTCCCCATATCCCTCAACCCCACCTACCCACCTTCTCCCCATATCCCCCAACCCCACCTACCCACCTTCTCCCCATATCTCTCAACCTCACCTACCCACCTTCTCCCCATATCCCTCAACCCCACCTACCCACCTTCTCCCCATATCGTGCAACCCCACCTACCCACCTTCTCCCCATATCCCTCAACACCACCTACCCACCTTCTCCCCATATCCCTCAACCCCACCTACCCACCTTCTCCCCATATCCCCCAACCCCACCTACCCACCTTCTCCCCATATCTCTCAACCCCACCTACCCACCTTCTCCCCATATCCCCCAACCCCACCTACCCACCTTCTCCCCATATCTCTCAACCCCACCTACCCACCTCCTCCCATATCGCACTTACCCGCCTTCTCCCCATATCCCTGGAGCCCACTATACCACCTTCTCAGTGTACGGCCCAATCCGTGGTCACCACTTGTTATGGACAGCCCGAGCCCATACACAGACTGACACCAGCTCACCTTGTTGAGACCCCGGCAGTGGATTAGAGCGATGAGATTATGAACAATCACCTCAGTAGTGTTCAAAGTCTGTTGAATTGTGAGAAGGCTTGTCTAGGATAGACCAGAGTGATAATTATACAGGGGCAGGGGGAGGGGTCAGAGTGATAATTACATAGGGGGAGGGGTCAGGGAGATAGTTATATGGGGTGGGGGAGGGGGTTTGGGGGAGGAAAAGAAAGACTAGCATCTCTCAGTCCCTCTCTCTCAGGGAGATATCTGTACACTGACTGGTGTCTCTCAGTCCCCTCTCTCTCAGGGAGATATCTGTACACTGACTGGTGTCTCTCAGTCCCTCTCCCTCAGGGAGATATCTGTACACTGACTGGTGTCTCTCAGTCCCTCTCTCTCAGGGAGATATCTGTACACTGACTGGTGTCTCTCAGTCCCTCTCCCTCAGGGAGATATCTGTACACTGACTGGTGTCTCTCAGTCCCCTCTCCCTCAGGGGGACATCTGTACACTGACTGGTGTCTCTCAGTCCCCTCTCCCTCAGGGAGATATCTGTACACTGACTGGTGTCTCTCAGTCACTCTCCCTCAGGGAGATATCTGTACACTGACTGGTGTCTCTCAGTCCCCTCTCCCTCAGGGAGATATCTGTACACTGACTGGTGTCTCTCAGTCCCCTCTCTCTCAGGGAGATATCTGTACACTGACTGGTGTCTCTCAGTCCCTTCTCTCTCAGGGAGATATCTGTTCACCGACTGGTGTCTCTCAGTCCCCTCTCTCTCAGGGAGATATCTGTAAACTGACTGGTGTCTCTCAGTCCCTCTCTCTCAGGGAGATATCTGTACACTGACTGGTGTCTCAGTCCCTCTCTCTCAGGGAGATATCTGTACACTGACTGCTGTCTCTCAGTCCCTCTCCCTCAGGGAGATATCTGTACACTGACTGGTGTCACTCAGTCCCTCTCTCTCAGGGAGATATCTGTACACTGACTGGTGTCTCTCAGTCCCTCTCCCTCAGGGAGATATCTGTACACTGACTGGTGTCTCTCAGTCCCCTCTCTCTCAGGGAGATATCTGTACACTGACTGGTGTCCCTCAGTCCCTCTCTCTCAGGGAGATATCTGTACACTGACTGTGGCTCTCAGTCCCCTCTCTCTCAGGGAGATATCTGTACACTGACTGGTGTCTCTCAGTCCCTCTCTCTCAGGGAGATATCTGTACACTGACTGGTGTCTCTCAGTCCCTCTCTCTCAGGGAGATATCTGTACACTGACTGGTGTCTCTCAGTCCCTCTCTCTCAGGGAGATATCTGTACATTGACTGGTGCCTCTCAGTCCCTCTCCCTCAGGGAGATATATGTACACTGACTGGTGTCTCTCAGTCCCCTCTCCCTCAGGGGGATATCTGTACACTGACTGGTGTCTCTCAGTCCCCTCTCTCTCAGGGAGATGTCTGTACACTGACTGGTGTCTCTCAGTCCCCTCTCCCTCAGGGGGATATCTGTACACTGACTGGTGTCTCTCAGTCCCTCTTTCTCAGGGAGATATCTGTACACTGACTGATGTCTCTTAGTCCCTCTCCCTCAGGGATATATCTGTACACTGAATGCTGTCTCTCATTCCCTCTCTCTCAGGAAGATATCTGTACACTGACTGGTGTCTCTCAGTCACAATTCACAATTCACAATTCAAATCGCTTTATTGGCATGATAAGTTACATCTTATGTTGCCAAAGCATCAAAATACATTTATGGTTTAGCACATAAACGCAGTTCTATTCATACATTGTATAAACAGGTATATCCCTGAGTGTATAAATATACATTCGCATTGTTTATATATATTCTTTTCTTAGTTTACTGGTTGTCCCTCTGTTCATGGCAAGCTGTAACATAGTGTGCCGCCAGTGTTATACAGCTTCTCTCCTCTCCCAGTAGGAATGGGAGTTTTTGGTTGTCATTCAGATTTCTGAAATCAGGGCATATTTGTGAGAATTTTTGGTAGAAATTCTCCCTGATGCCCTGATATTTTCCACAAGCTGTGAGGAAGTGCATCTCTGTCTCCACCACTCCCTGACTGCAGTGAGAGCATATCCTGTCCTCTCTTGGCAGCCTGGTCTGCCTGTGTCTGCCTTTTTCGATCGCTAGGCTATGTTCGCTAAGTCTGTACCTTGTCAAGGTTCTTCTCAGTTTGCTATCCTTTACCATGGTCAGGTAATCAGCTATGTTGTATTGTCTGTTTAGGGCCAAGTAGCAATTGAGTTTGCTTTGGGTTTTTCTTGTTTCTGCCCAATATGTCAGATATTTTTCCTTTTGCTTAACGACGATTGTGTTGGGTCGAATTCTTTGTGTTACCCTGTCACTGTCCTGGGGCTGGTTATTGTTAGTATTGTTAGTAGTTACTTCACTGAGTCCCAGGACTAGTTGACTGAGGGTATTCTTCTTTATGGTCAGCTCTTGGCATTTCAGGGCGTCGTAGTGATAGCATTGGGGATTGCTCATTTGTAGGTGATTCCAAAATTTGGTGGCTCTTTTTTGGATAGTGATTATTAATGGATATTGGCCTAGTTCCGCCCTGCATGCATTGTTTACTGTTTTCCTTTGAGTCCGGAGGATACTTTTACAGAATTCTGCATGTAGGATCTCAATTGGGTGTTTGTCCCATTTTGCAAATTCTTGTTGAGTTAGCGGTCCCCATACCTCACTGCCATAGAGTGCAATTGGTTCAATTACTGATTTGAAAATTTTGAGCCAAATGCTAATTGGGATTTCTATTTGGATTGATTTTTTGATGGCATAGAAAGCCCTTCTTGCTTTCTCTTTCAGTTCATTCACAGCCAGTTTGAAGTTTCCCGTAGAACTGATTTTTAAGCCCAAGTATGTGTAGTTAGTGGTTTGTTCAATTTTGGTTGTTCCTACTGTGAAATTTATTTTGGGTCCCTGATGTTTGGATCTTTGCTGGAACACAAGGACTTTGGTTTTTTGGGGATTTATTGTCAGGGCCCAAGTCTGGCAGTACAACTCCAGCAGGTCCAGGTTTTGCTGTAGCCCCTCTTTAGTAGGTGACAGCAGAACCAGGTCGTCTGCATAGAGGAGGAATTTAACCTTGGATTCATATAGGGTGAGGCCGGGTGCTGTAGATTGTTCAAGTAGTTTTGCCAATCCATTTATGTAAATATTAAAGAGTGTCGGTGAGATTGGCGAGCCCTGCGTCACCCCCCGCCCCTGTGGGAAGTATTTTGTTTGTTTGTCTCCAATTTTAACTGCACATTTGTTGTTTGTATACATTGATTTAATTACATCATATGTTTTCCCTCCGACCCCACTTTCGATAAGTTTCAGGAATAAACCGTCATGCCAGATGGAGTCGAAAGCCTTCTGGAAATCTACAAAGCATGTGTAGATTTTGCTTTTGTTATGGTGAACGTGTTTGTCAATTAGGGTCTGTAGGGTGAAGATATGATCGGATGTTCTATAGTTTGGCGGGAATCCAATTTGGCTTTTACTCAAGACATTGTGCTCCTCAAGGAAGTTTATAAGTCTTTTGTTTATGATGCTACAGAATACCTTCCCCAGGTTACTGTTTACACAGATGCCTCGATAGTTGTTTGGGTCGATTTTGTCCCCACTTTTGTATATGGGCGTTATGAGTCCTTTGTTCCAGGTATCAGGGAAATAACCGACACTCAGAACCAAGTTGAAGAGTTTTAGGATAGCCAGTTTCATTTTGTTGTCTGTGTGTTTAATCATCTCGTTTAGTATGCCGTCTGTCCCGCAGGCTTTTCCTGGTCGCAGGTCCTTGAGTTTTTCAAGAAGTTCTTTTTCTGTTATTATGGCGTCCAGCGGGTTTTGGTTATCTTTTCTGGCCATTTCTAGCTTTTCCAGTTTTTTGCATATTTGGTGTTGCTCTGGTCTTAGTGTGTTTTTCTGGTATAATTTTTCAAAGTGGTTTACCCATGTGTCCCCATTTTGAATGGCCAAATCGTCGTGTTGTTTTTTGTGTAGTGTTTTCAAGTTTTCCCAGAAACAATTGGAATCAATGGATTCCTCCATGGAGCTGAGTGTATTCTTAATATATTGCTCTTTTTTGGTTCTGAGTGTGTTTCTGTATTGTGTTAGTGTCTGACAATAAGTAAGGCGTAGTTCCTCGTTTTCTGGATGTCTGTGTTTTTGGTTTGATATTTTTCTAAGTTTTTTCCTCATGTTATGGCAATCTCGGTCAAACCATTTTTCATAGTTTTTTGTTTTGGGTTTGTTCTTGCGAGCTTTCAAGTTTGCATTTGTTGCCAAATTATCAAAAATATTGTTTAGTTTACTAACTGCCCGGTTTACGCCTTCTTTATTGTGAGTGTATATGTTATCCAGAAAGGTGTCTAAGAGAGCTTGAGTTGATGCATTGCTAATTGTTTTCTGGTATTTTTCCGTGTCGTTTTTGGCCCATCTGTACGATTTTTTGGTGTTGTACAGTTTACTGGGTTGTGTTTCTATGTTGTTTGTTTCTGTCTTTTTGAGGAACATAGTAATTTGACTGTGATCTGACAGTGTTGTTTGTGGTTTGACTGTGAATGCTCTGAAAGAGGATGGGTCTAAGTCTGTAATCATATAGTCTACTGTGCTGCAGCCAAGAGGTGAGCAATAGGTCGATCTTCCTAGGAGGTCTCCTATGAACCTACCATTGACAATGTACAGACCCAGGTTTCGACAGAGCTGTAGTAGCTGTTTTCCGTTGGTATTTGACTGCTTGTCGCAGTTATGCCTGTATGGAAGGGAAGGGATGTCAAAGTGGTTATTCCCGAAAATGTAATTGTTTCCCTGATTATTGGTGAAGTCTGGTTCTTCGCCCGTTCTTGAATTGAGGTCCCCACAGATCAACACGTTCCCCTGGGCCTGGTATTGGATAATTTCCCCCTCCATGTTGGAGAAGGTGTCCTCTTTAAAGTACGGGGAATCGATTGGAGGGATATAAAGTGCGCAAATGTAAACATCTTGGGTGTTTGAGATAATCTCCCTCTCAAGTTTGAGCCACATATGGTTTTCGCCCTTTTTTATAAATTTGATGTAATTCTTAAGTTCTGTTTTAAACCAGATCAGTATGCCTCCGGAGTCTCTGCCTTGGGTTACACTTGGTAATTTATTGGAGGGGACCACCAGCTTTCTCAGGGAGATATCTGTAAACTGACTGCTGTCTCTCAGTCCCTCTCACTCTGGGAGATATCTGTACACTGACTGGTGTCTCTCAGTCCCCTCTCCCTCAGGGGGATATCTGGACACTGACTGGTGTCTCTCAGTCCCCTCTCCCTCAGGGAGATATCTGTACACTGACTGGTGTCTCTCAGTCCCCTCTCCCTCAGGGGGATATCTGTACACTGACTGGTGTCTCTCAATCCCCTCTCCCTCAGGGAGATATCTGTACACTGACTGGTGTTTCTCAGTCCCTCTCCCTCAGGGAGATATCTGTACACTGACTGGTGTCTCTCAGTCCCCTCTCCCTCAGGGAGATATCTGTACACTGACTGGTGTCTCTCAGTCCCCTCTCTCTCAGGGAGATATCTGTACACTGACTGGTGTCTCTCAGTCCCTACTCTCTCAGGGAGATATCTGTACACCGACTGGTGTCTCTCAGTCCCCTCTCTCTCAGGGAGATATCTGTAAGCTGACTGGTGTCTCTCAGCCCCTCTCCCTCAGGGAGATATCTGTACACTGACTGGTGTCACTCAGTCCCTCTCCCTCAGGGAGATATCTGTACACTGACTGGTGTCTCTCAGTCCCTCTCTCTCAGGGAGATATCTGTACACTGACTGGTGTCTCTCAGTCCCTCTCCCTCAGGGAGATATCTGTACACTGACTGGTGTCTCTCAGTCCCCTCTCTCTCAGGGAGATATCTGTACACTGACTGGTGTCCCTCAGTCCCTCTCTCTCAGGGAGATATCTGTACACTGACTGTGGCTCTCAGTCCCCTCTCTCTCAGGGAGATATCTGTACACTGACTGGTGTCTCTCAGTCCCTCTCTCTCAGGGAGATATCTGTACACTGACTGGTGTCTCTCAGTCCCTCTCTCTCAGGGAGATATCTGTACACTGACTGGTGTCTCTCAGTCCCTCTCTCTCAGGGAGATATCTGTACATTGACTGGTGTCTCTCAGTCCCTCTCCCTCAGGGAGATATATGTACACTGACTGGTGTCTCTCAGTCCCCTCTCCCTCAGGGGGATATCTGTACACTGACTGGAGTCTCTCAGTCCCTCTTCCTCAGGGAGATATCTGTACACTAACTGGTGTCTCTCAGTCCCCTCTCTCTCAGGGAGATATCTGTACACTGACTGGTGTCTCTCAGTCCCCTCTCCCTCAGGGGGATATCTGTACACTGACTGGTGTCTCTCAGTCCCTCTTTCTCAGGGAGATATATGTACACTGACTGATGTCTCTTAGTCCCTCTCCCTCAGTGATATATCTGTACACTGACTGGTGTCTCTCAGTCCCCTCTCCCTCAGGGGGATATCTGTACACTGACTGGAGTCTCTCAGTCCCTCTTCCTCAGGGAGATATCTGTACACTGACTGCTGTCTCTCAGTCCCCTCTCCCTCAGGGGGATATCTGTACACTGACTGGAGTCTCTCAGTCCCTCTTCCTCAGGGAGATATCTGTACACTAACTGGTGTCTCTCAGTCCCCTCTCCCTCAGGGGGATATCTGTACACTGACTGGTGTCTCTCAGTCCCCTCTCCCTCAGGGGGATATCTGTACACTGACTGGTGTCTCTCAGTCCCCTCTCCCTCAGGGAGATATCTGTACACTGACTGGTGTCTCTCAGTCCCCTCTCTCTCAGGGAGATATCTGTACACTGACTGGTGTCTCTCAGTCCCTTCTCTCTCAGGGAGATATCTGTACACCGACTGGTGTCTCTCAGTCCCCTCTCCCTCAGGGAGATATCTGTACACCGACTGGTGTCTCTCAGTCCCCTCTCTCTCAGGGAGATATCTGTACACTGACTGGTGTCTCTCAGTCCCTCTCTCTCAGGGAGATATCTGTACACTGACTGGTGTCTCTCAGTCCCCTCTCCCTCAGGGAGATATCTGTACACTGACTGGTGCCTCTCAGTCCCCTCTCCCTCAGGGAGATATCTGTACACTGACTGGTGTCTCTCAGTCCCTCTCTCTCAGGGAGATATCTGTACACTGACTGGTGTATCTCAGTCCCTCTCTCTCAGGGAGATATCTGTAAACTGACTGGTGTCTCTCAGTCCCTCTCTCTCAGGGAGATATCTGTAAACTGACTGGTGTCTCTCAGTCCCCTCTCTCTCAGAGAGATATCTGTACACTGACTGGTGCCTCAGCCCCTCTCTCTCAGGGAGATATCTGTACACTGACTGGTGTCTCTCAGTCCCTCTCCCTCAGGGTGATATCTGTACACTGACTGGTGTCACTCAGTCCCTCTCTCTCAGGGAGACATCTGTACACTGACTGGTGTCTCTCAGTCCCTCTCCCTCAGAGAGATATCTGTACACTGACTGGTGTCTCTCAGTCCCCTCTCTCTCAGGGAGATATCTGTACACTGACTGGTGTCCCTCAGTCCCTCTCTCTCAGGGAGATATCTGTACACCGACTGGTGTCTCTCAGTCCCCTCTCTCTCAGGGAGATATCTGTACAATAACTGGTGTCTCTCAGTCCCTCTCTCTCAGGGAGATATCTGTACAATGACTGGTGTCTCTCAGTCCCTCTCTCTCAGGGAGATATCTGTACACTGACTGGTGTCTCTCAGTCCCTCTCTCTCAGGGAGATATCTGTGCACTGACTGGTGTCTCTCAGTCCCCTCTCCCTCAGGGGGATATCTGTACACTGACTGGTGTCTCTCAGTCCCTCTTTCTCAGGGAGATATCTGTACAGTGACTGGTGTCTCTCAGTCCCTCTCCCTCAGGGAGATATCTGTACACTGACTGGTGTCTCTCAGCCCCTCTCCCTCAGGGGGATATCTGTACACTGACTGGTGTCTCTCAAACCCCTCTCCCTCAGGGAGATATCTGTACACTGACTGGTGTCTCTCAGTCCCTCTCCCTCAGGGAGATATCTGTACACTGACTGGTGTCTCTCAGTCCCCTCTCCCTCAGGGAGATATCTGTACACTGACTGGTGTCTCTCAGTCCCCTCTCTCTGGGAGATATCTGTACACTGACTGGTGTCTCTCAGTCCCTTCTCTCAGGGAGGTATCTGCACACCGACTGGTGTCTCTCAGTCCCCTCTCTCTCAGGGAGATATCTGTAAACTGACTGGTGTCTCTCAGTCCCTCTCTCTCAGGGAGATATCTGTACACTGACTGGTGTCTCAGTCCCTCTCTCTCAGGGAGATATCTGTACACTGACTGGTGTCTCTCAGTCCCCTCTCCCTCAGGGGGATATCTGTACACTGACTGGTGTCTCTCAATCCCCTCTCCCTCAGGGAGATATCTGTACACTGACTGGTGTTTCTCAGTCCCTCTCCCTCAGGGAGATATCTGTACACTGACTGGTGTCTCTCAGTCCCCTCTCCCTCAGGGAGATATTTGTACACTGACTGGTGTCTCTCAGTCCCCTCTCTCTCAGGGAGATATCTGTACACTGACTGGTGTCTCTCAGTCCCTACTCTCTCAGGGAGATATCTGTACACCGACTGGTGTCTCTCAGGGAGATATCTGTACACTGACTGGTGTATCTCAGTCCCTCTCTCTCTCAGGGAGATATCTGTACACTGACTGGTGTCTCTCAGTCCCTCTCTCTCAGGGAGATATCTGTACACTGACTGGTCTCTCTCAGTCCCCTCTCTCACAGGGAGATATCTGTACACTGACTGGTGTCTCTCAGTCCCTCTCCCTCAGGGAGATATCTGTACACTGACTGGTGTCACTCAGTCCCTCTCCCTCAGGGAGATATCTGTACGCTGACTGCTGTCTCTCAGTCCCTCTCTCTCAGGGAGATATCTGTACACTGACTGGTGTCTCTCAGTCCCTCTCCCTCAGGGAGATATCTGTACACTGACTGGTGTCTCTCAGTCCCCTCTCTCTCAGGGAGATATCTGTACACTGACTGGTGTCCCTCAGTCCCTCTCTCTCAGGGAGATATCTGTACACTGACTGTGGCTCTCAGTCCCCTCTCTCTCAGGGAGATATCTGTACACTGACTGGTGTCTCTCAGTCCCCTCTCCCTCAGGGGGATATCTGTACACTGACTGGTGTCTCTCAGTCCCTCTTTCTCAGGGAGATATCTGTACACTGACTGATGTCTCTTAGTCCCTCTCCCTCAGGGATATATCTGTACACTGACTGCTGTCTCTCATTCCCTCTCTCTCAGGGAGATATCTGTACACTGACTGGTGTCTCTCAGTCCCTCTTTCTCAGGGAGATATCTGTACACTGACTGGTGTCTCTCAGTCCCTCTCTCTCAGGGAGATATCTGTACACTGACTGGTGTCTCTCAGTCCCCTCTCCCTCAGGGAGATATCTGTACACTGACTGGTGCCTCTCAGTCCCCTCTCCCTCAGGGAGATATCTGTACACTGACTGGTGCCTCTCAGTCCCCTCTCCCTCAGGGAGATATCTGTACACTGACTGCTGTCTCTCAGTCCCCTCTCCCTCAGGGAGATATCTGTACACCGACTGGTGTCTCTCAGTCCCCTCTCTCTCAGGGAGATATCTGTACACTGACTGGTGTCTCTCAGTCCCTCTCTCTCAGGGAGATATCTGTACACTGACTGGTGTCTCTCAGTCCCTCTCTCTCAGGGAGATATCTGTACACTGACTGGTGTATCTCAGTCCCTCTCTCTCAGGGAGATATCTGTAAACTGACTGGTGTCTCTCAGTCCCTCTCACTCAGGGAGATATCTGTACACTGACTGGTGCCTCAGTCCCTCTCTCTCAGGGAGATATCTGTACACTGACTGGTGTCTCTCAGTCCCCTCTCCCTCAGGGGGATATCTGTACACTGACTGGTGTCTCTCAGTCCCCTCTCCCTCAGGGAGATATCTGTACACTGACTGGTGTCTCTCAGTCCCCTCTCTCTCAGGGAGATATCTGTACACTGACTGGTGTCTCTCAGTCCCTTCTCTCTCAGGGAGATATCTGTACACCGACTGGTGTCTCTCAGTCCCCTCTCCCTCAGGGAGATATCTGTACACCGACTGGTGTCTCTCAGTCCCCTCTCTCTCAGGGAGATATCTGTACACTGACTGGTGTCTCTCAGTCCCTCTCTCTCAGGGAAATATCTGTACACTGACTGGTGTCTCTCAGTCCCCTCTCCCTCAGGGAGATATCTGTACACTGACTGGTGCCTCTCAGTCCCCTCTCCCTCAGGGAGATATCTGTACACTGACTGGTGTCTCTCAGTCCCTCTCTCTCAGGGAGATATCTGTACACTGACTGGTGTATCTCAGTCCCTCTCTCTCAGGGAGATATCTGTAAACTGACTGGTGTCTCTCAGTCCCTCTCACTCAGGGAGATATCTGTACACTGACTGGTGCCTCAGCCCCTCTCTCTCAGGGAGATATCTGTACACTGACTGGTGTCTCTCAGTCCCTCTCCCTCAGGGAGATATCTGTACACTGACTGGTGTCACTCAGTCCCTCTCTCTCTGAGGGAGACATCTGTACACTGACTGGTGTCTCTCAGTCCCTCTCCCTCAGAGAGATATCTGTACACTGACTGGTGTCTCTCAGTCCCCTCTCTCTCAGGGAGATATCTGTACACTGACTGGTGTCCCTCAGTCCCTCTCTCTCAGGGAGATATCTGTACACCGACTGGTGTCTCTCAGTCCCCTCTCTCTCAGGGAGATATCTGTACAATAACTGGTGTCTCTCAGTCCCTCTCTCTCAGGGAGATATCTGTACACTGACTGGTGTCTCTCAGTCCCTCTCTCTCAGGGAGATATCTGTACACTGACTGGTGTCTCTCAGTCCCTCTCTCTCAGGGAGATATCTGTACATTGACTGGTGTCTCTCAGTCCCTCTCCCTCAGGGAGATATATGTGCACTGACTGGTGTCTCTCAGTCCCCTCTCCCTCAGGGGGATATCTGTACACTGACTGGTGTCTCTCAGTCCCTCTTTCTCAGGGAGATATCTGTACAGTGACTGGTGTCTCTCAGTCCCTCTCCCTCAGGGAGATATCTGTACACTGACTGGTGTCTCTCAGTCCCCTCTCCCTCAGGGGGATATCTGTACACTGACTGGTGTCTCTCAAACCCCTCTCCCTCAGGGAGATATCTGTACACTGACTGGTGTCTCTCAGTCCCTCTCCCTCAGGGAGATATCTGTACACTGACTGGTGTCTCTCAGTCCCCTCTCCCTCAGGGAGATATCTGTACACTGACTGGTGTCTCTCAGTCCCCTCTCTCTGGGAGATATCTGTACACTGACTGGTGTCTCTCAGTCCCTTCTCTCAGGGAGGTATCTGCACACCGACTGGTGTCTCTCAGTCCCCTCTCTCTCAGGGAGATATCTGTAAACTGACTGGTGTCTCTCAGTCCCTCTCTCTCAGGGAGATATCTGTACACTGACTGGTGTCTCAGTCCCTCTCTCTCAGGGAGATATCTGTACACTGACTGGTGTCTCTCAGTCCCTCTCCCTCAGGGAGATATCTGTACACTGACTGGTGTCTCTCAGTCCCCTCTCCCTCAGGGGGATATCTGTACACTGACTGGTGTCTCTCAATCCCCTCTCCCTCAGGGAGATATCTGTACACTGACTGGTGTTTCTCAGTCCCTCTCCCTCAGGGAGATATCTGTACACTGACTGGTGTCTCTCAGTCCCCTCTCCCTCAGGGAGATATTTGTACACTGACTGGTGTCTCTCAGTCCCCTCTCTCTCAGGGAGATATCTGTACACTGACTGGTGTCTCTCAGTCCCTACTCTCTCAGGGAGATATCTGTACACCGACTGGTGTCTCTCAGTCCCCTCTCTCTCAGGGAGATATCTGTACACTGACTGGTGTCTCTCAGTCCCTCTCTCTCTCAGGGAGATATCTGTACACTGACTGGTGTCTCTCAGTCCCTCTCTCTCAGGGAGATATCTGTACACTGACTGGTCTCTCTCAGTCCCCTCTCTCACAGGGAGATATCTGTACACTGACTGGTGTCTCTCAGTCCCTCTCCCTCAGGGAGATATCTATACACTGACTGGTGTCACTCAGTCCCTCTCCCTCAGGGAGATATCTGTACGCTGACTGCTGTCTCTCAGTCCCTCTCTCTCAGGGAGATATCTGTACACTGACTGGTGTCTCTCAGTCCCTCTCCCTCAGGGAGATATCTGTACACTGACTGGTGTCTCTCAGTCCCCTCTCTCTCAGGGAGATATCTGTACACTGACTGGTGTCCCTCAGTCCCTCTCTCTCAGGGAGATATCTGTACACTGACTGTGGCTCTCAGTCCCCTCTCTCTCAGGGAGATATCTGTACACTGACTGGTGTCTCTCAGTCCCCTCTCCCTCAGGGGGATATCTGTACACTGACTGGTGTCTCTCAGTCCCTCTTTCTAAGGGAGATATCTGTACACTGACTGATGTCTCTTAGTCCCTCTCCCTCAGGGATATATCTGTACACTGACTGCTGTCTCTCATTCCCTCTCTCTCAGGGCGATATCTGTACACTGACTGGTGTCTCTCAGTCCCTCTTTCTCAGGGAGATATCTGTACACTGACTGGTGTCTCTCAGTCCCTCTCTCTCAGGGAGATATCTGTACACTGACTGGTGTCTCTCAGTCCCCTCTCCCTCAGGGAGATATCTGTACACTGACTGGTGCCTCTCAGTCCCCTCTCCCTCAGGGAGATATCTGTACACTGACTGGTGCCTCTCAGTCCCCTCTCCCTCAGGGAGATATCTGTACACTGACTGCTGTCTCTCAGTCCCCTCTCCCTCAGGGAGATATCTGTACACCGACTGGTGTCTCTCAGTCCCCTCTCTCTCAGGGAGATATCTGTACACTGACTGGTGTCTCTCAGTCCCTCTCTCTCAGGGAGATATCTGTACACTGACTGGTGTCTCTCAGTCCCTCTCTCTCAGGGAGATATCTGTACACTGACTGGTGTATCTCAGTCCCTCTCTCTCAGGGAGATATCTGTAAACTGACTGGTGTCTCTCAGTCCCTCTCACTCAGGGAGATATCTGTACACTGACTGGTGCCTCAGTCCCTCTCTCTCAGGGAGATATCTGTACACTGACTGGTGTCTCTCAGTCCCTCTCCCTCAGGGAGATATCTGTACACTGACTGGTGTCACTCAGTCCCTCTCTCTCAGGGAGACATCTGTACACTGACTGGTGTCTCTCAGTCCCTCTCTCTCAGGGAGATATCTGTACACTGACTGGTGTCTCTCAGTCCCTCTCTCTCAGGGAGATATCTGTACATTGACTGGTGTCTCTCAGTCCCTCTCCCTCAGGGAGATATATGTACACTGACTGGTGTCTCTCAGTCCCCTCTCCCTCAGGGGGATATCTGTACACTGCATGGTGTCTCTCAGTCCCTCTTTCTCAGGGAGATATCTGTACACTGACTGGTGTCTCTCAGTCCCTCTCCCTCAGGGAGATATCTGTACACTGACTGGTGTCTCTCAGTCCCCTCTCCCTCAGGGGGAAATCTGTGCACTGACTGGTGTCTCTCAAACCCCTCTCCCTCAGGGAGATATCTGTACAATGACTGGTGTCTCTCAGTCCCTCTCCCTCAGGGAGATATCTGTACACTGACTGGTGTCTCTCAGTCCCCTCTCCCTCAGGGAGATATCTGTACACTGACTGGTGTCTCTCAGTCCCCTCTCTCTGGGAGATATCTGTACACTGACTGGTGTCTCTCAGTCCCTTCTCTCAGGGAGATATCTGTACACCGACTGGTGTCTCTCAGTCCCCTCTCTCTCAGGGAGATATCTGTAAACTGACTGGTGTCTCTCAGTCCCTCTCTCTCAGGGAGATATCTGTACACTGACTGGTGTCTCAGTTCCTCTCTCTCAGGGAGATATCTGTACACTGACTGGTGTCTCTCAGTCCATCTCCCTCAGGGAGATATCTGTACACTGACTGGTGTCTCTCAGTCCCCTCTCCCTCAGGGGGATATCTGTACACTGACTGGTGTCTCTCAGTCCCTCTTTCTCAGGGAGATATCTGTACACTGACTGATGTCTCTTAGTCCCTCTCCCTCAGGGAGATATCTGTACACTGACTGGTGTCTCTCTGTCCCTCTCTCTCAGAGAGATATCTGTACACTGACTGCTGTCTCTCATTCCCTCTTTCTCAGGGAGATATCTGTACACTGACTGATGTCTCTTAGTCCCTCTCCCTCAGGGAGATATCTGTACACTGACTGGTGTCTCTCTGTCCCTCTCTCTCAGAGAGATATCTGTACACTGACTGCTGTCTCTCAGTCCCCTCTCTCTCAGGGAGATATCTGTACACTGACTGGTGTCTCTCAGTCCCCTCTCCCTCAGGGAGATATCTGTACACTGACTGGTGTCTCCCAGTCCCTCTCTCTCAGGGAGATATCTGTACACTGACTGGTGTCTCTCAGTCCCCTCTCCCTCAGGGGGATATATGTACACTGACTGGTGTCTCTCAGTCCCCTCTCCCTCAGGGAGATATCTGGACACTGACTGGTGTCTCTCAGTCCCCTCTCTCTCAGGGAGATATCTGTACACTGACTGGTGTCTCTCAGTCCCTTCTCTCTCAGGGAGATATCTGTACACCGACTGGTGTCTCTCAGTCCCCTCTCCCTCAGGGAGATATCTGTACACCGACTGGTGTCTCTCAGTCCCCTCTCTCTCAGGGAGATATCTGTACACTTACTGGTGTCTCTCAGTCCCTCTCTCTCAGGGAGATATCTGTACACTGACTGGTGTCTCTCAGTCCCCTCTCCCTCAGGGAGATATCTGTACACTGACTGGTGTCTCTCAGTCCCTCTCCCTCAGGGAGATATCTGCACACTGACTGGTGTCTCTCAGTCCCTCTCTCTCAGGGAGATATCTGTAAACTGACTGGTGTCTCTCAGTCCCTCTCCCTCAGGGAGATATCTGTACACTGACTGGTGTCTCTCAGTCCCCTCTCTCAGGGAGATATCTGTTCACTGACTGGTGTCTCTCAGTCCCCTCTCCCTCAGGGGGATATCTGTACACTGACTGGTGTCTCTCAATCCCCTCTCCCTCAGGGAGATATCTGTACACTGACTGGTGTTTCTCAGTCCCTCTCCCTCAGGGAGATATCTGTACACTGACTGGTGTCTCTCAGTCCCCTCTCCCTCAGGGAGATATCTGTACACTGACTGGTGTCTCTCAGTCCCCTCTCTCTCAGGGAGATATCTGTACACCGACTGGTGTCTCTCAGTCCCCTCTCTCTCAGGGAGATATCTGTACACTGACTGGTGTCTCTCAGTCCCTCTCTCTCAGGGAGATATCTGTAAACTGACTGGTGTCTCTCAGTCCCTCTCTCTCAGGGAGATATCTGTACACTGACTGGTGTCTCAGTCCCTCTCTCTCAGGGAGATATCTGTACACTGACTGGTGTCTCTCAGTCCCTCTGCCTCAGGGAGATATCTGTACACTGACTGGTATCACTCAGTCCCTCTCCCTCAGGGAGATATCTGTACACTGACTGGTGTCTCTCAGTCCCTCTCTCTCAGGGAGATATCTGTACACTGACTGGTGTCTCTCAGTCCCCTCTCCCTCAGGGAGATATCTGTACACTGACTGGTGTCTCTCAGTCCATCTCCCTCAGGGAGATATCTGCACACTGACTGGTGTCTCTCAGTCCCTCTCTCTCAGGGAGATATCTGTAAACTGACTGGTGTCTCTCAGTCCCTCTCCCTCAGGGAGATATCTGTACACTGACTGGTGTCTCTCTGTCCCTCTCTCTCAGAGAGATATCTGTACACTGACTGCTGTCTCTCATTCCCTCTTTCTCAGGGAGATATCTGTACACTGACTGATGTCTCTTAGTCCCTCTCCCTCAGGGAGATATCTGTACACTGACTGGTGTCTCTCTGTCCCTCTCTCTCAGAGAGATATCTGTACACTGACTGCTGTCTCTCAGTCCCCTCTCTCTCAGGGAGATATCTGTACACTGACTGGTGTCTCTCAGTCCCCTCTCCCTCAGGGAGATATCTGTACACTGACTGGTGTCTCCCAGTCCCTCTCTCTCAGGGAGATATCTGTACACTGACTGGTGTCTCTCAGTCCCCTCTCCCTCAGGGGGATATATGTACACTGACTGGTGTCTCTCAGTCCCCTCTCCCTCAGGGAGATATCTGGACACTGACTGGTGTCTCTCAGTCCCCTCTCTCTCAGGGAGATATCTGTACACTGACTGGTGTCTCTCAGTCCCTTCTCTCTCAGGGAGATATCTGTACACCGACTGGTGTCTCTCAGTCCCCTCTCCCTCAGGGAGATATCTGTACACCGACTGGTGTCTCTCAGTCCCCTCTCTCTCAGGGAGATATCTGTACACTTACTGGTGTCTCTCAGTCCCTCTCTCTCAGGGAGATATCTGTACACTGACTGGTGTCTCTCAGTCCCCTCTCCCTCAGGGAGATATCTGTACACTGACTGGTGTCTCTCAGTCCCTCTCCCTCAGGGAGATATCTGCACACTGACTGGTGTCTCTCAGTCCCTCTCTCTCAGGGAGATATCTGTAAACTGACTGGTGTCTCTCAGTCCCTCTCCCTCAGGGAGATATCTGTACACTGACTGGTGTCTCTCAGTCCCCTCTCTCAGGGAGATATCTGTTCACTGACTGGTGTCTCTCAGTCCCCTCTCCCTCAGGGGGATATCTGTACACTGACTGGTGTCTCTCAATCCCCTCTCCCTCAGGGAGATATCTGTACACTGACTGGTGTTTCTCAGTCCCTCTCCCTCAGGGAGATATCTGTACACTGACTGGTGTCTCTCAGTCCCCTCTCCCTCAGGGAGATATCTGTACACTGACTGGTGTCTCTCAGTCCCCTCTCTCTCAGGGAGATATCTGTACACCGACTGGTGTCTCTCAGTCCCCTCTCTCTCAGGGAGATATCTGTACACTGACTGGTGTCTCTCAGTCCCTCTCTCTCAGGGAGATATCTGTAAACTGACTGGTGTCTCTCAGTCCCTCTCTCTCAGGGAGATATCTGTACACTGACTGGTGTCTCAGTCCCTCTCTCTCAGGGAGATATCTGTACACTGACTGGTGTCTCTCAGTCCCTCTGCCTCAGGGAGATATCTGTACACTGACTGGTATCACTCAGTCCCTCTCCCTCAGGGAGATATCTGTACACTGACTGGTGTCTCTCAGTCCCTCTCTCTCAGGGAGATATCTGTACACTGACTGGTGTCTCTCAGTCCCCTCTCCCTCAGGGAGATATCTGTACACTGACTGGTGTCTCTCAGTCCATCTCCCTCAGGGAGATATCTGCACACTGACTGGTGTCTCTCAGTCCCTCTCTCTCAGGGAGATATCTGTAAACTGACTGGTGTCTCTCAGTCCCTCTCCCTCAGGGAGATATCTGTACACTGACTGGTGTCTCTCAGTCCCCTCTCTCAGGGAGATATCTGTTCACTGACTGGTGTCTCTCAGTCCCCTCTCCCTCAGGGGGATATCTGTACACTGACTGGTGTCTCTCAATCCCCTCTCCCTCAGGGAGATATCTGTACACTGACTGGTGTTTCTCAGTCCCTCTCCCTCAGGGAGATATCTATACACTGACTGGTGTCCCTCAGTCCCCTCTCCCTCAGGGAGATATCTGTACACTGACTGGTGTCTCTCAGTCCCCTCTCTCTCAGGGAGATATCTGTAAGCTGACTGGTGTCTCTCAGTCCCTCTCTCTCAGGGAGATGTCTGCACACTGACTGGTGTCTCAGTCCCTCTCTCTCAGGGAGATATCTGTACACTGACTGGTGTCTCTCAGTCCCTCTCCCTCAGGGAGATATCTGTACACTGACTGGTGTCACTCAGTCCCTCTCCCTCAGGGAGATATCTGTACACTGACTGGTGTCTCTCAGTCCCTCTCTCTCAGGGAGATATCTGTACACTGACTGGTGTCTCTCAGTCCCCCTCCCTCAGGGAGATATCTGTACACTGACTGGTGTCTCTCAGTCCCCTCTCTCTCAGGGAGATATCTGTACACTGACTGGTGTCCCTCAGTCCCTCTCTCTCAGGGAGATATCTGTACACTGACTGTGGCTCTCAGTCCCCTCTCTCTCAGGGAGATATCTGTACACTGACTGGTTTCTCTCAGTCCCTCTCTCTCAGGGAGATATCTGTACACTGACTGGTGTCTCTCAGTCCCTCTCTCTCAGGGAGATATCTGTACACTTACTGGTGTCTCTCAGTCCCTCTCTCTCAGGGAGATATCTGTACATTGACTGGTGTCTCTCAGTCACTCTCCCTCAGGGAGATATATGTACACTGACTGGTGTCTCTCAGTCCCCTCTCCCTCAGGGGGATATCTGTACACTGACTGGTGTCTCTCAGTCCCTCTTTCTCAGGGAGATATCTGTACACTGACTGGTGTCTCTCAGTCCCCTCTCTCTCAGGGAGATATCTGTACACTGACTGGTGTCTCTCAGTCCCCTCTCCCTCAGGGGGATATCTGTACACTGACTGGTGTCTCTCAGTCCCTCTTTCTCAGGGAGATATCTGTGCACTGACTGATGTCTCTTAGTCCCTCTCCCTCAGGGATATATCTGTACACTGACTGCTGTCTCTCATTCCCTCTCTCTCAGGGAGATATCTGTACACTGACTGGTGTCTCTCAGTCCCTCTTTCTCAGGGAGATATCTGTACACTGACTGGTGTCTCTCAGTCCCCTCTCCCTCAGGGGGATATCTGTACACTGACTGGTGTCTCTCAGTCCCCTCTCCCTCAGGGGGATATCTGTACACTGACTGGTGTCTCTCAGTCCCCTCTCCCTCAGGGAGATATCTGTACACTGACTGGTGTCTCTCAGTCCCCTCTCTCTCAGGGAGATATCTGTAAACTGACTGATGTCTCTCAGTCCCTTCTCTCTCAGGGAGATATCTGAACATTGACTGGTGTCTCTCAGTCCCTCTCCCTCAGGGAGATATATGTACACTGACTGGTGTCTCTCAGTCCCCTCTCCCTCAGGGGGATATCTGTACACTGACTGGAGTCTCTCAGTCCCTCTTTCTCAGGGAGATATCTGTACACTAACTGGTGTCTCTCCGACCCCTCTCTCTCAGGGAGATATCTGTACACTGACTGGTGTCTCTCAGTCCCCTCTCCCTCAGGGGGATATCTGTACACTGACTGGTGTCTCTCAGTCCCTCTTTCTCAGGGAGATATCTGTACACTGACTGATGTCTCTTAGTCCCTCTCCCTCAGGGATATATCTGTACACTGACTGCTGTCTCTCATTCCCTCTCTCTCAGGGAGATATCTGTACACTGACTGGTGTCTCTCAGTCCCTCTTTCTCAGGGAGATATCTGTACACTGACTGGTGTCTCTCAGTCCCCTCTCTCTCAGGGAGATATCTGTAAACCGACTGCTGTCTCTCAGTCCTCTCTCTCAGGGAGATATCTGTACACTGACTGGTGTCTCTCAGTCCCTCTCACTCTGGAAGATATCTGTACACTGACTGGTGTCTCTCAGTCCCCTCTCCCTCAGGGGGATATCTGTACACTGACTGGTGTCTCTCAGTCCCCTCTCCCTCAGGGGGATATCTGTACACTGACTGGTGTCTCTCAGTCCCCTCTCCATCAGGGAGATATCTGGACACTGACTGGTGTCTCTCAGTCCCCTCTCTCTCAGGGAGATATCTGTACACTGACTGGTGTCTCTCAGTACCTTCTCTCTCAGGGAGATATCTGTACACCGACTGGT
Source organism: Somniosus microcephalus (assembly GCF_052327205.1). Taxonomy (NCBI): domain Eukaryota; kingdom Metazoa; phylum Chordata; class Chondrichthyes; order Squaliformes; family Somniosidae; genus Somniosus; species Somniosus microcephalus. The sequence goes on along the minus strand of NW_028225187.1, from coordinate 26,997,777 downwards.
GTCTCTCAGTCCCCTCTCCCTCAGGGAGATATCTGTACACCGACTGGTGTCTCTCAGTCCCCTCTCTCTCAGGGAGATATCTGTACACTGACTGGTGTCTCTCAGTCCCTCTCTCTCAGGGAGATATCTGTACACTGACTGGTGTCTCTCAGTCCCCTCTCCCTCAGGGAGATATCTGTACACTGACTGGTGCCTCTCAGTCCCCTCTCCCTCAGGGAGATATCTGTACACTGACTGGTGTCTCTCAGTCCCTCTCTCTCAGGGAGATATCTGTACACTGACTGGTGTATCTCAGTCCCTCTCTCTCAGGGAGATATCTGTAAACTGACTGGTGTCTCTCAGTCCCTCTCACTCAGGGAGATATCTGTACACTGACTGGTGCCTCAGCCCCTCTCTCTCAGGGAGATATCTGTACACTGACTGGTGTCTCTCAGTCCCTCTCCCTCAGGGAGATATCTGTACACTGACTGGTGTCACTCAGTCCCTCTCTCTCAGGGAGACATCTGTACACTGACTGGTGTCTCTCAGTCCCTCTCCCTCAGAGAGATATCTGTACACTGACTGGTGTCTCTCAGTCCCCTCTCTCTCAGGGAGATATCTGTACACTGACTGGTGTCCCTCAGTCCCTCTCTCTCAGGGAGATATCTGTACACCGACTGGTGTCTCTCAGTCCCCTCTCTCTCAGGGAGATATCTGTACAATAACTGGTGTCTCTCAGTCCCTCTCTCTCAGGGAGATATCTGTACACTGACTGGTGTCTCTCAGTCCCTCTCTCTCAGGGAGATATCTGTACACTGACTGGTGTCTCTCAGTCCCTCTCTCTCAGGGAGATATCTGTACATTGACTGGTGTCTCTCAGTCCCTCTCCCTCAGGGAGATATATGTGCACTGACTGGTGTCTCTCAGTCCCCTCTTCCTCAGGGGGATATCTGTACACTGACTGGTGTCTCTCAGTCCCTCTTTCTCAGGGAGATATCTGTACACTGACTTGTGTCTCTCAGTCCCTCTCCCTCAGGCAGATATCTGTACACTGACTGGTGTCTCTCAGTCCCCTCTCCCTCAGGGGGATATCTGTACACTGACTGGTGTCTCTCAAACCCCTCCCCCTCAGGGAGATATCTGTACACTGACTGGTGTCTCTCAGTCCCTCTCCCTCAGGGAGATATCTGTACACTGACTGGTGTCTCTCAGTCCCCTCTCCCTCAGGGAGATATCTGTACACTGACTGGTGTCTCTCAGTCCCCTCTCTCTGGGAGATATCTGTACACTGACTGGTGTCTCTCAGTCCCTTCTCTCAGGGAGGTATCTGTACACCGACTGGTGTCTCTCAGTCCCCTCTCTCTCAGGGAGATATCTGTAAACTGACTGGTGTCTCTCAGTCCCTCTCTCTCAGGGAGATATCTGTACACTGACTGGTGTCTCAGTCCCTCTCTCTCAGGGAGATATCTGTACACTGACTGGTGTCTCTCAGTCCATCTCCCTCAGGGAGATATCTGTGCACTGACTGGTGTCTCTCAGTCCCCTCTCCCTCAGGGGGATATCTGTACACCGACTGGTGTCTCTCAGTCCCTCTTTCTCAGGGAGATATCTGTACACTGACTGATGTCTCTTAGTCCCTCTCCCTCAGGGATATATCTGTACACTGACTGCTGTCTCTCATTCCCTCTCTCTCAGGGAGATATCTGTACACTGACTGGTGTCTCTCAGTCCCCTCTCTCTCAGGGAGATATCTGTACACTGACTGGTGTCCCTCAGTCCCTCTCTCTCAGGGAGATATCTGTACACTGACTGTGGCTCTCAGTCCCCTCTCTCTCAGGGAGATATCTGTACACTGACTGGTGTCTCTCAGTCCCTCTCTCTCAGGGAGATATCTGTACACTGACTGGTGTCTCTCAGTCCCTCTCTCTCAGGGAGATATCTGTACATTGACTGGTGTCTCTCAGTCCCTCTCCCTCAGGGAGATATATGTACACTGACTGGTGTCTCTCAGTCCCCTCTCCCTCAGGGGGATATCTGTCCACTGACTGGTGTCTCTCAGTCCCTCTTTCTCAGGGAGATATCTGTACACTGACTGGTGTCTCTGAGTCCCCTCTCTCTCAGGGAGATATCTGTACACTGGCTGGTGTCTCTCAGTCCCCTCTCCCTCAGGGGGATATCTGTACACTGACTGGTGTCTCTCAGTCCCTCTTTCTCAGGGAGATATCTGTAGACTGACTGATGTCTCTTAGTCCCTCTCCCTCAGGGATATATCTGTACACTGACTGCTGTCTCTCATTCCCTCTCTCTCAGGGAGATATCTGTACACTGACTGGTGTCTCTCAGTCCCTCTTTCTCAGGGAGATATCTGTACACTGACTGGTGTCTCTCAGTCCCTCTCTCTCAGGGAGATATCTGTACACTGAATGGTGTCTCTCAGTCCCCTCTCCCTCAGGGAGATATCTGTACACTGACTGGTGCCTCTCAGTCCCCTCTCCCTCAGGGAGATATCTGTACACTGACTGGTGCCTCTCAGTCCCCTCTCCCTCAGGGAGATATCTGTACACTGACTGGTGTCTCTCAGTCCCCTCTCCCTCAGGGAGATATCTGTACACCGACTGGTGTCTCTCAGTCCCCTCTCTCTCAGGGAGATATCTGTACACTGACTGGTGTCTCTCATTCCCTCTCTCTCAGGGAGATATCTGTACACTGACTGGTGTCTCTCAGTCCCTCTCTCTCAGGGAGATATCTGTACACTGACTGGTGTATCTCAGTCCCTCTCTCTCAGGGAGATATCTGTAAACTGACTGGTGTCTCTCAGTCCCTCTCACTCAGGGAGATATCTGTACACTGACTGGTGCCTCAGTCCCTCTCTCTCAGGGAGATATCTGTACACTGACTGGTGTCTCTCAGTCCCTCTCCCTCAGGGAGATATCTGTACAGTGACTGGTGTCACTCAGTCCCTCTCTCTCAGGGAGACATCTGTACACTGACTGGTGTCTCTCAGTCCCTCTCCCTCAGAGAGATATCTGCACACTGACTGGTGTCTCTCAGTCCCCTCTCTCTCAGGGAGATATCTGTACACTGACTGGTGTCCCTCAGTCCCTCTCTCTCAGGGAGATATCTGTACACCGACTGGTGTCTCTCAGTCCCCTCTCTCTCAGGGAGATATCTGTACACTGACTGGTGTCTCTCAGTCCCTCTCTCTCAGGGAGATATCTGTACACTGACTGGTGTCTCTCAGTCCCCTCTCCCTCAGGGAGATATCTGTACACTGACTGGTGTCTCTCAGTCCATCTCCCTCAGGGAGATATCTGCACACTGACTGGTGTCTCTCAGTCCCTCTCTCTCAGGGAGATATCTGTAAACTGACTGGTGTCTCTCAGTCCCTCTCCCTCAGGGAGATATCTGTACACTGACTGGTGTCTCTCAGTCCCCTCTCTCAGGGAGATATCTGTTCACTGACTGGTGTCTCTCAGTCCCCTCTCCCTCAGGGGGATATCTGTACACTGACTGGTGTCTCTCAATCCCCTCTCCCTCAGGGAGATATCTGTACACTGACTGGTGTTTCTCAGTCCCTCTCCCTCAGGGAGATATCTATACACTGACTGGTGTCTCTCAGTCCCCTCTCCCTCAGGGAGATATCTGTACACTGACTGGTGTCTCTCAGTCCCCTCTCTCTCAGGGAGATATCTGTAAGCTGACTGGTGTCTCTCAGTCCCTCTCTCTCAGGGAGATGTCTGCACACTGACTGGTGTCTCAGTCCCTCTCTCTCAGGGAGATATCTGTACACTGACTGGTGTCTCTCAGTCCCTCTCCCTCAGGGAGATATCTGTACACTGACTGGTGTCACTCAGTCCCTCTCCCTCAGGGAGATATCTGTACACTGACTGGTGTCTCTCAGTCCCTCTCTCTCAGGGAGATATCTGTACACTGACTGGTGTCTCTCAGTCCCCCTCCCTCAGGGAGATATCTGTACACTGACTGGTGTCTCTCAGTCCCCTCTCTCTCAGGGAGATATCTGTACACTGACTGGTGTCCCTCAGTCCCTCTCTCTCAGGGAGATATCTGTACACTGACTGTGGCTCTCAGTCCCCTCTCTCTCAGGGAGATATCTGTACACTGACTGGTGTCTCTCAGTCCCTCTCTCTCAGGGAGATATCTGTACACTGACTGGTGTCTCTCAGTCCCTCTCTCTCAGGGAGATATCTGTACACTTACTGGTGTCTCTCAGTCCCTCTCTCTCAGGGAGATATCTGTACATTGACTGGTGTCTCTCAGTCACTCTCCCTCAGGGAGATATATGTACACTGACTGGTGTCTCTCAGTCCCCTCTCCCTCAGGGGGATATCTGTACACTGACTGGTGTCTCTCAGTCCCTCTTTCTCAGGGAGATATCTGTACACTGACTGGTGTCTCTCAGTCCCCTCTCTCTCAGGGAGATATCTGTACACTGACTGGTGTCTCTCAGTCCCCTCTCCCTCAGGGGGATATCTGTACACTGACTGGTGTCTCTCAGTCCCTCTTTCTCAGGGAGATATCTGTGCACTGACTGATGTCTCTTAGTCCCTCTCCCTCAGGGATATATCTGTACACTGACTGCTGTCTCTCATTCCCTCTCTCTCAGGGAGATATCTGTACACTGACTGGTGTCTCTCAGTCCCTCTTTCTCAGGGAGATATCTGTACACTGACTGGTGTCTCTCAGTCCCCTCTCCCTCAGGGGGATATCTGTACACTGACTGGTGTCTCTCAGTCCCCTCTCCCTCAGGGGGATATCTGTACACTGACTGGTGTCTCTCAGTCCCCTCTCCCTCAGGGAGATATCTGTACACTGACTGGTGTCTCTCAGTCCCCTCTCTCTCAGGGAGATATCTGTAAACTGACTGATGTCTCTCAGTCCCTTCTCTCTCAGGGAGATATCTGAACATTGACTGGTGTCTCTCAGTCCCTCTCCCTCAGGGAGATATATGTACACTGACTGGTGTCTCTCAGTCCCCTCTCCCTCAGGGGGATATCTGTACACTGACTGGAGTCTCTCAGTCCCTCTTTCTCAGGGAGATATCTGTACACTAACTGGTGTCTCTCCGACCCCTCTCTCTCAGGGAGATATCTGTACACTGACTGGTGTCTCTCAGTCCCCTCTCCCTCAGGGGGATATCTGTACACTGACTGGTGTCTCTCAGTCCCTCTTTCTCAGGGAGATATCTGTACACTGACTGATGTCTCTTAGTCCCTCTCCCTCAGGGATATATCTGTACACTGACTGCTGTCTCTCATTCCCTCTCTCTCAGGGAGATATCTGTACACTGACTGGTGTCTCTCAGTCCCTCTTTCTCAGGGAGATATCTGTACACTGACTGGTGTCTCTCAGTCCCCTCTCTCTCAGGGAGATATCTGTAAACCGACTGCTGTCTCTCAGTCCTCTCTCTCAGGGAGATATCTGTACACTGACTGGTGTCTCTCAGTCCCTCTCACTCTGGAAGATATCTGTACACTGACTGGTGTCTCTCAGTCCCTCTTTCTCAGGGAGATATCTGTACACTGACTGGTGTCTCTCAGTCCCTCTCTCTCAGGGAGATATCTGTACACTGAATGGTGTCTCTCAGTCCCCTCTCCCTCAGGGAGATATCTGTACACTGACTGGTGCCTCTCAGTCCCCTCTCCCTCAGGGAGATATCTGTACACTGACTGGTGCCTCTCAGTCCCCTCTCCCTCAGGGAGATATCTGTACACTGACTGGTGTCTCTCAGTCCCCTCTCCCTCAGGGAGATATCTGTACACCGACTGGTGTCTCTCAGTCCCCTCTCTCTCAGGGAGATATCTGTACACTGACTGGTGTCTCTCATTCCCTCTCTCTCAGGGAGATATCTGTACACTGACTGGTGTCTCTCAGTCCCTCTCTCTCAGGGAGATATCTGTACACTGACTGGTGTATCTCAGTCCCTCTCTCTCAGGGAGATATCTGTAAACTGACTGGTGTCTCTCAGTCCCTCTCACTCAGGGAGATATCTGTACACTGACTGGTGCCTCAGTCCCTCTCTCTCAGGGAGATATCTGTACACTGACTGGTGTCTCTCAGTCCCTCTCCCTCAGGGAGATATCTGTACAGTGACTGGTGTCACTCAGTCCCTCTCTCTCAGGGAGACATCTGTACACTGACTGGTGTCTCTCAGTCCCTCTCCCTCAGAGAGATATCTGCACACTGACTGGTGTCTCTCAGTCCCCTCTCTCTCAGGGAGATATCTGTACACTGACTGGTGTCCCTCAGTCCCTCTCTCTCAGGGAGATATCTGTACACCGACTGGTGTCTCTCAGTCCCCTCTCTCTCAGGGAGATATCTGTACACTGACTGGTGTCTCTCAGTCCCTCTCTCTCAGGGAGATATCTGTACACTGACTGGTGTCTCTCAGTCCCCTCTCCCTCAGGGAGATATCTGTACACTGACTGGTGTCTCTCAGTCCATCTCCCTCAGGGAGATATCTGCACACTGACTGGTGTCTCTCAGTCCCTCTCTCTCAGGGAGATATCTGTAAACTGACTGGTGTCTCTCAGTCCCTCTCCCTCAGGGAGATATCTGTACACTGACTGGTGTCTCTCAGTCCCCTCTCTCAGGGAGATATCTGTTCACTGACTGGTGTCTCTCAGTCCCCTCTCCCTCAGGGGGATATCTGTACACTGACTGGTGTCTCTCAATCCCCTCTCCCTCAGGGAGATATCTGTACACTGACTGGTGTTTCTCAGTCCCTCTCCCTCAGGGAGATATCTATACACTGACTGGTGTCTCTCAGTCCCCTCTCCCTCAGGGAGATATCTGTACACTGACTGGTGTCTCTCAGTCCCCTCTCTCTCAGGGAGATATCTGTAAGCTGACTGGTGTCTCTCAGTCCCTCTCTCTCAGGGAGATGTCTGCACACTGACTGGTGTCTCAGTCCCTCTCTCTCAGGGAGATATCTGTACACTGACTGGTGTCTCTCAGTCCCTCTCCCTCAGGGAGATATCTGTACACTGACTGGTGTCACTCAGTCCCTCTCCCTCAGGGAGATATCTGTACACTGACTGGTGTCTCTCAGTCCCTCTCTCTCAGGGAGATATCTGTACACTGACTGGTGTCTCTCAGTCCCCCTCCCTCAGGGAGATATCTGTACACTGACTGGTGTCTCTCAGTCCCCTCTCTCTCAGGGAGATATCTGTACACTGACTGGTGTCCCTCAGTCCCTCTCTCTCAGGGAGATATCTGTACACTGACTGTGGCTCTCAGTCCCCTCTCTCTCAGGGAGATATCTGTACACTGACTGGTGTCTCTCAGTCCCTCTCTCTCAGGGAGATATCTGTACACTGACTGGTGTCTCTCAGTCCCTCTCTCTCAGGGAGATATCTGTACACTTACTGGTGTCTCTCAGTCCCTCTCTCTCAGGGAGATATCTGTACATTGACTGGTGTCTCTCAGTCACTCTCCCTCAGGGAGATATATGTACACTGACTGGTGTCTCTCAGTCCCCTCTCCCTCAGGGGGATATCTGTACACTGACTGGTGTCTCTCAGTCCCTCTTTCTCAGGGAGATATCTGTACACTGACTGGTGTCTCTCAGTCCCCTCTCTCTCAGGGAGATATCTGTACACTGACTGGTGTCTCTCAGTCCCCTCTCCCTCAGGGGGATATCTGTACACTGACTGGTGTCTCTCAGTCCCTCTTTCTCAGGGAGATATCTGTGCACTGACTGATGTCTCTTAGTCCCTCTCCCTCAGGGATATATCTGTACACTGACTGCTGTCTCTCATTCCCTCTCTCTCAGGGAGATATCTGTACACTGACTGGTGTCTCTCAGTCCCTCTTTCTCAGGGAGATATCTGTACACTGACTGGTGTCTCTCAGTCCCCTCTCCCTCAGGGGGATATCTGTACACTGACTGGTGTCTCTCAGTCCCCTCTCCCTCAGGGGGATATCTGTACACTGACTGGTGTCTCTCAGTCCCCTCTCCCTCAGGGAGATATCTGTACACTGACTGGTGTCTCTCAGTCCCCTCTCTCTCAGGGAGATATCTGTAAACTGACTGATGTCTCTCAGTCCCTTCTCTCTCAGGGAGATATCTGAACATTGACTGGTGTCTCTCAGTCCCTCTCCCTCAGGGAGATATATGTACACTGACTGGTGTCTCTCAGTCCCCTCTCCCTCAGGGGGATATCTGTACACTGACTGGAGTCTCTCAGTCCCTCTTTCTCAGGGAGATATCTGTACACTAACTGGTGTCTCTCCGACCCCTCTCTCTCAGGGAGATATCTGTACACTGACTGGTGTCTCTCAGTCCCCTCTCCCTCAGGGGGATATCTGTACACTGACTGGTGTCTCTCAGTCCCTCTTTCTCAGGGAGATATCTGTACACTGACTGATGTCTCTTAGTCCCTCTCCCTCAGGGATATATCTGTACACTGACTGCTGTCTCTCATTCCCTCTCTCTCAGGGAGATATCTGTACACTGACTGGTGTCTCTCAGTCCCTCTTTCTCAGGGAGATATCTGTACACTGACTGGTGTCTCTCAGTCCCCTCTCTCTCAGGGAGATATCTGTAAACCGACTGCTGTCTCTCAGTCCTCTCTCTCAGGGAGATATCTGTACACTGACTGGTGTCTCTCAGTCCCTCTCACTCTGGAAGATATCTGTACACTGACTGGTGTCTCTCAGTCCCCTCTCCCTCAGGGGGATATCTGTACACTGACTGGTGTCTCTCAGTCCCCTCTCCCTCAGGGGGATATCTGTACACTGACTGGTGTCTCTCAGTCCCCTCTCCATCAGGGAGATATCTGGACACTGACTGGTGTCTCTCAGTCCCCTCTCTCTCAGGGAGATATCTGTACACTGACTGGTGTCTCTCAGTACCTTCTCTCTCAGGGAGATATCTGTACACCGACTGGTGTCTCTCAGTCCCCTCTCCCTCAGGGAGATATCTGTACACCGACTGGTGTCTCTCAGTCCCCTCTCTCTCAGGGAGATATCTGTACACTGACTGGTGTCTCTCAGTCCCTCTCTCTCAGGGAGATATCTGTACACTGACTGGTGTCTCTCAGTCCCCTCTCCCTCAGGGAGATATCTGTACACTGACTGGTGCCTCTCAGTCCCCTCTCCCTCAGGGAGATATCTGTACACTGACTGGTGTCTCTCAGTCCCTCTCTCTCAGGGAGATATCTGTACACTGACTGGTGTATCTCAGTCCCTCTCTCTCAGGGAGATATCTGTAAACTGACTGGTGTCTCTCAGTCCCTCTCACTCAGGGAGATATCTGCACACTGACTGGTGTCTCTCAGCCCCTCTCTCTCAGGGAGATATCTGTACACTGACTGGTGTCTCTCAGTCCCTCTCCCTCAGGGAGATATCTGTACACTGACTGGTGTCACTCAGTCCCTCTCTCTCAGGGAGACATCTGTACACTGACTGGTGTCTCTCAGTCCCTCTCCCTCAGAGAGATATCTGTACACTGACTGGTGTCTCTCAGTCCCCTCTCTCTCAGGGAGATATCTGTACACTGACTGGTGTCCCTCAGTCCCTCTCTCTCAGGGAGATATCTGTACACCGACTGGTGTCTCTCAGTCCCCTCTCTCTCAGGGAGATATCTGTACAATAACTGGTGTCTCTCAGTCCCTCTCTCTCAGGGAGATATCTGTACACTGACTGGTGTCTCTCAGTCCCTCTCTCTCAGGGAGATATCTGTACACTGACTGGTGTCTCTCAGTCCCTCTCTCTCAGGGAGATATCTGTACATTGACTGGTGTCTCTCAGTCCCTCTCCCTCAGGGAGATATATGTGCACTGACTGGTGTCTCTCAGTCCCCTCTTCCTCAGGGGGATATCTGTACACTGACTGGTGTCTCTCAGTCCCTCTTTCTCAGCGAGATATCTGTACACTGACTTGTGTCTCTCAGTCCCTCTCCCTCAGGCAGATATCTGTACACTGACTGGTGTCTCTCAGTCCCCTCTCCCTCAGGGGGATATCTGTACACTGACTGGTGTCTCTCAAACCCCTCCCCCTCAGGGAGATATCTGTACACTGACTGGTGTCTCTCAGTCCCTCTCCCTCAGGGAGATATCTGTACACTGACTGGTGTCTCTCAGTCCCCTCTCCCTCAGGGAGATATCTGTACACTGACTGGTGTCTCTCAGTCCCCTCTCTCTGGGAGATATCTGTACACTGACTGGTGTCTCTCAGTCCCTTCTCTCAGGGAGGTATCTGTACACCGACTGGTGTCTCTCAGTCCCCTCTCTCTCAGGGAGATATCTGTAAACTGACTGGTGTCTCTCAGTCCCTCTCTCTCAGGGAGATATCTGTACACTGACTGGTGTCTCAGTCCCTCTCTCTCAGGGAGATATCTGTACACTGACTGGTGTCTCTCAGTCCATCTCCCTCAGGGAGATATCTGTGCACTGACTGGTGTCTCTCAGTCCCCTCTCCCTCAGGGGGATATCTGTACACCGACTGGTGTCTCTCAGTCCCTCTTTCTCAGGGAGATATCTGTACACTGACTGATGTCTCTTAGTCCCTCTCCCTCAGGGATATATCTGTACACTGACTGCTGTCTCTCATTCCCTCTCTCTCAGGGAGATATCTGTACACTGACTGGTGTCTCCCAGTCCCTCTTTCTCAGGGAGATATCTGTACACTGACTGGTGTCTCTCAGTCCCTCTCTCTCAGGGAGATATCTGTAAACTGACTGGTGTCTCTCAGTCCCTCTCCCTCAGGGAGATATCTGTACACTGACTGGTGTCTCTCAGTCCCCTCTCCCTCAGGGGGATATCTGTACACTGACTGGTGTCTCTCAATCCCCTCTCCCTCAGGGAGATATCTGTACACTGACTGGTGTTTCTCAGTCCCTCTCCCTCAGGGAGATATCTGTACACTGACTGGTGTCTCTCAGTCCCCTCTCCCTCAGGGAGATATCTGTACACTGACTGGTGTCTCTCAGTCCCCTCTCTCTCAGGGAGATATCTGTACACTGACTGGTGTCTCTCAGTCCCTACTCTCTCAGGGAGATATCTGTACACTGACTGGTGTCTCTCAGTCCCCTCTCTCTCAGGGAGATATCTGTACACTGACTGGTGTCTCTCAGTCCCTCTCACTCTCAGGGAGATATCTGTACACTGACTGGTGTCTCTCAGTCCCTCTCTCTCAGGGAGATATCTGTACACTGACTGGTCTCTCTCAGTCCCCTCTCTCACAGGGAGATATCTGTACACTGACTGCTGTCTCTCAGTCCCTCTCTCTCAGGGAGATATCTGTACACTGACTGGTGTCTCTCAGTCCCTCTCCCTCAGGGAGATATCTGTACACTGACTGGTGTCTCTCAGTCCCCTCTCTCTCAGGGAGATATCTGTACACTGACTGGTGTCCCTCAGTTCCTCTCTCTCAGGGAGATATCTGTACACTGACTGTGGCTCTCAGTCCCCTCTCTCTCAGGGAGATATCTGTACACTGACTGGTGTCTCTCAGTCCCTCTCTCTCAGGGAGATATCTGTACACTGACTGGTGTCTCTCAGTCCCTCTCTCTCAGGGAGATATCTGTACATTGACTGGTGTCTCTCAGTCCCTCTCCCTCAGGGAGATATATGTACACTGACTGGTGTCTCTCAGTCCCCTCTCCCTCAGGGGGATATCTGTCCACTGACTGGTGTCTCTCAGTCCCTCTTTCTCAGGGAGATATCTGTACACTGACTGGTGTCTCTGAGTCCCCTCTCTCTCAGGGAGATATCTGTACACTGGCTGGTGTCTCTCAGTCCCCTCTCCCTCAGGGGGATATCTGTACACTGACTGGTGTCTCTCAGTCCCTCTTTCTCAGGGAGATATCTGTAGACTGACTGATGTCTCTTAGTCCCTCTCCCTCAGGGATATATCTGTACACTGACTGCTGTCTCTCATTCCCTCTCTCTCAGGGAGATATCTGTACACTGACTGGTGTCTCTCAGTCCCTCTCTCTCAGGGAGATATCTGTAAACCGACTGCTGTCTCTCAGTCCTCTCTCTCAGGGAGATATCTGTACACTGACTGGTGTCTCTCAGTCCCTCTCACTCTGGAAGATATCTGTACACTGACTGGTGTCTCTCAGTCCCCTCTCCCTCAGGGGGATATCTGTACACTGACTGGTGTCTCTCAGTCCCCTCTCCCTCAGGGGGATATCTGTACACTGACTGGTGTCTCTCAGTCCCCTCTCCATCAGGGAGATATCTGGACACTGACTGGTGTCTCTCAGTCCCCTCTCTCTCAGGGAGATATCTGTACACTGACTGGTGTCTCTCAGTACCTTCTCTCTCAGGGAGATATCTGTACACCGACTGGTGTCTCTCAGTCCCCTCTCCCTCAGGGAGATATCTGTACACCGACTGGTGTCTCTCAGTCCCCTCTCTCTCAGGGAGATATCTGTACACTGACTGGTGTCTCTCAGTCCCTCTCTCTCAGGGAGATATCTGTACACTGACTGGTGTCTCTCAGTCCCCTCTCCCTCAGGGAGATATCTGTACACTGACTGGTGCCTCTCAGTCCCCTCTCCCTCAGGGAGATATCTGTACACTGACTGGTGTCTCTCAGTCCCTCTCTCTCAGGGAGATATCTGTACACTGACTGGTGTATCTCAGTCCCTCTCTCTCAGGGAGATATCTGTAAACTGACTGGTGTCTCTCAGTCCCTCTCACTCAGGGAGATATCTGTACACTGACTGGTGCCTCAGCCCCTCTCTCTCAGGGAGATATCTGTACACTGACTGGTGTCTCTCAGTCCCTCTCCCTCAGGGAGATATCTGTACACTGACTGGTGTCACTCAGTCCCTCTCTCTCAGGGAGACATCTGTACACTGACTGGTGTCTCTCAGTCCCTCTCCCTCAGAGAGATATCTGTACACTGACTGGTGTCTCTCAGTCCCCTCTCTCTCAGGGAGATATCTGTACACTGACTGGTGTCCCTCAGTCCCTCTCTCTCAGGGAGATATCTGTACACCGACTGGTGTCTCTCAGTCCCCTCTCTCTCAGGGAGATATCTGTACAATAACTGGTGTCTCTCAGTCCCTCTCTCTCAGGGAGATATCTGTACACTGACTGGTGTCTCTCAGTCCCTCTCTCTCAGGGAGATATCTGTACACTGACTGGTGTCTCTCAGTCCCTCTCTCTCAGGGAGATATCTGTACATTGACTGGTGTCTCTCAGTCCCTCTCCCTCAGGGAGATATATGTGCACTGACTGGTGTCTCTCAGTCCCCTCTTCCTCAGGGGGATATCTGTACACTGACTGGTGTCTCTCAGTCCCTCTTTCTCAGCGAGATATCTGTACACTGACTTGTGTCTCTCAGTCCCTCTCCCTCAGGCAGATATCTGTACACTGACTGGTGTCTCTCAGTCCCCTCTCCCTCAGGGGGATATCTGTACACTGACTGGTGTCTCTCAAACCCCTCCCCCTCAGGGAGATATCTGTACACTGACTGGTGTCTCTCAGTCCCTCTCCCTCAGGGAGATATCTGTACACTGACTGGTGTCTCTCAGTCCCCTCTCCCTCAGGGAGATATCTGTACACTGACTGGTGTCTCTCAGTCCCCTCTCTCTGGGAGATATCTGTACACTGACTGGTGTCTCTCAGTCCCTTCTCTCAGGGAGGTATCTGTACACCGACTGGTGTCTCTCAGTCCCCTCTCTCTCAGGGAGATATCTGTAAACTGACTGGTGTCTCTCAGTCCCTCTCTCTCAGGGAGATATCTGTACACTGACTGGTGTCTCAGTCCCTCTCTCTCAGGGAGATATCTGTACACTGACTGGTGTCTCTCAGTCCATCTCCCTCAGGGAGATATCTGTGCACTGACTGGTGTCTCTCAGTCCCCTCTCCCTCAGGGGGATATCTGTACACCGACTGGTGTCTCTCAGTCCCTCTTTCTCAGGGAGATATCTGTACACTGACTGATGTCTCTTAGTCCCTCTCCCTCAGGGATATATCTGTACACTGACTGCTGTCTCTCATTCCCTCTCTCTCAGGGAGATATCTGTACACTGACTGGTGTCTCCCAGTCCCTCTTTCTCAGGGAGATATCTGTACACTGACTGGTGTCTCTCAGTCCCTCTCTCTCAGGGAGATATCTGTAAACTGACTGGTGTCTCTCAGTCCCTCTCCCTCAGGGAGATATCTGTACACTGACTGGTGTCTCTCAGTCCCCTCTCCCTCAGGGGGATATCTGTACACTGACTGGTGTCTCTCAATCCCCTCTCCCTCAGGGAGATATCTGTACACTGACTGGTGTTTCTCAGTCCCTCTCCCTCAGGGAGATATCTGTACACTGACTGGTGTCTCTCAGTCCCCTCTCCCTCAGGGAGATATCTGTACACTGACTGGTGTCTCTCAGTCCCCTCTCTCTCAGGGAGATATCTGTACACTGACTGGTGTCTCTCAGTCCCTACTCTCTCAGGGAGATATCTGTACACTGACTGGTGTCTCTCAGTCCCCTCTCTCTCAAGGAGATATCTGTACACTGACTGGTGTCTCTCAGTCCCTCTCACTCTCAGGGAGATATCTGTACACTGACTGGTGTCTCTCAGTCCCTCTCTCTCAGGGAGATATCTGTACACTGACTGGTCTCTCTCAGTCCCCTCTCTCACAGGGAGATATCTGTACACTGACTGCTGTCTCTCAGTCCCTCTCTCTCAGGGAGATATCTGTACACTGACTGGTGTCTCTCAGTCCCTCTCCCTCAGGGAGATATCTGTACACTGACTGGTGTCTCTCAGTCCCCTCTCTCTCAGGGAGATATCTGTACACTGACTGGTGTCCCTCAGTCCCTCTCTCTCAGGGAGATATCTGTACACTGACTGTGGCTCTCAGTCCCCTCTCTCTCAGGGAGATATCTGTACACTGACTGGTGTCTCTCAGTCCCTCTCTCTCAGGGAGATATCTGTACACTGACTGGTGTCTCTCAGTCCCTCTCTCTCAGGGAGATATCTGTACATTGACTGGTGTCTCTCAGTCCCTCTCCCTCAGGGAGATATATGTACACTGACTGGTGTCTCTCAGTCCCCTCTCCCTCAGGGGGATATCTGTCCACTGACTGGTGTCTCTCAGTCCCTCTTTCTCAGGGAGATATCTGTACACTGACTGGTGTCTCTGAGTCCCCTCTCTCTCAGGGAGATATCTGTACACTGGCTGGTGTCTCTCAGTCCCCTCTCCCTCAGGGGGATATCTGTACACTGACTGGTGTCTCTCAGTCCCTCTTTCTCAGGGAGATATCTGTAGACTGACTGATGTCTCTTAGTCCCTCTCCCTCAGGGATATATCTGTACACTGACTGCTGTCTCTCATTCCCTCTCTCTCAGGGAGATATCTGTACACTGACTGGTGTCTCTCAGTCCCTCTTTCTCAGGGAGATATCTGTACACTGACTGGTGTCTCTCAGTCCCTCTCTCTCAGGGAGATATCTGTACACTGAATGGTGTCTCTCAGTCCCCTCTCCCTCAGGGAGATATCTGTACACTGACTGGTGCCTCTCAGTCCCCTCTCCCTCAGGGAGATATCTGTACACTGACTGGTGCCTCTCAGTCCCCTCTCCCTCAGGGAGATATCTGTACACTGACTGGTGTCTCTCAGTCCCCTCTCCCTCAGGGAGATATCTGTACACCGACTGGTGTCTCTCAGTCCCCTCTCTCTCAGGGAGATATCTGTACACTGACTGGTGTCTCTCAGTCCCCTCTCTCTCAGGGAGATATCTGTACACTGACTGGTGTCCCTCAGTCCCTCTCTCTCAGGGAGATATCTGTACACTGACTGTGGCTCTCAGTCCCCTCTCTCTCAGGGAGATATCTGTACACTGACTGGTGTCTCTCAGTCCCTCTCTCTCAGGGAGATATCTGTACACTGACTGGTGTCTCTCAGTCCCTCTCTCTCAGGGAGATATCTGTACATTGACTGGTGTCTCTCAGTCCCTCTCCCTCAGGGAGATATATGTACACTGACTGGTGTCTCTCAGTCCCCTCTCCCTCAGGGGGATATCTGTCCACTGACTGGTGTCTCTCAGTCCCTCTTTCTCAGGGAGATATCTGTACACTGACTGGTGTCTCTGAGTCCCCTCTCTCTCAGGGAGATATCTGTACACTGGCTGGTGTCTCTCAGTCCCCTCTCCCTCAGGGGGATATCTGTACACTGACTGGTGTCTCTCAGTCCCTCTTTCTCAGGGAGATATCTGTAGACTGACTGATGTCTCTTAGTCCCTCTCCCTCAGGGATATATCTGTACACTGACTGCTGTCTCTCATTCCCTCTCTCTCAGGGAGATATCTGTACACTGACTGGTGTCTCTCAGTCCCTCTTTCTCAGGGAGATATCTGTACACTGACTGGTGTCTCTCAGTCCCTCTCTCTCAGGGAGATATCTGTACACTGAATGGTGTCTCTCAGTCCCCTCTCCCTCAGGGAGATATCTGTACACTGACTGGTGCCTCTCAGTCCCCTCTCCCTCAGGGAGATATCTGTACACTGACTGGTGCCTCTCAGTCCCCTCTCCCTCAGGGAGATATCTGTACACTGACTGGTGTCTCTCAGTCCCCTCTCCCTCAGGGAGATATCTGTACACCGACTGGTGTCTCTCAGTCCCCTCTCTCTCAGGGAGATATCTGTACACTGACTGGTGTCTCTCATTCCCTCTCTCTCAGGGAGATATCTGTACACTGACTGGTGTCTCTCAGTCCCTCTCTCTCAGGGAGATATCTGTACACTGACTGGTGTATCTCAGTCCCTCTCTCTCAGGGAGATATCTGTAAACTGACTGGTGTCTCTCAGTCCCTCTCACTCAGGGAGATATCTGTACACTGACTGGTGCCTCAGTCCCTCTCTCTCAGGGAGATATCTGTACACTGACTGGTGTCTCTCAGTCCCTCTCCCTCAGGGAGATATCTGTACAGTGACTGGTGTCACTCAGTCCCTCTCTCTCAGGGAGACATCTGTACACTGACTGGTGTCTCTCAGTCCCTCTCCCTCAGAGAGATATCTGCACACTGACTGGTGTCTCTCAGTCCCCTCTCTCTCAGGGAGATATCTGTACACTGACTGGTGTCCCTCAGTCCCTCTCTCTCAGGGAGATATCTGTACACCGACTGGTGTCTCTCAGTCCCCTCTCTCTCAGGGAGATATCTGTACACTGACTGGTGTCTCTCAGTCCCTCTCTCTCAGGGAGATATCTGTACACTGACTGGTGTCTCTCAGTCCCTCTCTCTCAGGGAGATATCTGTACACTGACTGGTGTCTCTCAGTCCCTCTCTCTCAGGGAGATATCTGTACATTGACTGGTGTCTCTCAGTCCCTCTCCCTCAGGGAGATATATGTACACTGACTGGTGTTTCTCAGTCCCCTCTCCCTCAGGGGGATATCTGTACACTGCATGGTGTCTCTCAGTCCCTCTTTCTCAGGGAGATATCTGTACACTGACTGGTGTCTCTCAGTCCCTCTCCCTCAGGGAGATATCTGTACACTGACTGGTGTCTCTCAGTCCCCTCTCCCTCAGGGGGATATCTGTGCACTGACTGGTGTCTCTCAAACCCCTCTCCCTCAGGGAGATATCTGTACAATGACTGGTGTCTCTCAGTCCCTCTCCCTCAGGGAGATATCTGTACACTGACTGGTGTCTCTCAGTCCCCTCTCCCTCAGGGAGATATCTGTACACTGACTGGTGTCTCTCAGTCCCCTCTCTCTGGGAGATATCTGTACACTGACTGGTGTCTCTCAGTCCCTTCTCTCAGGGAGATATCTGTACACCGACTGGTGTCTCTCAGTCCCCTCTCTCTCAGGGAGATATCTGTACACTGACTGGTGTCTCAGTTCCTCTCTCTCAGGGAGATATCTGTACACTGACTGGTGTCTCTCAGTCCATCTCCCTCAGGGAGATATCTGTACACTGACTGGTGTCTCTCAGTCCATCTCCCTCAGGGGGATATCTGTACACCGACTGGTGTCTCTCAGTCCCTCTTTCTCAGGGAGATATCTGTACACTGACTGATGTCTCTTAGTCCCTCTCCCTCAGGGAGATATCTGTACACTGACTGGTGTCTCTCTGTCCCTCTCTCTCAGGGAGATATCTGTACACTGACTGCTGTCTCTCATTCCCTCTCTCTCAGGGAGATATCTGTACACTGACTGGTGTCTCCCAGTCCCTCTTTCTCAGGGAGATATCTGTACACTGACTGGTGTCTCTCAGTCCCCTCTCTCTCAGGGAGATATCTGTAAACTGACTGCTGTCTCTCAGTCCCTCTCACTCTGGGAGATATCTGTACACTGACTGGTGTCTCTCAGTCCCCTCTCTCTCAGGGAGATATCTGTACACTGACTGGTGTCTCTCAGTCCCCTCTCCCTCAGGGAGATATCTGTACACTGACTGGTGTCTCCCAGTCCCTCTCTCTCAGGGAGATATCTGTACACTGACTGGTGTCTCTCAGTCCCCTCTCCCTCAGGGGGATATATGTACACTGACTGGTGTCTCTCAGTCCCCTCTCCCTCAGGGAGATATCTGGACACTGACTGGTGTCTCTCAGTCCCCTCTCTCTCAGGGAGATATCTGTACACTGACTGGTGTCTCTCAGTCCCTTCTCTCTCAGGGAGATATCTGTACACCGACTGGTGTCTCTCAGTCCCCTCTCCCTCAGGGAGATATCTGTACACCGACTGGTGTCTCTCAGTCCCCTCTCTCTCAGGGAGATATCTGTACACTTACTGGTGTCTCTCAGTCCCTCTCTCTCAGGGAGATATCTGTACACTGACTGGTGTCTCTCAGTCCCCTCTCCCTCAGGGAGATATCTGTACACTGACTGGTGTCTCTCAGTCCCTCTCCCTCAGGGAGATATCTGCACACTGACTGGTGTCTCTCAGTCCCTCTCTCTCAGGGAGATATCTGTAAACTGACTGGTGTCTCTCAGTCCCTCTCCCTCAGGGAGATATCTGTACACTGACTGGTGTCTCTCAGTCCCCTCTCTCAGGGAGATATCTGTTCACTGACTGGTGTCTCTCAGTCCCCTCTCCCTCAGGGGGATATCTGTACACTGACTGGTGTCTCTCAATCCCCTCTCCCTCAGGGAGATATCTGTACACTGACTGGTGTTTCTCAGTCCCTCTCCCTCAGGGAGATATCTGTACACTGACTGGTGTCTCTCAGTCCCCTCTCCCTCAGGGAGATATCTGTACACTGACTGGTGTCTCTCAGTCCCCTCTCTCTCAGGGAGATATCTGTACACCGACTGGTGTCTCTCAGTCCCCTCTCTCTCAGGGAGATATCTGTACACTGACTGGTGTCTCTCAGTCCCTCTCTCTCAGGGAGATATCTGTAAACTGACTGGTGTCTCTCAGTCCCTCTCTCTCAGGGAGATATCTGTACACTGACTGGTGTCTCAGTCCCTCTCTCTCAGGGAGATATCTGTACACTGACTGGTGTCTCTCAGTCCCTCTGCCTCAGGGAGATATCTGTACACTGACTGGTATCACTCAGTCCCTCTCCCTCAGGGAGATATCTGTACACTGACTGGTGTCTCTCAGTCCCTCTCTCTCAGGGAGATATCTGTACACTGACTGGTGTCTCTCAGTCCCTCTCCCTCAGGGAGATATCTGTACACTGACTGGTGTCTCTCAGTCCCCTCTCTCTCAGGGAGATATCTGTACACTGACTGGTGTCCCTCAGTCCCTCTCTCTCAGGGAGATATCTGTACACTGACTGTGGCTCTCAGTCCCCTCTCTCTCAGGGAGATATCTGTACACTGACTGGTGTCTCTCAGTCCCTCTCTATCAGGGAGATATCTGTACACTGACTGGTGTCTCTCAGTCCCTCTATCTCAGGGAGATATCTGTACACTGACTGGTGTCTCTCAGTCCCTCTCTCTCAGGGAGATATCTGTACATTGACTGGTGTCTCTCAGTCCCTCTCCCTCAGGGAGATATATGTACACTGACTGGTGTCTCTCAGTCCCCTCTCCCTCAGGGGGATATCTGTACACCGACTGGTGTCTCTCAGTCCCTCTTTCTCAGGGAGATATCTGTACACTGACTGATGTCTCTTAGTCCCTCTCCCTCAGGGAGATATCTGTACACTGACTGGTGTCTCTCTGTCCCTCTCTCTCAGGGAGATATCTGTACACTGACTGCTGTCTCTCATTCCCTCTCTCTCAGGGAGATATCTGTACACTGACTGGTGTCTCCCAGTCCCTCTTTCTCAGGGAGATATCTGTACACTGACTGGTGTCTCTCAGTCCCCTCTCTCTCAGGGAGATATCTGTAAACTGACTGCTGTCTCTCAGTCCCTCTCACTCTGGGAGATATCTGTACACTGACTGGTGTCTCTCAGTCCCCTCTCTCTCAGGGAGATATCTGTACACTGACTGGTGTCTCTCAGTCCCCTCTCCCTCAGGGAGATATCTGTACACTGACTGGTGTCTCCCAGTCCCTCTCTCTCAGGGAGATATCTGTACACTGACTGGTGTCTCTCAGTCCCCTCTCCCTCAGGGGGATATATGTACACTGACTGGTGTCTCTCAGTCCCCTCTCCCTCAGGGAGATATCTGTACACTGACTGGTGTCTCTCAGTCCCCTCTCTCTCAGGGAGATATCTGTACACTGACTGGTGTCTCTCAGTCCCTTCTCTCTCAGGGAGATATCTGTACACCGACTGGTGTCTCTCAGTCCCCTCTCCCTCAGGGAGATATCTGTACACCGACTGGTGTCTCTCAGTCCCCTCTCTCTCAGGGAGATATCTGTACACTTACTGGTGTCTCTCAGTTTCTCTCTCTCAGGGAGATATCTGTACACTGACTGGTGTCTCTCAGTCCCCTCTCCCTCAGGGAGATATCTGTACACTGACTGGTGTCTCTCAGTCCCTGTCCCTCAGGGAGATATCTGCACACTGACTGGTGTCTCTCAGTCCCTCTCTCTCAGGGAGATATCTGTAAACTGACTGGTGTCTCTCAGTCCCTCTCCCTCAGGGAGATATCTGTACACTGACTGGTGTCTCTCAGTCCCCTCTCTCAGGGAGATATCTGTTCACTGACTGGTGTCTCTCAGTCCCCTCTCCCTCAGGGGGATATCTGTACACTGACTGGTGTCTCTCAATCCCCTCTCCCTCAGGGAGATATCTGTACACTGACTGGTGTTTCTCAGTCCCTCTCCCTCAGGGAGATATCTGTACACTGACTGGTGTCTCTCAGTCCCCTCTCCCTCAGGGAGATATCTGTACACTGACTGGTGTCTCTCAGTCCCCTCTCTCTCAGGGAGATATCTGTACACCGACTGGTGTCTCTCATTCCCCTCTCTCTCAGGGAGATATCTGTAAGCTGACTGGTGTCTCTCAGTCCCTCTCTCTCAGGGAGATGTCTGTACACTGACTGGTGTCTCAGTCCCTCTCTCTCAGGGAGATATCTGTACACTGACTGGTGTCTCTCAGTCCCTCTCCCTCAGGGAGATATCTGTACACTGAATGGTGTCACTCAGTCCCTCTCCCTCAGGGAGATATCTGTACACTGACTGGTGTCTCTCAGTCCCTCTCTCTCAGGGAGATATCTGTACACTGACTGGTGTCTCTCAGTCCCCCTCCCTCAGGGAGATATCTGTACACTGACTGGTGTCTCTCAGTCCCCTCTCTCTCAGGGAGATATCTGTACACTGACTGGTGTCCCTCAGTCCCTCTCTCTCAGGGAGATATCTGTACACTGACTGTGGCTCTCAGTCCCCTCTCTCTCAGGGAGATATCTGTACACTGACTGGTGTCTCTCAGTCCCTCTCTCTCAGTGAGATATCTGTACACTGACTGGTGTCTCTCAGTCCCTCTCTCTCAGGGAGATATCTGTACACTGAGTGGTGTCTCTCAGTCCCTCTCTCTCAGGGAGATATCTGTACATTGACTGGTGTCTCTCAGTCACTCTCCCTCAGGGAGATATATGTACACTGACTGGTGTCTCTCAGTCCCCTCTCCCTCAGGGGGATATCTGTACACTGACTGGTGTCTCTCAGTCCCCTCTCCCTCAGGGAGATATCTGTACACTGACTGGTGTCTCTCAGTCCCCTCTCTCTCAGGGAGATATCTGTACACTGACTGATGTCTCTCAGTCCCTTCTCTCTCAGGGAGATATCTGTACACCGACTGGTGTCTCTCAGTCCCCTCTCCCTCAGGGAGATATCTGTACACCGACTGGTGTCTCTCAGTCCCCTCTCTCTCAGGGAGATATCTGTACACTGACTGGTGTCTCTCAGTCCCTCTCTCTCAGGGAGATATCTGTACACTGACTGGTGTCTCTCAGTCCCCTCTCCCTCAGGGAGATATCTGTACACTGACTGGTGCCTCTCAGTCCCCTCTCCCTCAGGGAGATATCTGTACACTGACTGGTGTCTCTCAGTCCCTCTCTCTCAGGGAGATATCTGTACACTGACTGGTGTATCTCAGTCCCTCTCTCTCAGGGAGATATCTGTAAACTGACTGGTGTCTCTCAGTCCCTCTCACTCAGGGAGATATCTGTACACTGACTGGTGTCTCAGTCCCTCTCTCTCAGGGAGATATCTGTACACCGACTGGTGTCTCTCAGTCCCCTCTCCCTCAGGGAGATATCTGTACACCGACTGGTGTCTCTCAGTCCCCTCTCTCTCAGGGAGATATCTGTACACTGACTGGTGTCTCTCAGTCCCTCTCTCTCAGGGAGATATCTGTAAAATGACTGGTGTCTCTCAGTCCCTCTCCCTCAGGGAGATATCTGTACACTGACTGGTGTCTCTCAGTCCCCTCTCCCTCAGGGGGATATCTGTACACTGACTGGTGTCTCTCAATCCCCTCTCCCTCAGGGAGATATCTGTACACTGACTGGTGTTTCTCAGTCCCTCTCCCTCAGGGAGATATCTGTACACTGACTGGTGTCTCTCAGTCCCGTCTCCCTCAGGGAGATATCTGTACACTGACTGGTGTCTCTCAGTCCCCTCTCTCTCAGGGAGATATCTGTACACTGACTGGTGTCTCTCAGTCCCTACTCTCTCAGGGAGATATCTGTACACCGACTGGTGTCTCTCAGTCCCCTCTCTCTCAGGGAGATATCTGTAAGCTGACTGGTGTCTCTCAGTCCCTCTCTCTCAGGGAGATATCTGTACACTGACTGGTGTCTCAGTCCCTCTCTCTCAGGGAGATATCTGTACACTGACTGGTGTCTCTCAGTCCCTCTCCCTCAGGGGGATATCTGTACACTGACTGGTGTCTCTCAATCCCCTCTCCCTCAGGCAGATATCTGTACACTGACTGGTGTTTCTCAGTCCCTCTCCCTCAGGGAGATATCTGTACACTGACTGGTGTCTCTCAGTCCCCTCTCCCTCAGGGAGATATCTGTACACTGACTGTTGTCTCTCAGTCCCCTCTCTCTCAGGGAGATATCTGTATCCTGACTGGTGTCTCTCAGTCCCTACTCTCTCAGGGAGATATCTGTACACCGACTGGTGTCTCTCAGTCCCCTCTCTCTCAGGGAGATATCTGTACACTGACTGGTGTCTCTCAGTCCCTCTCTCTCAGGGAGATATCTGTAAACTGACTGGTGTCTCTCAGTCCCTCTCTCTCAGGGAGATATCTGTACACTGACTGGTGTCTCAGTCCCTCTCTCTCAGGGAGATATCTGTACACTGACTGGTGTCTCTCAGTCCCTCTGCCTCAGGGAGATATCTGTACACTGACTGGTATCACTCAGTCCCTCTCCCTCAGGGAGATATCTGTACACTGACTGGTGTCTCTCAGTCCCTCTCTCTCAGGGAGATATCTGTACACTGACTGGTGTCTCTCAGTCCCTCTCCCTCAGGGAGATATCTGTACACTGACTGGTGTCTCTCAGTCCCCTCTCTCTCAGGGAGATATCTGTACACTGACTGGTGTCCCTCAGTCCCTCTCTCTCAGGGAGATATCTGTACACTGACTGTGGCTCTCAGTCCCCTCTCTCTCAGGGAGATATCTGTACACTGACTGGTGTCTCTCAGTCCCTCTCTCTCAGGGAGATATCTGTACACTGACTGGTGTCTCTCAGTCCCTCTATCTCAGGGAGATATCTGTACACTGACTGGTGTCTCTCAGTCCCTCTCTCTCAGGGAGATATCTGTACATTGACTGGTGTCTCTCAGTCCCTCTCCCTGAGGGAGATATATGTACACTGACTGGTGTCTCTCAGTCCCCTCTCCCTCAGGAGGATATCTGTACACTGACTGGTGTCGCTCAATCCCCTCTCCCTCAGGGAGATATCTGTACACTGACTGGTGTTTCTCAGTCCCCTCTCCCTCAGGGAGATATCTGCACACTGACTGGTGTCTCTCAGTCCCCTCTCTCTCAGGGAGATATCTGTACACTGACTGGTGTCTCTCAGTCCCCTCTCCCTCAGGCAGATATCTGTACACTGACTGGTGTTTCTCAGTCCCTCTCCCTCAGGGAGATATCTGTACACTGACTGGTGTCTCTCAGTCCCCTCTCCCTCAGGGAGATATCTGTAAACTGACTGTTGTCTCTCAGTCCCCTCTCTCTCAGGGAGATATCTGTATACTGACTGGTGTCTCTCAGTCCCCTCTCTCTCAGGGAGATATCTGTACACTGACTGGTGTCTCTCAGTCCCTCTCTCTCAGGGAGATATCTGTAAACTGACTGGTGTCTCTCAGTCCCTCTGTCTCAGGGAGATATCTGTACACTGACTGGTGTCTCAGTCCCTCTCTCTCAGGGAGATATCTGTACACTGACTGGTGTCTCTCAGTCCCTCTGCCTCAGGGAGATATCTGTACACTGACTGGTGTCACTCAGTCCCTCTCCCTCAGGGAGATATCTGTACACTGACTGGTGTCTCTCAGTCCCTCTCTCTCAGGGAGATATCTGTACACTGACTGGTGTCTCTCAGTCCCTCTCCCTCAGGGAGATATCTGTACACTGACTGGTGTCTCTCAGTCCCCTCTCTCTCAGGGAGATATCTGTACACTGACTGGTGTCCCTCAGTCCCTCTCTCTCCGGGAGACATCTGTACACTGACTGTGGCTCTCAGTCCCCTCTCTCTCAGGGAGATATCTGTACACTGACTGGTGTCTCTCAGTCCCTCTCTCTCAGGGAGATATCTGTACACTGACTGGTGTCTCTCAGTCCCTCTATCTCAGGGAGATATCTGTACACTGACTGGTGTCTCTCAGTCCCTCTCTCTCAGGGAGATATCTGTACATTGACTGGTGCCTCTCAGTCCCTCTCCCTCAGGGAGATATATGTACACTGACTGGTGTCTCTCAGTCCCCTCTCCCTCAGGGGGAAATTCTGTACACTGACTGGTGTCTCTCAGTCCCTCTTTCTCAGCGAGATATCTGTACACTGACTGGTGTCTCTCAGTCCCCTCTCTCTCAGGGAGATATCTGTACACTTACTGGTGTCTCTCAGTCCCCTCTCCCTCAGGGGGATATCTGTACACTGACAGGTGTCTCTCAGTCCCTCTTTCTCAGGGAGATATCTGTACACTGACTGATGTCTCTTAGTCCCTCTCCCTCAGGGATATATCTGTACACTGACTGCTGTCTCTCATTCCCTCTCTCTCAGGGAGATATCTGTACACTGACTGGTGTCTCTCAGTCCCCTCTGTCTCATGGAGATATCTGTAAACCGACTGCTGTCTCTCAGTCCCTCTCACTCTGGGAGATATCTGTACACTGACTGGTGTCTCTCAGTCCCCTCTCCCTCAGGGGGATATCTGTACACTGACTGGTGTCTCTCAGTCCCCTCTCCCTCAGGGAGATATCTGTACACCGACTGGTGTCTCTCAGTCCCTCTCTCTCAGGGAGATATATGTACACTGACTTGTGTCTCTCAGTCCCCTCTCCCTCAGGGAGATATCTGTACACTGACTGGTGTCTCTCAGTCCCCTCTCTCTCAGGGAGATATCAGTACACTGACTGGTGTCTCTCAATCCCTCTCTCTCAGGGAGATATCTGTACACTGACTGGTGTCTCTCAGTCCCTCTCTCTCAGGGAGATATCTGTACACTGAATGGTGCCTCTCAGGCCCTCTCTCTCAGGGAGATACCTGTACACTGACTGGTGTCTCTCAGTCCCTCTCTCTCAGGGAGATATCTGTACACTGACTGGTGCCTCTCAGTCCCCTCTCCCTCAGGGAGATATCTGTACACTGACTGGTGTCTCTCAGTCCCTCTCTCTCATGGAGATATCTGAACACTGACTGGTGTATCTCAGTCCCTCTCTCTCAGGGAGATATCTGTAAACCGACTGGTGTCTCTCAGTCCCTCTCACTCAGGGAGATATCTGTACACTGACTGGTGTCTCAGTCCCTCTCTCTCAGGGAGATATCTGTACACTGACTGGTGTCTCTCAGTCCCTCTCCCTCAGGGAGATATCTGTACACTGACTGGTGTCACTCAGTCCCTCTCTCTCAGGGAGATATCTGTACACTGACTGGTGTCTCTCAGTCCCTCTCCCTTAGAGAGATATCTGTACACTGACTGGTGTCTCTCAGTCCCCTCTCTCTCAGGGGGATATCTGTACACTGACTGGTGTCTCTCAGTCCCTCTCCCTCAGGGAGGTATCTGTACACTGACTGGTGTCTCTCAGTCCCTCTCTCTCAGGGAGATATCTGTACACTGACTGGTGTCTCTCAGTCCCTCTCTCTCAGGGAGATATCTGTACACTGACTGGTGTCCCTCAGTCCCTCTCTCTCAGGGAGATATCTGTACACTGACTGGTGTCTCTCAGTCCCTCTCTCTCAGGGAGATATCTGTACACTGACTGGTGTCTCTCAGTCCCTCTCTCTCAGGGAGATATCTGTACACTGACTGGTGTCTCTCAGTCCCTCTCTCTCAGGGAGATATCTGTACATTGACTGGTTTCTCTCAGTCCCTCTCCCTCAGGGAGTTATATGTACACTGACTGGTGTCTCTCAGTCCCCTCTCCCTCAGGGGGATATCTGTACACTGACTGGTGTCTCTCAGTCCCTCTTTCTCAGGGAGATATCTGTACACTGACTGGTGTCTCTCAGTCCCCTCTCCCTCAGGGGGATATCTGTACACTGACTGGTGTCTCTCAGACCCTCTTTCTCAGGGAGATATCTGTACACTGACTGATGTGTTTTAGTCCCTCTCCCTCAGGGAGATATCTGTACACTGACTGCTGTCTCTCATTCCCTCTTTCTCAGGGAGATATCTGTACACTGACTGGTGTCTCTCAGTCCCTCTCTCTCAGGGAGATATCTGTAAACTGACTGGTGTCTCTCAGTCCCCTCTCCCTCAGGGGGATATCTGTACACTGACTGGTGTTTCTCAGTCCCTCTCCCTCAGGGAGATATCTGTACACTGACTGGTGTCTCTCAGTCCCCTCTCCCTCAGGGAGATATCTGTACACTGACTGGTGTCTCTCAGTCCCCTCTCTCTCAGGGAGATATCTGTACACTGACTGGTGTCTCTCAGTCCCTACTCTCTCAGGGAGATATCTGTACACCGACTGGTGTCTCTCAGTCCCCTCTCTCTCAGGGAGATATCTGTAAGCTGACTGGTGTCTCTCAGTCCCTCTCTCTCAGGGAGATATCTGTACACTGACTGGTGTCTCAGTCCCTCTCTCTCAGGGAGATATCTGTACACTGACTGGTGTCTCTCAGTCCCTCTCCCTCAGGGGGATATCTGTACACTGACTGGTGTCTCTCAATCCCCTCTCCCTCAGGCAGATATCTGTACACTGAGTGGTGTTTCTCAGTCCCTGCTCTCTCAGGGAGATATCTGTACACCGACTGGTGTCTCTCAGTCCCCTCTCTCTCAGGGAGATATCTGTACACTGACTGGTGTCTCTCAGTCCCTCTCTCTCAGGGAGATATCTGTCAACTGACTGGTGTCTCTCAGTCCCTCTCTCTCAGGGAGATATCTGTACACTGACTGGTGTCTCAGTCCCTCTCTCTCAGGGAGATATCTGTACACTGACTGGTGTCTCTCAGTCCCTCTGCCTCAGGGAGATATCTGTACACTGACTGGTGTCACTCAGTCCCTCTCCCTCAGGGAGATATCTGTACACTGACTGGTGTCTCTCAGTCCCCTCTCTCTCAGGGAGATATCTGTACACTGACTGGTGTCCCTCAGTCCCTCTCTCTCAGGGAGATATCTGTACACTGACTGTGGCTCTCAGTCCCCTCTCTCTCAGGGAGATATCTGTACACTGACTGGTGTCTCTCAGTCCCTCTCTCTCAGGTTGATATCTGTACACTGACTGGTGTCTCTCAGTCCCTCTATCTCAGGGAGATATCTGTACACTGACTGGTGTCTCTCAGTCCCTCTCTCTCAGGGAGATATCTGTACATTGACTGGTGTCTCTCAGTCCCTCTCCCTCAGGGAGATATATGTACACTGACTGGTGTCTCTCAGTCCCCTCTCCCTCAGGGGGATATCTGTACACTGACTGGTGTCTCTCAGTCCCTCTTTCTCAGCGAGATATCTGTACACTGACTGGTGTCTCTCAGTCCCCTCTCTCTCAGGGAGATATCTGTACACTGACTGGTGTCTCTCAGTCCCCTCTCCCTCAGGGCGATATCTGTACACTGACAGGTGTCTCTCAGTCCCTCTTTCTCAGGGAGATATCTGTACACTGACTGATGTCTCTTAGTCCCTCTCCCTCAGGGATATATCTGTACACTGACTGGTGTCTCTCAGTCCCTCTCCCCCTCAGGGAGATATCTGTAAACCGACTGCTGTCTCTCAGTCCCTCTCACTCTGGGAGATATCTGTGCACTGACTGGTGTCTCTCAGTCCCCTCTCCCTCAGGGGGATATCTGTACACTGACTGGTGTCTCTCAGTCCCCTCTCCCTCAGGTGAATATCTGTACACTGACTGGTGTCTCTCAGTCCCCTCTCCCTCAGGGAGATATCTGTACACCGACTGGTGTCTCTCAGTCCCTCTCTCTCAGGGAGATATCTGTACACTGACTGGTGTCTCTCAGTCCCCTCTCCCTCAGGGAGATATCTGTACACTGACTGGTGCCTCTCAGTCCCCTCTCCCTCAGGGAGATATCTGTACACTGACTGGTGTCTCTCAGTCCCTCTCTCTCAGGGAGATATCTGTACACTGACTGGTGTATCTCAGTCCCTCTCTCTCAGGGAGATATCTGTAAACCGACTGGTGTCTCTCAGTCCCTCTCACTCAGGGAGATATCTGTACACTGACTGGTGTCTCAGTCCCTCTCTCTCAGGGAGATATCTGTACACTGACTGGTGTCTCTCAGTCCCTCTCCCTCAGGGAGATATCTGTACACTGACTGGTGTCACTCAGTCCCTCTCTCTCAGGGAGATATCTGTACACTGACTGGTGTCTCTCAGTCCCTCTCCCTTCGAGAGATATCTGTACACTGACTGGTGTCTCTCAGTCCCCTCTCTCTCAGGGAGATATCTGTACACTGACTGGTGTCCCTCAGTCCCTCTCTCTCAGGGAGATATCTGTACACTGACTGGTGTCTCTCAGTCCCTCTCTCTCAGGGAGATATCTGTACACTGACTGGTGTCTCTCAGTCCCTCTCTCTCAGGGAGATATCTGTACACTGACTGGTGTCTCTCAGTCCCTCTCTCTCAGGGAGATATCTGTACATTGACTCGTTTCTCTCAGTCCCTCTCCCTCAGGGAGATATATGTACACTGACTGGTGTCTCTCAGTCCCCTCTCCCTCAGGGGGATATCTGTACACTGACTGGTGTCTCTCAGTCCCTCTTTCTCAGGGAGATATCTGTACACTGACTGGGGTCTCTCAGTCCCCTCTCTCTCAGGGCGATATCTGTACACTGACTGGTGTCTCTCAGTCCCCTCTCCCTCAGGGGGATATCTGTACACTGACTGGTGTCTCTCAGACCCTCTTTCTCAGGGAGATATCTGTACACTGACTGATGTCTCTTAGTCCCTCTCCCTCAGGGAGATATCTGTACACTGACTGCTGTCTCTCATTCCCTCTTTCTCAGGGAGATATCTGTACACTGACTGGTGTCTCTCAGTCCCTCTTTCTCAGGGAGATATCTGTACACTGACTGGTGTCTCTCAGTCCCCTCTCTCTCAGGGAGATATCTGTAAACTGACTGCTGTCTCTCAGTCCCTCTCACTCTGGGAGATATCTGTACACTGACTGGTGTCTCTCAGTCCCCTCTCCCTCAGGGGGATATCTGTACACTGACTCGTGTCTCTCTGTCCCCTCTCCCTCAGGGGGATATCTGTACACTGACTGGTGTCTCTCAGTCCCTCTTTCTCAGGGAGATATCTGTACACTGACTGGTGTCTCTCATTCCCCTCTCTCTCAGGGAGATATCTGTACACTGACTGGTGCCTCTCAGTCTCTCTCTCTCTGAGGGAGATATCTGTACACTGACTGGTGTCTCTCAGTCCCCTCTCCCTCAGGGGGATATCTGTACACCGACTGGTGTCTCTCAGTCACTCTTTCTCAGGAAGATAGCTGTACACCGACTGGTGTCCCTCAGTCCCTCTCTCTCAGTGAGATATCTGTACGCTGACTGTTGTCTCTCTGTCCCCTCTCTCTCGGAGATATCTGTACACTGATTGATGTCTCTCAGTCCCCTCTCTCTCAGGGAGATATCTGTACACTGACTGGTGTCTCTCAGTCCCCTCTCCCTCAGGGAGATATCTGTACACTGACCGGTGTCTCTGTCTCCTCTCTCTCTCAGGGAGATATCTGTACACTGACTGGTGTCTCTCAGTCACTCTTTCTCAGGAAGATAGCTGTACACCGACTGGTGTCCCTCAGTCCCTCTGCCTCAGGGAGATATCTGTACACTGACTGTTGTCTCTCAGTCCCCTCTCCCTCAGGGAGATATCTGTGCGGTGACTGGTATCTCTGAGTCCCTCTCTCTCTCAGGGAGATATCTGTACACTGACTGGTGTCTCTCAGTCCCTCTCTCTCTCAGGGAGATATCTGTACCCTGACTGTTGTCTCTCAGTCCCTCTCTCTCTCAGGGAGATATCTGTACCCTGACTGTTGTCTCTCAGTCCCTCTCTCCCTCAGGGAGATATCTGTACACTGACTGGTGTCTCGCAGGCCCTCTCTCCCTCAGGGAGATATCTGTACACTGACTGTTGTCTCTCTGTCCCCTCTCTCTCAGGGGGATATCTGTACACTGACTGGTGTCTCTCAGTCCCCTCTCTCTCAGGGAGATATCTGTACACTGACTGGTGTCTCGCAGGCCCTCTCTCCCTCAGGGAGATATCTGTACACTGACTGTTGTCTCTCTGTCCCCTCTCTCTCAGGGGGATATCTGTACGTTGACTGGTGTCTCTCAGTCCCCTCTCTCTCAGGGAGATATCGGTACGCTGACTGTTGTCTCTCTGTCCCCTCTCTCTCGGAGATGCACTGACTGGTGTCTCGCAGCCCCTCTCTCCCTCAGGGAGATATCCGGCCCCTTTTATAGGCTTCAATTTTGCTAACAAGCCTATTATGTGGTACTTTATCAAAGTCTTTTGAAAGTCCATACACACAATCTCATCTGCACTGCCCTCATCCACCCTCTCTGTTACCTCATCAAAATACTCAGTCATAAGAATTAGGAGCAGGAGTAGGCCTCTTGGCCCCTCGAGCCTGCTCCGCCATTCAATAAGATCATGGCTGATCTTGGGGCTCAAAGCCACTTCCCTGCCCGCTCCCCATAACCCTTCACTCCCTTATTTTGCCAAAATCCGTCTATCTCCACCTTAAATGTATTTAATGACCCAGCCTCCACGGCTGTCTGGGGCAGAGAATTCCACAGATTTCTGTACCCCCCGTTAGTCAAACACGATTTGCCCTGAAGAAATCCGTGGCGCCTCTCCTTTATTAGTCCATGCTTGTCCAAGTGGCTGTTCATTTTCTCCCGGATTATTGTCCCTGAAAGTATCCCCACCACCGTCGTTAGGCTGACGGTCCTGTAATTGCCGGCGTTATCCTTCTCCCCTTTTTTGAACAAGGGTATCACATTTGCAATCCTCCAGTCCTTTGGCACCACCCCCGTATCTAAGGAGGATTGGAAGATGGTGGCCAGAGCCTCCACAATTTCTACCCTTACTCCCCTCAGCAACCCAGGATGCATCCCATCCGGACTGGGTGACTTCTCGACTTTAATCACCGCCAGCCATCCCACTATCTCCTCTTTCTCCAGTTTTATCTCATCCAGTATCCCGGCAACCTCCTCCTTTACCATAGCTTTGGCAAAGTCCTCTTCCTTGCTAAACGCCGATGCAAAGTATCGTGATAATTATGCATGTGTCAGGGAGTGGGTAGGGCTTCCCGAATTTACTGTCACTCTCTCTCGTTGCCGAGTTAGCTTGGTAACTCTACACAGAACCCTCCTCCTTCCTACGTGCTGCTCTGAGCTGCGATGCCGTCGGCCTCAGTGCCAAAGTTGAGATCAATCTCGGGAGCCGTTGCTCGGGAACCGCAGCATGCAACCCCCCCATCTCTCCTGCCTCTGCATCCCTCCGCCCCGTGATGTAGCCCTCTGACGTCACTCACCCCACCAAGTACATAAGATGATAAGAAATAGGAGCAGGAGTTGATGAGTAAGGAGTGTGATGGAATACTCTCCACTTGCCGGGATGAGTGCAGCTGCAACAACACTCAAGAAGCTCGACACCATCCAGGACACAGCAGCCCACTTGATTGGCACCCCATCCACCGCCTTAAACATCCACTCCCTCCACCACCGGCGCACCGTGGCTGCAGTGTGTACCATCTACAAGATGCACTGCAGCAACTCGCCAAGGCTTCTTCGGCAGCACCTCCTGAACACCGTGACCTCTTCCACCTAGAAGGACAAGGGCAGCAGGCGCAAGGGAACACCATCACCTCCAAGTCCCCCTCCAAGTCACACACCATCCTGACTGGGAAGTATATCTGCTGATCTTTTATCGTCGCTGGGTCAAAATCCTGGAACTCCCTCCCTAACAGCAACTGTGGGAGCACCTTCACCACACGGACTGCAGCGGTTCAAGAAGGTGGCTCACCACCACCACCTTCTCAAGGGCAACTAGGGATGGGCAATAAATGCTGGCCTTGTCAGCGATGTCCACATAAGTGAATAAAAAAAATAGTTGGCCATTTGTCCCTTCAAACCTGCTCTGCCATTCAATAAGATTTGGCTGATTTTCTACCTCATCTTCACTTTCCTGCACTCTCCCCATATCCCTTGATTCCCTTAATAGTCAAAAATCTATCGCTCTCTGTCTTGAATATACTCAACGACTGAGCCTCCACAGCCCTCTGGGGCAGAGAATTCCAAAGATTCACCACCCTCTGAGTGAAGAAATTCCTCCTCATCTCAGTCCTAAATGACCGACCCCTTATTGTGAGACTGTGACCCCTGGTTCTAGACTCCCCAGCCAGCGGAACCATTCTCCAACCACTCGCCCCGCCACCCCTCTGCTCTGTACGATGCCAGGCGTTACCTGGGCTGAAGGGTATTCTGGGACGGCTCCTCGCTCCAGACTGTAGATTTGGGAGTGGATGTTGGTCATAGCTCTGTGAGACAACGTCAAACTCTGCCAAGAGAAGACCGAGAGATGGACGATTAGATAAACATAGAAACACAGAAAAATAGGAGCAGGAGTGGGCCATTCGGCCCTTCGAGCCTGCTCCGCCATTCAATATGATCATGGCTGATCCTCTATCTCAATACCATATTCCCGCTCTCTCCCCATACCCCTTGATGCCTTTTGTGTCTAGAAATCTATCTAACTCCTTCTTCAATATATTCAGTGACTTGGCCTCCACAGCCTTCTGTGGAAAAGAATTCCACAGGTTCACCATCCTCTGAGTGAAGAAATTTCTCCTCATCTCAGTCCTAAATGTCCTACCCCGTATCCTGAGACTGTGACCCCTTGTTCTAGACCCCCCAGCCAGGGGAAACATCCTCCCTGCATCCAGTCTGTCTAGCCCTGTCAGAATTTTATACGTTTCAGTGAGATTCCCCTCTCATTCTTCTAAACTCTCGCGAGTACAGGCCTAGTCATCCCAATCTCTCCTCATACGATCCCAGGAATCAGTCTGGTGAACCTTCGCTGCACTCCCTCTATGGCAAGTATATCCTTTCTTAGGTAAGGAGACCAAAACTGCACACAGTGCTCCAGGTGTGGTCTCACCAAGGCCCTGTATAACTGCAGTAAGACATCCTTGCTCCTGTACTCAAATCCTCTCGCTATGAAGGCCAACATACCATTTGCCTTCCTAACTGCTTGCTGCACCTGCATGTTTGCTTTCAGTGACTGGTGTACAAGGACACCCAGGTCCCTTTGTACATCAACATTTCCCAATCTAGCACCATTTAAATAATACTGTACCTTTCTGTTTTTCCTACCGAAGTGGATAACTTCTGATTTATCCACGTTATACTGCATCTGCCATGTGTTTGCCCACTCACTCAACAACATGCTTCTCACCACGTCAGGGCGTCCCAAAGTGCTTTCCAGCCAATTAAGTAAGTTTTTTGAAGTTTAGTCACTGTTTTAATGTATGAAACATGGCAGCCAATTTGCGCACAGCAAGCTCCCACACACAGCATTGTGATAATGACCAGATAATCTGTTTTTTTTTTAGTGATTTTGGTTGAGGGATAAATGTTGGCCCAGGACACCGGGGAGAACTTCCCTCTGCTCCTCTTCCACCGATGGCTGTAGGATCTCTTACATCCAGCTGTGAGGGCAGATGGGCCCTCAGTTTAACGTTTCATCCCAAAAGACGGCACCTTCGACAGTGCAGCGCTCCCTCAGTACTGTCAGCCTACATTCATGTGCTCAAGTCTCTGGAGTGGGGTGCGAACTCACAACCTTCTGACTCAGAGACGAGAGTGCGACCCAGTGAATCAAGCGCGATATTAAACAGTTCTCCACTTCTGGACCACACCGATATTTAGTTCTCACAGATTCATACCCGAGACTGACTACAAGACACAGAGAGAGTGAGAGAGTGGTAGAGAGAGAGAGAGGGAGGGAGAGAGAAAGCATGCGCGGGGCAGAAAGCAAGAGGGGGGCACAGAGAGAGAGCGAGAGGAGGGCAGAGCAAGCTAGAGGGGTGGAGAGAGAGGGGCAGAGAGGGAGTAAGAGGGGCAGAGAGGGAGAGAGAGCGAGAGCGAGAGAGGGGCGGAGAGCAAGGGATTGGCAGAGAGAGCTAGAGGGGCGGAGAGAGAGGGGCAGAGAGAGAGCAAGAGAGGCAGAGAGAGAGAGCGAGAGAGAGAGAGGGGCCGAGAGCAGGGGACTGGCAGAGAGAGCTGGAGTGGCAGAGAGAGAGAGGGAGGGAGAGGACAGAGAGAGTGAGAGCAAGAGAGGGGCGGAGAGGGAGAGGGGCAGAGAGAGCGAGCGAGAGGGGTGGAGAGCGAGAGAGGGGCAGAGAGAGTAAGAGCGGCAGAGAGGGAGAGAGAGCGAGCGAGAGGGGCCGAGAGCAAGAGATTGGCAGAGAGAGCTGGAGTGGCAGAGAGAGAGAGGGAGGGAGAGGGCAGAGAGAGTGAGAGCAAGAGAGGGGCGGAGAGAGAGAGGGGCAGAGAGAGCGAGCGAGAGGGGTGCAGAGTGAGAGAGGGGCAGAGAGAGCTGGAGTGGCAGAGAGAGAGAGGGAGGGAGAGGGCAGAGAGAGTGAGAGCAAGAGAGGGTCGGAGAGAGAGAGGGGCAGAGAGAGCGAGCGAGAGGGGCGGAGAGCGAGAGAGGGGCAGAGAGAGTAAGAGCGGCAGAGAGGGAGAGAGAGAGCGAGAGACAGAGAGGGGCCGAGAGCAAGAGATTGGCAGAGAGAGCTGGAGTGGCAGAGAGAGAGAGGGGTGGAGAGCGAGAGAGAGATGGAGAGCGAGAGAGAGATGGTGAGCGAGAGAGAGATGGAGAGTGAGAGAGAGGTGGAGAGCGAGACCCCTTGGGTCAGAGCGATCATAATATGATAGAACTCTTCATTAAGATGGAGAGTGAAGTAGTTGACTCAGAGACTAGGGTCTTGAATTTAAATAAAGGAAACTACGATGGTATGAGGCGCGAGTTGGGTAGGATTGATTGGGGAATGTTACTCAAAGAGTTGACGGTGGATAGGCAATGGCAAACATTCAAAGATTGCATGGATGAACTGCAGAATTTGTTCATCCCTGTTTGGTATAAAAAAAAAGGTGACTCAATTGTGGCTAACAAGGGAAATTAGGGATAGCATAAGATCCAAGGAGAGGACATATAAATTGGACAGAAAAAGCAGTAAACCTGAGGATTGGGAGCAGTTTAGGATTCAACAAAGGAGGACAAAGGGATTAATTACGAAGGGGAAAATAGAATATGAGAGTAAGCTTTCAGGGAACATAAAAACTGACTGTTAAAGCTTTTATAGATATGTGAAGAGAAAAAGATTGGTGAAGTCAAGCGTAGGTCCCTTGCAGTCAGAATCAGGGGAATTTATAATGGGGAACAAAGAAATGGCTGACCAATTAAATACATACTTTGGTTCTGTCTTCACAAAGGAGGACACAAATAACCTCCCAGAGATGTCAGGGAACATAGGGTCTGATGAAAGGGAGGAACTGAAAGAAATCAGTATTTGTAGGGAAATGGTGTTAGGGAAATTGACGGGATTGAAGGCCGATAAATCCCCAGGGCCTGATAATCTACACCCTAGGGTACTTAAGGAAGTGGCCCTAGAAATAGTAGATGCATTGCTGGTCATCTTCCAAAATTCGATAAACTCTGGAACAGTTCCCATGGATTGGAGGGTAGCTAATGTTACCCCACTATTCAAAAAAGGTGGTAGAGAGAAAACGAGGAATTATAGATCGGTAAGCCTGACATCGGTAGTGGGGAAAATGCTAGAGTCCATTATAAAAGATGTAATAGCAGAGCACTTGGAAAACAGTGACAGGACCGGACAAAGTCAACATGGAGTTACAAAAAGTAAATCGTGCTTGACTAATCTACTGGAATGTTTTGAGGATGTAACTGGTATAATAAATAAGGGAGAACCAGTGGATGTGGTGTATTTGGACTTTCAGAAGGCTTTCGATAAGGTCCCACATAAGAGATTAGCATGTAAAGTTAAGGCACATGGGATTGGGGGCAAGGTACTGACTTGGATAGAGAACTGGTTGGCATACAGAAAGCAAAGAGTTGGAATAAACGGCTCTTTTTCCGAGTGGCAGGCAGTGACTAGTGGGGTACCGCAGGGATCGGTCCTTGGACCCCAGCTATTCACAATATATATAAATGATCTAGACGAGGGAACTAGATGTAGTATCTCCAAGTTTGCAGACGACACAAAGCTGGGTGGGCGTGTGTGCTGTGAGGAGGATGCCGAGAAACTGCAGTATGATTTGGACAGGTTGGGTGATTGGGCAGAAGCATGGCAGATGCAGTATAATGTGGATAAATGCGAGGTTATCCACTTTGGTGGCAAAAACAGGAAGGCAGATTATTATCTGAATGGCAATAGATTGGGAGAAGGGGAAGTGCAACGAGACCTGGGTGTCCTTGTGCACCAGTCGCTGACGGTAAGCATGCAGGTGCAGCAGGCGGTTAAGAAGGCAAATGGTATGTTGGCCTTCGTAGCGAGAGGGTTTGAGTACAGGAACAAGGATGTCTTGCTGCAGTTGTACAGGGCCTTGGTGAGACCACATCTTGAGTATTGTGTACAGTTTTGGTCGCCTTATCTGAGGAAGGATGTTCTTGCCATGGAGGGAGTGCAGCGAAGATTCACCAGACTGATACCTGGGATGGCAGGAATGACGTATGAAGAGAGATTGGGTCGATTGGGCTTATACTCGCTGGAGTTTAGAAGATTGAGAGGGGATCTCATTGAAACTTATAAAATTCTAACAGGACTAGACAGACTAGATGCTGGAAGGATGTTCCCGATGGCGGGGGAGTCCAGAACCAGGGGTCACAGTCTAAGGATAAGGGGTAGGCCATTTAGGACAGAGATGAGGAGGAATTTCTTCACCCAGAGAGTGGTGAACCTGTGGAATTCTCTACCACAGAAGGCAGTGGAGGCCAATTCATTAAATATATTCAAGAAGGAGTTAGATATATTTCTTAAGGCTAAAGGGATCAAGGGATATGGGGAGAAGGCAGGGACAGGGTACTGAATTTGGATGATCAGCCATGATCTAATTGAAAGGGGCAGAGGGCGCGAGAGGGACAGACAGAAAGAGAGAGAGAGAGAGAGAGAGAGGCAGGGAGACAGATGCAGAAAGAGAGGGAGAGAGACATTCAGAGGAAGAAATGAGCAGGTCTGGTGGTGTAATGGTGATGTTGTTGGCAATCTGGAAACCTGGACTAATGATCCAGGCTATCAGGAGTTTGAATCCCACCTTGGGCTGTTGTGAAATTGAAATCTGTTATTCGTCCCCAGCTGGAGTGTTGTGTCCAGTTCTGGGCACCGCACTTTAGGAAGAGCTTGAAGGCTTTGGAGAGGGCACAGAGGAGATTTAATAGAATGGTACCAGGGATGAGGGACTTCAGTGATGTGGAGAGACTGGAGAAGCTGGGGTTGTTCTCCTTAGAGCAGAGAAGGCTAAGGGGAGATTGACCAGAATGGTACCAGGGATGAGGGACTTCAGTGATGTGGAGAGACTGGAGAAGCTGGGGTTGTTCTCCTTAGAGCAGAGAAGGTTAAGGGGAGATTGACCAGAATGGTACCAGGGATGAGGGACTTCAGTGATGTGGAGAGACTGGAGAAGCTGGGGTTGTTCTCCTTAGAGCAGAGAAGGTTAAGGGGGAGATTGACCAGAATGGTGCCAGGGATGAGGGATTTCAGTGATGTGGAGAGACTGGAGAAGCTGGGGTTGTTCTCCTTAGAGCAGAGAATGTTAAGGGGAGATTGACCTGAATGGTACCAGGGATGAGGGACTTCAGTGATGTGGAGAGACTGGAGAAGCTGGGATTGTTCTCCTTAGTACAGAGAAGGTTAAGGGGAGATTGACCTGAATGGTACCAGGGATGAGGGACTTCAGTGATGTGGAGAGACTGGAGAAGCTGGGATTGTTCTCCTTAGAGCAGAGAAGGTTAAGGGGAGATTGACCAGAATGGTACCAGGGACGAGGGACTCCAGTGATGTGGAGAGACTGGAGAAGCTGGGATTGTTCTCCTTAGAGCAGAGAAGGTTAAGGGGGAGATTGACCAGAATGGTAACAGGGATGAGGGACTTCAGTGATGTGGAGAGACTGGAGAAGCTGGGGTTGTTCTCCTTAGAGCAGAGAAGGTTAAGGGGGAGATTGACCAGAATGGTACCAGGGATGAGGGACTTCAGTTACGTGGAGAGACTGGAGAAGCTGGGGTTGTTCTCCTTAGAGCAGAGAAGGTTAAGGGGAGATTGACCAGAATGGTACCAGGGATGAGGGACTTCAGTTACGTGGAGAGACTGGAGAAGCTGGGGTTGTTCTCCTTAGAGCAGAGAAGGTTAAGGGGAGATTGACCAGAATGGTACCAGGGATGAGGGACTTCAGTGATGTGGAGAGACTGGAGAAGCTGGGGTTGTTCTCCTTAGAGCAGAGAATGTTAAGGGGAGATTGACCAGAATGGTACCAGGGATGAGGGACTTCAGTGATGTGGAGAGACTGGAGAATCTGGGATTGTTCTCCTTAGAGCGGAGAAGGTTAAGAGGAGATTGACCAGAATGGTACCAGGGATGAGGGACTTCAGTGATGTGGAGAGACTGGAGAAGCTGGGATTGTTCTCCTTAGAGCAGAGAAGGTTAAGGGGAGATTGACCAGAATGGTACCAGGGATGAGGGACTTCAGTGATGTGGAGAGACTGGAGAAGCTGGGATTGTTCTCCTTAGAGCAGAGAAAGTTAAGGGGAGATTGACCAGAATGGTAACAGGGATGAGGGACTTCAGTGATGTGGAGAGACTGGAGAAGCTGGGATTGTTCTCCTTAGAGCAGAGAAGGTTAAGAGGAGATTTGATGGAGATGTTTAAAATCATGAAGGGTCTAGACAGAGTAAATAAAGAGAAACTGTTTCCAATGGCTGAAAGGTCGATAACCAGAGGACACAGAATTAAGGCGATTGGCAAACTAACCAGAGGCGACAGGAGGAACAATGTTTTTATACAACGAGTGGTTAGGGGCTGGAATGCACTGTCTGATAGGGTGATGACAGTGGTGAATAGTAGCCTTCCAAAGGGAACTGGATAAAGGGATATGGGGAAGGAGCGAGGGAGTGGGATTAATTGGATTGCTCTTCGAAAGAGCCGGCGCAGACTCGATGGGCCGAATGGCCTCCTTCTCTGCTGTACTATTCTATGATTCTAAGATTCTAAGAAGTGGAAAAGATAGAAATGACAGCGAATGGAGGGAACAGCTGTAAACCCACCTGCTGGAAAGGGTTGAGGGCTCCTTCATCACAGGTTAAATAATAATCCAAGAGATCTGGAAGGGAAACAATAAACATTGCTCGCTCAGACACAGGGTAAAGCTCCCGCCACACTGTCCCATCAGACACTCCCAGGGTGGGTACAGCACGGGTTAGATACAGAGTAAAGCTCCCTCTACACTGTCCCATCAAACAATCCAGGGCAGGTACAGCACAGATTAGATACAGAGTAAAGCTCCCTCTACACTGCCCCATCAAACACTCCCAGGGCAGGTACAGCACGGGTTAGATACAGAGTAAAGTTCCCTCTACACTGCCCCATCAAACACTCC
This sequence comes from Somniosus microcephalus, assembly GCF_052327205.1. Lineage (NCBI taxonomy): Eukaryota > Metazoa > Chordata > Chondrichthyes > Squaliformes > Somniosidae > Somniosus > Somniosus microcephalus. The sequence continues at coordinate 26,957,195 of NW_028225187.1, read as the reverse complement.
CAGGGCAGGTACAGCACGGGTTAGATACAGAGTAAAGCTCCCTCTACACTGTCCCATCAAACACTCCCAGGGCAGGTACACCACGGGTTAGATACAGAGTAAAGCTCCCTCTACACTGTCCCATCAAACACTCCCAGGGCAGGTACACCACGGGTAAGATACAGAGTAAAGCTCCCTCTACACTGTCCCATCAAACACTCCCAGGGTGGGTACAGCACAGGTTAGATACAGAGTAAAGCACCCTCTACACTGTCCCATCAAACACTCCCAGGGTAGGTACAGCATGGGTTAGATACAGAGTAAAGCAACCTCTACACTGTCCCATCAAAGACTCCCAGGGCAGGTACACCACGGGGTTAGATACAGAGTAAAGCTCCCACTACACTATCCCATCAAACACTCCCAGGACAGGTACAGCACGAGTTAGATACAGAGTAAAGCTCCCTCTACACTGTCCCATCAAACACTCCCAGGGCAGGTACACCACGGGTTAGATACAGAGTAAAGCTCCCTCTACACTGTCCCATCAAACACTCCCAGGGCAGGTACACCACGGGTTAGATACAGAGTAAAGCTCCCTCTACACTGTCCCATCAAACACTCCCAGGGCAGGTACAGCACAGGGTTAGATACAGAGTAAAGCTCCCTCTACACTGCCCCATCAAACACTCCCAGGACAGGTACAGCACGAGTTAGATACAGAGTAAAGCTCCCTCTACACTGTCCCATCAAACACTCCCAGGGCAGGTACACCACGGGTTAGATACAGAGTAAAGCTCCCTCTACACTGTCCCATCAAACACTCCCAGGGCAGGTACAGCACGGGTTACATACAGAGAAAAGCTCCCTCTACACTGTCCCATCAAACACTCCCAGGGCAGGTACACCACGGGTTAGATACAGAGTAAAGCTCCCTCTACACTGTCCCATCAAACACTCCCAGGGCAGGTACAGCACGGGTTAGATACAGAGTAAAGCTCCCTCTACACTGTCCCATCAAACACTCCCAGGGCAGGTATAGCACGGGTTAGATACAGAGTAAAGCTCCCTCTACACTGTCCCATCAAACACTCCCAGGGCAGGTACAGCACGGGGTTAGATACAGAGTAAAGCTCCCTCTACACTGTCCCATCAAACACTCCCAGGGCAGGTACAGCACGGGGTTAGATACAGAGTAAAGCTCCCTCTACACTGTCCCATCAAACAATCCAGGGCAGGTACAGCACGAGTTAGATACAGAGTAAAGCTCCCTCTGCACTGTCCCATCAAACAATCCCAGGGCAGGTACACCACGGGTTAGATACAGAGTAAAGCTCCCTCTACACTGTCCCATCAAATACTCCCAGGGCAGGTACAGCACAGGTTAGATACAGAGTAAAGCTCCCTCTACACTGTCCCATCAAACAGTCCCAGGGCAGGTACAGCACGGGTTAGATACAGAGTAAAGCTCCCTCTACACTGTCCCGTCAAACAGTCCCAGGGCAGGCACAGCACGGGTTAGATACAGAGTAAAGCTCCCTCGACACTGTCACATCAAACAATCCCAGGACAGTTACAGCACGGGTTAGAGACAGAGTAAAGCTCTGAGGGATATGGGGACAATGTGGGGTTGAGGGATATGGGGACAAGGTGGGGTTGAGGGATATGGGGACAATGTGGGGATGAGGGATATGGGACAAGGTGGGGTTGAGGGATATGGGGACAAGGTGGGGTTGAGGGATATGGGGACAATGTGGGGTTGAGGGATATGGGGACAATGTGGTGTTGAGGGATATGTGGAGAAGGTGGGTAGTTGTGGTTGAGGGGTACGGAGAGAGGGTGGGTAGGTGGGGTTGAGGGATATGGGGAGAAGGTGGGTAGGTGGGGTTGGGGGAGAAGGTGGGTAGGTGGTGTTGAGGGATATGTAGAGAAGGTGGGTAGGTGGGGTTGAGGGATATGGGGAGAGGGGGGTAGGTGGGGTTGAGGGATATGGGGAGAGGGGGGTAGGTGGGATTGAGGGATATGGGGAGAAGGTGGGTAGGTGGGGTTGAGGGATATGGGGAGAGGGGGGTAGGTGGGATTGAGGGATATGGGGAGAAGGTGGGGAGGTGGGGTTGGGGATATGGGGAGAAGGTGGGTAGGTGGGGTTGAAGGATATGGGGAGAAGGTGGGTAGGTGGGGTTGAGGGATATGGGGAGAAGGTGGGTAGGTGGGGTTGAGGGATATGGGGAGAAGGTGGGTAGATGGGGTTGGGGATATGGGGAGTAGGTGGGTAGGTGGGGTTGGGGATATGGGGAGAAGGTGGGTAGGTGGGTTGGGGATATGGGGAGAAGGTGGGTAGGCGGGGTTGGGGATATGGGGAGAAGGTGGGTAGGTGGGGTTGAGAGATATGGGGAGAAGGTGGGTAGGTGGGTTGGGGATATGGGGAGCAGGTGGGTAGGTGGGGTTGAGGGATATGGGGAGAAGGTGGGTAGGTGGGGTTGAGAGATATGGGGAGAAGGTGGGTAGGTGGGGTTGGGGATATGGGGAGAAGGTGGGCAGGTGGGGTTGAGAGATATGGGGAGATGGTGGGAGGTGGGGTTGGGGATATGGGGAGAAGGTGGGTAGGTGGGGTTGAGGGATATGGGGAGAAGGTGGGTGGGTGGGTTTGGGGATATGGGGAGAAAGTGGGTAGGTGGGTTGAGGGATATGGGGAGAAGGTGGGTAGGTGGGGTTGGGGATATGGGGAGCAGGTGGGTAGGTGGGGTTGGGGATATGGGGAGAAGGTGGGTATGTCGGATTAGGGATATGGGGAGAAGGTGGGTAGGTGGGGTTGAGGGATTATGGGGAGAAGGTGGGTAGGTGGGGTTGAGGGATATGGGTAGAATGTGGGTAGATGGGGTTGAGGGATTATGGGGAGAAGGTGGGTAGGTGGGGTTGAGGGATATGGCAAGAAGGTGGGGTTGGGGATATGGGGAGAAGGTGGGGTTGGGGGATATGGGGAGAAGGTGGTTGGGTGGGGTTGTGGGATATGGGGAGAAGGTGGGTAGGTGGAGTTCGGGATATGGGGAGAAGGTGGGTAGGTGGGGTTGGGGATATGGGGAGAAGGTGGGTAGGTGGGGTTGGGGATATGGGGAGAAGGGGGGTAGGTGGGGTTGGGGATATGGGGAGAAGGTGGGTAGGTGGGGTTAGGGATATGGGGAGAAGGTGGGTAGGTGGGGTTGAGGGATATGGGGAGAAGGTGGGTAGGTGGGGTTAGAGATATGGGGAGAAGGTGGGTCGGTGGGGTTGAGGGATTATGGGGAGAAGGTGGGTAGGTGGGGTTGAGGGATATGGGGAGAGGTTGGGTAGGTGGGATTGAAGGATACGGGGAGAAGGTGGGTAGGTGGGGTTGGGGATATGGGGAGAAGGTGGGGAGGTGGGTTTGGGGATATGGGGAGAAGGTGGGTAGGTGGGGTTGGGGATATGGGGAGAAGGTGGGTAGGTGGGGTTGGGGATATGGGGAGAAGGTGGGTAGGTGGGGTTGGGGATATGGGCAGAAGGTGGGTAGGTGGGGTTAGGGATATGGGGAGAAGGTGGGTAGGTGGGGTTGAGGGATATGGGGAGAAGGTGGGTAGGTGGGGTTAGGAATATGGGGAGAAGGTGGGTAGGTGGGGTTGAGGGATTATGGGGAGAAGGTGGGTAGGTGGGGTTGAGGGATATGGGGAGAGGTTGGGTAGGTGGGATTGAAGGATACGGGGAGAAGGTGGGTAGGTGAGGTTGAGGGATATGGGGAGAAGGTGGGTAGGTGGTTTTGAGGGATATGGGGAGAAGGTGGGTAGGTGGGGTTGGGGGATATGGGGAGAAGGTGGGTAGGTGGGGTTGGGGATATGGGAAGAAGGTGGGTAGGTGGGGTTAGGGAAATGGGGAGAAGGTGGGTAGGTGGGGTTAAGGGATATGGGGAGAAGGTGGGTGGGTGGGGTTGAGGGATATGGGGAGAAGGTGGGTAGGTGGGGTTGAGGGATATGGGGAGAAGGTGGCTAGGTGAGGTTGAGGTATTATGCGGAGAAGGTGGGTAGGTGGGGTTGAGGGATAAGGGGAGAGGTTGGGTAGGTGGGTTTGAAGGATACGTGGAGAAGGTGGGTAGGTGAGGTTGAGGGATATGGGGAGAAGGTGGGTAGGTGGGGTTGAGAAATATGGGGAGAAGGTGGGTAGGTGGGGTTGAGGGATATGGGGAGAAGGTGGGTAGGGGGGTTAAGGGTTATGGGGAGGGGTTGGGTTGGTGGGATTGAAGGATACGGGGAGAAGGTGGGTAGGTGAGGGTGGGGATATGGGGAGAAGGTGGGTAGGTGGGGTTGAGGGATATGGGGAGAAGGTGCGTAGGTGAGGTTGGGGATATGGGGAGCAGGTGGGTAGGTGGGGTTAGGGATATGGGGAGAAGGTGGGTTGGTGGGGTTGAGGGATATGGTGAGAAGGTTGGTAGGTGGGGTTGAGGGATTATGGGGAGAAGGTGGGTCGGTGGGGTTGAGGGATATGGCAAGAAGGTGGGGTTGGGGATATGGGGAGAAGGTGGTGTTGGGGGATATGGGGAGAAGGTGGTTGGGTGGGGTTGTGGGATATGGGGAGAAGTTGAGTAGGTGGGGTTGAGGGATATGGGGAGAAGGTGGGTAGGTGGGGTTGGGGATATGGGGAGAAGGTGGGTAGGTGGAGTTGGGGATATGGGGAGACGGTGGGTGGGTGGGGTTGGGGATATGGGGAGAAGGTGGGTAGGTGGAGTTGGGGATATGGGGAGAAGGTGGGTAGGTGGGGTTGGGGATGTGGGGAGAAGGTGGGTAGGTGGGGTTGAGGGATATGGGGAGAAGGTGGGTAGGTGGGGTTGAGGGATATGGGGAGAAGGTGGGTATGTGGGATTGAAGGATATGGGGAGAAGGTGGGTAGGTGAGGTTGGGGATATGGGGAGAAGGTGGGTAGGTGGGGTTGAGGGATATGGGGAGAAGGTGGGTAGGTGGGGTTAGGGATATGGGGAGAAGGTGGGTAGGTGGGGTTGAGGGATATGGGAAGAAGGTGGGGTTGGGGATATGGGGAGAAGGTGGGGTTGAGGGATATGGGGAGAAGGTGGGTGGGAGGGGTTGTGGGATATGGGGAGAAGTTGAGTCGGTGGGGTTGAGGGATATGGAGAGAAGGTGGGTAGGTGGGGTTGGGGATATGGGGAGAAGGTGGGTAGGTGGGGTTGAGGGATTATGGGGAGAAGTTTGGTAGGGGGGTTAAGGGATATGGGTAGAG
>NW_028225187.1:26876804-26951475 GCF_052327205.1 Somniosus microcephalus | reverse complement strand
CCCCACCTACCCAGCTTCTCCCCATATCCCTCAACTCACCTACCCACATTCTCTCCATATCGATCAACCCCACCTACCCACCTTCTCCCCATATCCCCAACCCCACCTACCCACCTTCTCCCCATATCTCTCAACCCCACCTACCCACCTTCTCCCCATATCCCCAACCCCACCTACCCACCTTCTCCCCATATCTCTCAACCCCACCTACCCACCTTCTCCCCATATCCCCAACCCCACCTACCCACCTTCTCCCCATATCCCCCAACCCCATCTACCCACCTTCTCCCCATATCCCCCAACCCCACCTACCCACCTTCTCCCCATATCCCACAATCCCACCGACCCACCGTCTCCCATATCCCTCAACCCCACCTACCCACCTTCTCCCCATATTCCCCAACCCCACCTAACCACCTGCTCGCCATATCCCCCAACCCCACCTACCCACCTTCTCCCCATATCCCCCAACCCCACCAACCCACGTTCTCCCCATATCCCCAACCCCACCTACCCACCTTCTCCCCATATCCCCAACCCCACCTACCCACCTTCTCCCCATATTCCCCAACCCCACCTACCCACCTTCTCCCCATATCCCTAACCCCAACTACCCACCTTCTCCCCATATCCCTCAACCCCACCAACCCACCTTCTCCCCATATCCCCAACCCCACCTTCCCACCTTCTCCCCATATCCCCAACCCCACCTACCACCTTCTCCCCATATCCCCAACCCCACCTACCACCTTCTCCCCATATCCCTCAACCCCACCTACCCACCTTCTCCCCATATCCCTCAACCCCACCTACCCACCTTCTCCCCATATCCCCAACCCCACCTACCCACCTTCTCCCCATATCCCCAACCACAACTACCCACCTTCTCCCCATATCCCCAACCCCACCTACCCACCTTCTCCCCATATCCCTCAACCCCACCTACCCACCTTCTCCCCATATCCCTAACCCCACCTACCCACCTTCTCCCCATATCCCTCAACCCCACCTACCCACCTTCTCCCCATATCCCTCAACCCACACCTACCCACCTTCTCCCCATATCCCCAACCCCACCTACCCACCTTCTCCCCATATCCCCAACCCCAACTACCCACCTTCTCCCCATATCCCCAACCCCACCTACCCACCTTCTCCCCATATCCCTCAACCCCACCTACCCACCTTCTCCCCATATCCCTGAATCCCACTTACCCACCTTCTCCCCATATCCCCAACCCCACCTACCCACCTTCTCACCATATCCCTCAACCCCACCTACTCACCTTCTCCCCATATCCCCAACCCCACCTACCCACCTTCTCCCCATATTCCCCAACCCCACCTCCCCACCTTCTCCCCATATCCCTAACCCCACCTACCCACCTTCTCCCCAACCCCACCTACCCAGCTTCTCCCCATATCCCCAACCCCACCTACCCACCTTCTCCCATATCCCTCAACCCCACCTACCCACCTTCTCCCCATATCCCCAACCCCACCTACCCACCTTCTCCCCATATCCCCCAACCCCACCAACCCACCTTCTCCCCATATCCCCAACCCCACCTACCCACGTTCTCCCCATATCCCCAACCCCACCTACCCACCTTCTCCCCATATTCCCCAACCCCACCTAGCCACCTTCTCCCCATATCCCTAACCCCACCTACCCACCCTCTCCCCATATCCCTCAACCCCACCAACCGACCTTCTCCCCATATCCCTCAACCCCACCTACCCACCTTCTCCCCATATCCCCAACCCCACCGACCCACCTTCTCCCCATATCCCCAACCCCACCTACCCACCTTCTCCCCATATCCCCAACCCCACCTACCCACCTTCTCCCCATATCCCTCAACCCCACCTACCCACCTTCTCCCCATATCCCCAACCCCACCTACCCACCTTCTCCCCATATCCCCAACACCACCTACCCACCTTCTCCCCATATCCCCCAACCCCACCTACCCACCTTCTCCCCATATCCCTCAACCCCACCAACCCACCTTCTCCCCATATCCCTCAATCCCACCTACCCACCTTCTCCCCATATCCCCAACCCCACCGACCCACCTTCTCCCCATATCCCTCAACCCCACCTACCCACCTTCTCCCCATATCCCCAACCCCACCTATCCACCTTCTCCCCATATTCCCCAACCCCACCTACCCACCTTCTCCCCATATCCCCTAACCCCAGTTACCACCTTCTCCCCATATCCCTCAACCCCACCAAACCACCTTCTCCCCATATCCCTCAACCCCACCTACCCACCTTCTCCCCATATCCCCAACCCCACCTACCCACCTTTTCCCCATATCCCCAACCCCACCTACCCACCTTCTCCCCATATCCCCAACCCCACCTACCCATCTTCTCCCCATATCCCTCAACCCCACCTACCCACCTTCTCCCCATATCCCTCAATCCCACCTACCCACCTTCTCCCCATATCCCCAACCCCACCTACCCACCTTCTCCCCATATCCCTCAACCCCACCTACCCACCTTCTCCCCATATCCCCAACCCCACCTACCCACCTTCTCCCCATATCCCTCAACCCCATCTACCCACCTTCTCCCCATATCCCCAACCCCACCTACCCACCTGCTCCCCATATCCCCCATCCGCACCAACCCACCTTCTCCCCATATCCCCCAACCCCACCTACCCACCTTCTCCCCATATCCCCAACCCCACCTACCCACCTTCTCCCCATATTCCCCAACCCCAACTACCCACCTTCTCCCCATATCCCTAACCCAACCTAACCACCTTCTCCCCATATCCTTAAACCCCACCAAACCACCTTCTCCCCATATCCCTCAACCCCACCTACCCACCTTCTCCACATATCCCCAACCCCACCTACCCACCTTCTCCCCATAACCCAAACCCATCTCATTTTCTGAATGGCAGGCAGTAACAAGTGGGGTACCACAGGGATCTGTCCTGGGCCCCCAGCTGTTCACAATTTACATTAATGACCTGGATCAGGGAGTCGGATGCAGCATTTCCAAATTTGCAGACGACACTAAACTAGGAGGTGGGGTGGGCTCAGAGGAAGAGACCAGGAAGCTCCAGAGCGATTTGGACAGACTGGGCGATTGGGCGGATAAATGGCAGATGCACTATAATGTGGACAAGTGCGAAGTTATCCACCTTGGGTGCAGGAACGGGAGGGCAAATTATTATTTAAATGGCAATAGATTGGGAGAGGGGGAAGTACAGAGAGACCTGGGTGTTCTTGTACACCAGTCACTGAAGGCGAGCATGCAGGTGCAACAGGCGGTCAAGAAGGCAAACGGTATGCTGGCCTTCATAGCAAAAGGGTTAGAATACAGGAACAGGATACCTTGCTGCAGCTGTACAGGGCACTGGTGAGACCACACCTCGAGTACTGTGTACAGTTTTTGGTCGCCTCATCTGAGGAAGGATGTTCTTGCCATGGAGGGGGTGCAGCGCGATTCACCAGGCTGATACCAGGAATGCGGGAATGACCTATGAGGAGAGACTATGTAGTTTAGGGATGTACACACTGGAGTTTAGGAGATTGAGAGGGGACCTCATAGAAGTGTATAAAATTCTGACAGGTCTAGACAGACTGGATGCAGAAGGAATGTTTCCCTTGGCGGGTGAGAACAGAACTAGAGGACATAATTTAAGGATAAGGGCTAAACCATTTAGGACAGAGATGAGGGGGAATTTCTTCACTCAGAGAGTGGTGAACCTGTGGAACTCATTGCCACAGAGGGCAGTGTACGCCAGCTCATTAAATATATTTAAGAGGAATTAGATATATTTCTACGGGCAAAAGGGTTAAGGGTTACGGAGAGAAGGCGGGGACGGGATACTGAATTAAAGGATCAGCCATGATCTCATTAAATGGCGAGCAGGCACGAAGGGCCGAATGGCCTACTCCTGCTCCTATCTTCTATGTATCTATGTATCTATGTACCCTCCTTCTCCCCATATCCCTCAACCCCACCTACCCACCTTCTCCCCCATATCCCCTCAACCCCACCTACCCACCTTCTCCCCATATCCCCTAACCCCACCGAACCACCTTCTCCCCCATATCCCCCAATCCCACCTACCCACCTTCTCCCCATATCCCCCAACCCCACCTACCCACCTTCTCCCCCATATACCTCAACCCCACCTACCCACCTTCTCTCCATATCCCCCCAACCCCACCTACCCACCTTCTCCCCATATCCCCCAACCCCACCTAGCCACCATCTCCCCATATCCCCCAACCCCACCTACCCACCTTCTCCCCATATTCCCCAACCCCCACCCTACCCACCTTCTCCCCATATTCCCCAACCCCACCTACCCACCCTCTCCCCATATCCCTCAACCCCACCTACCCACCTACTCCCCATATCCCTCAACCCCACCTACCCACCTTCTCCCCATATCCCTCAACCCCACCTACCCACCTTCTCCCCATATCCCCAACCCCACCTACCCACCTTCTCTCCATATCCCTCAACCCCACCTACCCACCTTCTCCCCATATCCCCAAGCCCACCTACCCACCTTCTCCCCATATCCCCAACCCCACCTACCCACCTTCTCCCCATATTCCCCAACCCCACCTACCCACCTTCTCCCCCATATCCCTAACCCCACCTACCCACCTTCTCCCCCATATCCCTCAACCCCACCAACCCACCTTCTCCCCATATCCCACAACCCCACCTACCCACCGTCTCCCCATATCCCTCAACCCCACCTACCCACCTTCTCCCCATATTCCCCAACCCCACCTCCCCAGCTGCTCCCCATATCCCCCAACCCACCTACCCACCTTCTCCCCATATCCCCAACCGCACCAACCCACCTTCTCCCCATATCCCTAACCCCACCGAACCACCTTCTCCCCATATTCCCCAATCCCACCTACCCACCTTCTCCCCATATCCCCCAACCCACCTACCCACCTTCTCCCATATACCTCAACCCCACCTACCCACCTTCTCTCCAAATCCCCCCCCAACCCACCTACCCACCTTCTCCCCATATCCCCCCAACCCCACCTACCCACCTTCTCCCCATATCCCCCAACCCCACCTACCCACCTTCTCCCCATATTCCCCAACCCCACCTACCCCACCCTCTACCCCATATCCCTCAACCCCACCTACCCACCTACTCCCCATATCCCTCAACCCCACCTACCCACCTTCTCCCATATCCCTCAACCCCACCTACCCACCTCTCCCATATCCCCAACCCCACCTACCCACCTTCTCTCCATATCCCTCAACCCCACCTACCCACCTTCTCCCCATATCCCCAAGCCCACCTACCCACCTTCTCCCATATCCCCAACCCCACCTACCCACCTTCTCCCCATATTCCCCAACCCCACCTACCCACCTTCTCCCCATATCCCTAACCCCACCTACCCACCTTCTCCCCATATCCCTCAACCCCCACCAACCCACCTTCTCCCCATATCCCACAACCCCACCTACCCACCGTCTCCCCATATCCCTCAACCCCACCTACCCACCTTCTCCCCATATTCCCCAACCCCACCTCCCCACCTGCTCCCCATATCCCCCAACCCCACCTACCCACCTTCTCCCCATATCCCCCAACCGCACCAACCCACCTTCTCCCCATATCCCCAACCCCACCTACCCACCTTCTCCCCATATTCCCCAACCCCACCTACCCCACCTCTCCCCATATCCCCCAACCCCACCTACCCACCTTCTCCCCATATCCCTAACCCCACCCTACCCACCTTCTCCCCATATCCTCAACCCCACCAACCCACCTTCTCCCCCATATCCCTCAACCCCACCTACCCACCTTCTCCCCATATCCCCAACCCCCACCTACCCACCTCTCCCCATATTCCCCAACCCCACCTACCCACCCTCTCCCCATATCCCTCAACCCCACCTACCCACCTTCACCCCATATCCCACAACCCCACCTACCCACCTTCTCCCCATATCCCTCAACCCACCTACCCACCTTCTCCCCATATCCCCAACCCCACCTACCCACCTTCTCTCCATATCCCTCAACCCACCTACCCACCTCTCCCCATATCCCCAACCCCGCCTACCCACCTTCTCCCCATATCCCTCAACCCCACCTACCCACCTTCTCCCCATATCCCCAACCCCACCTACCCACCTTCTCCCCATATCCCCCAACCCCACCTACCCACCTTCTCCCCATATCCCCAACCCCATCTACCCACCTTCTCCCCATATCCCACAACCCCACCTACCCACCGTCTCCCCATATCCCTCAACCCCACCTACCCCACCTTCTCCCCATATTCCCCAACCCCACCACTCCCCACCTGCTCCTCTTATCCCCCAACCCCACCTACCCACCCTTCTCCCCATATCCCCCAACCGCACCAACACCACCTTCTCCCCATATCCCCAACCCCACCTACCCACCTTCTCCCCATATCCCCAACCCCACCTACCCACCTTCTCCCCATATTCCCCCAAACCCCACCTACCCACCTTCTCCCCATATCCCTAACCCCACCTACCCACCTTCTCCCCATATCCTTCAACCCCCACCAACCCACCTTCTCCCCATATCCCTCAACCCCACCTACCCCACCTCTCCACATATCCCCAACCCCACACCTACCCACCTTCTCCACATATCCCCAACCCCACCTACCCACCTTCTCCCCATATCCCCAACCCCACCTACCCCACCTTCTCCCCATATCCCTCAACCCCACCTACCCACCTTCTCCCCATATCCCTCAATCCCACCTACCCACCTTCTCCCCATATCCCCAACCCCACCTACCCACCTTCTCACCATATCCCTCAAACCCACCTACCCACCTTCTCCCCATATCCCCAACCCCGCCTACCCACCTTCTCCCCATATCCCTCAACCCCACCTACCCACCTTCTCCCACATATCCCCAACCCCCACCTACCCACCTTCTCCCCATATCCCCCAACCCCACCAACCCACCTTCTCCCCATATCCCCAACGCCACTTACCCACCTTCTCCCCATATCCCCAACCCCACCTACCCACCTTCTCCCCATATTCCCCAACCCCACCTACCCACCTTCTCCCCATATCCCTAACCCCACCTACCCACCTTCTCCGCATATCCCTCAACCCCACCAACCCACCTTCTCCCCATATCCCTCAACCCCACCTACCCACCTTCTCCCCATATCCCCAACCCCACCTAACCCACCTTCTCCCCATATCCCCAACCCATCTACCCACCTTCTCCCCATATCCCTCAACCCCACCTACCCACCTTCTCCCCATATCCCACAACCCCACCTACCCACCGTCTCCCCATATCCCTCAACCCCACCCTACCCACCTTCTCCCCATATTCCCCAACCCCACCTACCCACCTGCTCCCCATATCCCCCCAACCCCACCTACCCACCTTCTCCCCATATCCCCCAACCGCACCAACCCACCTTCTCCCCATATCCCCAACCCCACCTACCCACCTTCTCCCCATATCCCCAACCCCACCTACCCACCTTCTCCCATATTCCCCAACCCCCACCAACCCACCTTCTCCCCATATCCCCAACCCAACCTACCCACCTTCTCCCCATATTCCCCAACCCCACCTACCCACCTTCTCCCCATATCCCCCAACCCCACCTACCCACCTTCTCCCCATATTCCCCAACCCCACCTACCCACCTTCTCCCCATATCCCCTAACCCACACCTACCCATCTTCTCCCCATATCCCTCAACCCCACCTACCCACCTTCTCCACATATCCCCAACCCCACCTACCCACCTTCTCCACATATCCCCAACCCCACCTACCCACCTTCTCCCCATATCCCCCAACCCCACCTACCCACCTTCACCCCATATCCCTCAACCCCACCTACCCACTTTCTCCCCATATCCCTCAATCCCCACCTACCCACCTTCTCCCCCATATTCCCAACCCCACCTACCCCACCATATCCCTCAACCCCACCTACCCACCTTCTCCCCATATCCCCAACACCGCCTACCCCACCTTCTCCCCCATATCCCTCAACCCCACCTACCCACCTTCTCCCCCATATCCCCACCCAACCCCACCTACCCACCTTCTCCCCATATCCCCCAACCCCACCAACCCCACCTTCTCCCCATATCCCCAAACCCCACCTACCCACCTTCTCCCCATATCCCCAACCCCACCTACCCACCTTCTCCCCATATTCCCTAACCCCCACCTACCCACCTTCTCCCCATATCCCTAACCCCACCTACCCACCTTCTCCCCATATCCCTCAACCACACCAACCCACCTTCTCCCCATATCCCTCAACCCCACCTACCCACCTTCTCCCCATATCCCCAACTCCACCTACCCACCTTCCAGCCAAATATCCCCAACCCCACCTACCCACCTTCTCCCCATATCCCCAACCCCACCTACCCACATTCTCCCCATATCCCCAACCCCACCTACCCACCTTCTCCTCATATCCCTCAACCCCACCTACCCACCTTCTCCCCATATCCCTCAATCCCACCTACCCACCTTCTCCCCATATCCCCAACCCACCTACCCACCTTCTCCCCATATCCCCAACCCCACCTTCTCCCCATATCCCCCAACCCCACCACCTACCCACCTTCTCCCCATATCCCCAACCCCACCTACCCACCTTCTCCCCATATCCCCAACCCCACCTACCCACCTTCTCCCCATATCCCTAACGCCACCTACCCACCTTCTCCCCATATCCCTCAATCCCACCTACCCACCTTCTCCCCATATCCCCAACCCCACCTACCCACGTTCTCCCCATATCCCTAACCCCACCAACCCACCTTCTCCCCATATCCCTCAATCCCACCTACCCACCTTCTCCCCATATCCCCAACCCCACCTACCCACCTTCTCCCCATATCCCTCAACACCACCTACCCACCTTCTCCCCATTTCCCTCAATCCCACCTACCCACCTTCTCCCCATATCCCCAACCCGACCTACCCACCTTCTCCCCATATCCCTCAACCCCACCTACCCACCTTCTCCCCATATCCCCCAACCCCACCTATCCACCTTCTCCCCATATTCCCCCACCCCACCTACCCCACCTTCTCCCCATATCCCTCAACCCCAGCTACCCACCTTCTCCCCATATCCCTCAACCCCACCAAACCCACCTCTCCCCATATCCCTCAACCCCACCCACCCACCTTCTCCCTATATCCCCAACCCCACCCTACCCACCTTTTCCCCATATCCCCAACCCCACCTACCCACCTTCTCCCCATATCCCCAACCCCACCTACCCATCTTCTCCCCATATCCCCTCAACCCCCACCTACCCACCATCTCCCCCATATCCCTCAATCCCACCTACCCACCTTCACCCCATATCCCCCAACCCCACATACCCACCTTCTCCCCATATCCCTCAACCCCACCTACCCACCTTCTCCCCATATCCCCCAACCCCCACCTACCCACCTTCTCCCCATATCCCTCAACACCATCTACCCACCTTCTCCCCATATCCCTCAACCCCACCTACCCACCTTCTCCCCATATCCCCCCATCCCACCAACCCACCTTCTCCCCATATCCCCAACCCACCTTCTCCCCATATCCCCAACCCCACCTACCCACCTTCTCCCCATATCCCCAACCCCACCAACCCACCTTCTCCCCATATCCCTAACCCCACCTACCCACCTTCTCCCCATATCCCTCAACCCCACCAACCCACCTTCTCCCCCATATCCCTCAACCCCACCTACCCACCTTCTCCCCATATCCCTCAACCCCCACTACCCACCTTCTCTCCATATCCCTCACCCCACCCTACCCACCTTCTCCCCATAACCCCAACCCCCACCTACCCACCTTCTCCCCATATCCCTCAACCCCACCTACCCACCTTCTCCCCATATACCTAACCCCACCTAACCACCTTCTCCCCATATACCCCAATCCCACCTACCCACCTTCTCCCCATATCCCCCAACCCCCACCTACCCACCTTCTCCCCATATACCTCAACCCCACCTACCCACCTTCTCTCCCATATCCCCCAACCCCACCTACCCACCTTCTCCCCATATTCCCCAACCCCACCTACCCCACCCTCTCCCCATATCCCTCAACCCCACCTACCCACCTTCTCCCCATATCCCTCAACCCCACTACCCACCTTCTCTCCATATCCCTCAACCCCACCTACCCACCTTCTCCCCATATCCCCAACCCCACCTTCCCAACCTTCCCACCTTCTCCCCATATCTCTCAACCCCACCTACCCACCTTCTCCCCATATCCCCAACCCCACCTACCCACCTTCTCCCCATATCCCCAACCCCACCTACCCACCTTCTCCCCATATCCCACAACACCACCTACCCACCGTCTCCCCATATCCCTCAACCCCACCTACCCAACTTCTCCCCATATTCCCCAACCCCACCTACCCACCTGCTCCCCATATCCCCCAACCCCACCTACCCACCTTCTCCCCATATCCCCCAACCGCACCAACCCACCTTCTCCCCATATCCCCAACCCCACCTACCCACCTTCTCCCCATATCCCCAACCCCACCTACCCACCTTCTCCCCATATTCCCCAACCCCACCTACCCACCTTCTCCCCATATCCCTAACCCCACCTACCCACCTTCTCCCCATATCCCTCAACCCCACCAACCCACCTTCTCCCCATATCCCTCAACCCCACCTACCCACCTTCTCCACATATCCCCAACCCCACCTACCCACCTTCTCCACATATCCCCAACCCCACCTACCCACCTCTCCCCATATCCCCAACCCCTCCTACCCACCTTCTCCCCATGTCCCTCAACCCCACCTACCCACCTTCTCCCCATATCCCTCAATCCCACCTACCCACCTTCTCCCCATATCCCCAACCCCACCTACCCACCTTCTCACCCTATCCCTCAACCCCACCTACCCACCTTCTCCCCATATCCCCAACCCCGCCTACCCACCTTCTCCCCATATCCCTCAACCCCACCTACCCACCTTCTCCCCATATCCCCAACCCCACCTACCCACCTTCTCCCCATATTCCCCAACCCCACCTACCCACCTTCTCCCCATATCCCTAACCCCACCTACCCACCTTCTCCCCATATCCCTCAACCCCACCAACCCACCTTCTCCCCATATCCCTCAACCCCACCTACCCACCTTCTCCCCATATCCCCAACTCCACCTACCCACCTTCTAGCCAAATTCCCCAACCCCACCTACCCACCTTCTCCCCATATCCCCAACCCCACCTGCCCACCTTCTCCCCATATCCCTCAACCCCACTTACCCACCTTCTCCCCATATCCCTCAATCCCACCTACCCACCTTCTCCCCATATCCCCAACCCCACCTACCCACCTTCTCCTCATATCCCTCAACCCCACCTACCCACCTTCTCCCCATATCCCTCAATCCCACCTACCCACCTTCTCCCCATATCCCCAACCCCAACTACCAACCTTCTCCCCATATCCCTCAACCCCACCTACCCAGCTTCTCCACATATCCCCAACCTCACCTACCCACCTTCTCCCCATATCCCTCAACCCCAGCTACCCACCTTCTCCCCATATCCCCAACCCCACCTACCCACCTTCTCCCCATATTCCCCAACCCCACCTAGCCACCTTCTCCCCATATCCCTAACCCCACCTACCCACCTTCTCCCCATATCCCTCAACCCCACCAACCCACCTTCTCCCCATGTCCCTCAACCGCACCTACCCACCTTCTCCCCATATCCCCAACCCCACCTACCCACCTTCTCCCCATATCCCCAACCCCACCTACCCACCTTCTCCCCATATCCCCAACCCCACCTACCCACCTTCTCCCCATATCCCTCAACCCCACCTACCCACCTTCTCCCCATATCCCTCAATCCCACCTACCCACCTTCTCCCCATATCCCCAACCCCACCTACCCACCTTCTCCCCATATCCCCAACCTCATCTACCCACCTTCTCCCCATATCCCCAACCCCACCTACCCACCTTCTCCCCATATCCCCAACCCCACCTACCCACCTTCTCCCCATATCCCCCAACCCCACCTACCCACCTTCTCCCCATATCCTCAACCCCACCTACCCACCTTCTCCCCATATCCCTCAACCCCACTACCCACCTTCTCTCCATATCCCTCAACCCCACCTACCCACCTTCTCCCCATATCCCCAACCCCACCTACCCACCTTCTCCCCATATCTCTCAACCCCACCTACCCACCTTGTCCCCATATCCCCAACCCCACCTACCCACCTTCTCGCCATATCCCCAACCCCACCTACCCACCTTCTCCCCATATCCCCCAACCCCATCTACCCACCTTCTCCCCATATCCCCCAACCCCACCTACCCACCGTCTCCCCATATCCCTCAACCCCACCTACCCACCTTCTCCCCATATCCCCAACCCCACCTACCCACCTTCTCCCCATATCCCCCAACCCCATCTACCCACCTTCTCCCCATATCCCACAACCCCACCTACCCACCGTCTCCCCATATCCCTCAACCCCACCTACCCACCTTCTCCCCATATTCCCCAACCCCACCTACCCACCTGCTCCCCATATCCCCCAACCCCACCTACCCACCTTCTCCCCATATCCCCCAACCCCACCAACCCACCTTCTCCCCATATCCCCAACCCCACCTACCCACCTTCTCCCCATATCCCCAACCCCACCTACCCACCTTCTCCCCATACTCCCCAACCCCACCGACCCACCTTCTCCCCATATCCCTAACCCCACCTACCCACCTTCTCCCCATATCCCTCAACCCCACCAACCCACCTTCTCCCCATATCCCTCAACCCCACCTACCCATCTTCTCCCCATATTCCCCAACCCCACCTACCCACCTGCTCCCCATATCCCCCAACCCCACCTACCCACCTTCTCCCCATATCCCCCAACCCCACCAACCCACCTTCTCCCCATATCCCCAACCCCACCTACCCACCTTCTCCCCATATCCCCAACCCCACCTACCCACCTTCTCCCCATATTCCCCAACACCACCGACCCACCTTCTCCCCATATCCCTAACCCCACCTACCCACCTTCTCCCCATATCCCTCAACCCCACCAACCCACCTTCTCCCCATATCCCCAACCCCACCAACCCACCTTCTCCCCATATCCCCAACCCCACCTACCCACCTTCTCCCCATATCCCTCAACCCCACCTACCCACCTTCTCCCCATATCCCAAACCCCACCTACCCACCTTCTCCACATATCCCCAACCCCACCTACCCACCTTCTCCCCATATCCCCAACCCCACCTACCCACCTTCTCCCCATATCCCTCAACCCCACCTACCCACCTTCTCCCCATATCCCTCAATCCCACCTACCCACCTTCTCCCCATATCCCCAACCCCACCTACCCACCTTCTCACCATATCCCTCAACCCCACCTACCCACCTTCTCCCCATATCCCCAACCCCGCCTACCCACCTTCTCCCCATATCCCTCAACCCCACCTACCCACCTTCTCCCCATATCCCCAACCCCACCTACCCACCTTCTCCCCATATCCCCCAACCCCACCAACCCACCTTCTCCCCATATCCCCAACCCCACCTACCCACCTTCTCCCCATATCCCCAACCCCACCTACCCACCTTCTCCCCATATTCCCCAACCCCACCTACCCACCTTCTCCCCATATCCCCAACCCCACCTACCCACCTTCTCGCCAAATATCCCCAACCCCACCTACCCACCTTCTCCCCATATCCCCAACCCCACCTGCCCACCTTCTCCCCATATCCCTCAACCCCACCTACCCACCTTCTCCCCATATCCCTCAATCCCACCTACACACCTTCTCCCCATATCCCCAACCCCACCTACCCACCTTCTCCCCATATCCCTCAACCCCACCTACCCACCTTCTCCCCATATCCCTCAATCCCACCTACCCACCTTCTCCCCATATCCCCAACCCCACCTACCCACCTTCTCCCCATATCCCTCAACCCCACCTACCCAGCTTCTCCCCATATCCCCAACCCCACCTACCCACCTTCTCCCCATATCCCTCAACCCCACCTACCCACCTTCTCCCCATATCCCCAACCCCACCTACCCACCTTCTCCCCATATCCCCCAACCCCACCAACCCACCTTCTCCCCATATCCCCAACCCCACCTACCCACCTTCTCCCCATATCCCCAACCCCACCTACCCACCTTCTCCCCATATTCCCCAACCCCACCTAGCCACCTTCTCCCCATATCCCTAACCCCACCTACCCACCTTCTCCCCATATCCCTCAACCCCACCAACCCACCTTCTCCCCATATCCCTCAACCCCACCTACCCACCTTCTCCCCATATCCCCAACCCCACCTACCCACCTTCTCCCCATATCCCCAACCCCACCTACCCACCTTCTCCCCATATCCCCAACCCCACCTACCCACCTTCTCCCCATATCCCCAACCCCACCTACCCACCTTCTCCCCATATCCCCCAACCCCACCTACCCACCTTCTCCCCATATCCCTCAACCCCACCTACCCACCTTCTCCCCATATCCCCCATCCCCACCTACCCACCTTCTCCCCATATTCCCCAACCCCACCTACCCACCTTCTCCACATATCCCCCAACCCCACCTACCCACCTTCTCCCCATATCCCTCAACCCCACCTACCCACCTTCTCCCCATATCCCCCAACCCCACCTACCCACCTTCTCCCCATATCCCTCAACCCCACCTCCCCAACTCTTCCCCTCCTTTTGAGGTGAAGTCATTGGCCTAGAAATTCACTATCGCCCCGGAAGCATTCACGGACGCCCGCCGGAAATTCAGTTGGAGCGCCCCCGAGGGAAGCGCGGCGCTATGGAGGCGCCTCGCATCCCTCTTGGGGCGCTGCAATTGAATATCATAGCGCAACGTGCCGCAGCGCCACAAACTGCGGCATGTCGCGCTGCGGTATTGCAGCCCTTCCTCCCCTTCTTAAAGGGGAGGGGCTTTGTGCAGCGCGATCTGGGGCCCAGCTGGGCCCCCGAGGATCGTGAGTGCTGGCAAAAGAACCCGGCACCGAGGAGAAGTGCCGGGCTCTTGGAACGCAGTCGGCACTCCGTGGCGGCGGGGGATGCTCAGGAGGCCGGGGACGGCAGCGCGGAGAGGTGCTGGCAGGTGGCCAGCAACAAAAATGGCAGCTCCGCACCTCTCCTTTAATTAGCGCCTCTACTGCTGCAGGAAGGCCCCCCTGAACCGGTTGCACATAGCGTCCGGCATTCAATCGGGGGGCGCATCTAAATATCGCGGCCGGGGCGTCAGCAGGGCGTTACGCACACCGCTGACGTCATTGGTAGCGGCGCAGCGCTAACGGCTAGCGCCTCCATTAACGTCCCGCTGAATTTAGCAGGAGGTGAAGCCAGTGGCTTCCGACCCACTTAGCGCCCTCTTAAGGCGCTAACGGGTGGCGCAGCCCACTGAATTTCTAGGTCAGAGAGTCATAGAGTTTTACAGCGCAGTAAGGCCCTTCGGCCCATCGTGTCTGTGCCGGCCATCAAGCCCTGTCTATTCTAATCCCATTTTCCAGCACTTGGTCCGTAGCCTTGTATGCTATGGCATTTCCAGTGCTCATCCAAATGCTTCTTGAAAGTTGTGAGGGTTCCTGCCTCTACCACCCTTTCAGGCAGTGAGTTCCAGGTTCCAACCACCCTCTGGGTGAAAAAGTTTTTCCTCAAATTCCCTCTAAACCTCCTGCCCCTTACCTTGAAACTGTGCCCCCTTGTTATTGCCCCCTCTACTAAGGGGAAAAGTTCCTTACTATCTACCCTAGCTGTGCCCCTCATAATTTTGTACAACTCAATCAGGTCCCCGCTCAGCCTTCTCTGCTCCAAGGAAAACAACCCCAGCCTGCCCAGTCTTTCTTCATAGCTGAAGCGTTCCATCCCAGGTAACATCCTGGTGAATCTCCTCTGCACCCTCTCCAATGCAATCACATCCTTCCTATAGTGAGGCGACCAGAACTGCACACAGTACTCCAGCTGTGGCCTTACGAGCGTTTTGTACAGCTCCACCATAACCTCCCTGCTCTTAGATTCTGTGCCTTTGCTAATGAAGGCAAGTATCCCATATGCCTTTTTAACCACCTTATCTACCTGTCCTGCTGCCTTCAGGGATCTATGTACATGCACATCAAGGCCCCTCTGATCCTCTGTCTTTCCTAGGGTCCTACCATTCATTGTGTATTCCCTTGCCTTGTTAGTCCTCCCAAAATGCATCACCTCACACTTTTCAGGGTTAAATTCCATTTGCCACTGTTCTGCCCATCTGACCAACCCGTCTATATCATCCTGTAGCCTGAGGCTTCCCTCCTCGCTATTTACCACTCCACCAATTTTCATGTCTTCTGCGAACTTACTGATCATACCTCCTACATTCATATCGAAATCATTAATGTACAGTACAAACAGCAAAGGACCCAGCACCGATCCCTGCGGTACACCACTGGACACAGGCTTCCAATCACAAAAACAACCTTCGACCATCACCCTCTGCCTCCTGCCACTAAGCCAAATTTTGGATCCAATGTTCCAAATTGCCCTGGATCCCATGGCCTCTGACCTTCTTGACTAGTCTCCCATGTGGGACTTTGTCAAACGCCTTACTGAAGTCCATGTAGACTACATCAACTGCACGACCCTCATCCACACACCAAGTCACCCCCTCGAAAAATTCAATCAAATTGGTTAGACATGATCTCCCCCTGACAAAGCCATGGTGACTATCCTTGATTAATTCGGTACCCCGAATTTCTGGAACATCTGAGTGTAGGCAGGCTATGCGAACACAGTGTGCATCACAGGCTGGTCCCGATTCCTTCCTGAACCATCAGCCACATATAGAGTGGCAGTGGGCAGCAGGAGTCCAGAACCCTGGCTGATTTCACTCCAAGGCCCCACCAAGCCAGCGGTGCTGAGGCAAAGTTTCCTCAGGCTGTGATTGGAACCTGATGGAGTGGGAGGAGCCATACAGTTTGGCTCAGTGAGTCTCACTATAGCCTCTGGGTCAGAAAGCCGTGGGTTTAAGCCCCCCACTCCAGTGACTTGAGCTCCATTATCCAGTCCCACACACGCGGTGGAGTACTGAGGGAGCGCTGTACTGTCGGAGGGGCAGTACTGAGGGAGCGCCGCACTGTCGGAGGGGCAGTACTGAGGGAGCGCTGCACTGTCGGAGGGGCAGTACTGAGGGAGCGCTGCACTGTCGGAGGGGCAGTACTGAGGGAGCGCTGCACTGTCGGAGGGGCAGTACTGAGGGAGCGCCGCACTGTCGGAGGGGCAGTACTGAGGGAGCGCTGTACTGTCGGAGGGGCAGTACTGAGGGAGTGCTGTACTGTCGGAGGAGCAGTACTGAGGGAGCGCAGCACTGTCGGAGGGGCAGTACTGAGGCAGCGCTGTACTGTCGGAGGGGCAGTACTGAGGCAGCGCTGTACTGTCGGAGGGGCAGTACTGAGGGAGCGCTGTACTGTCGGAGGAGCAGTACTGAGGGAGCGCTGCACTGTCGGAGGGGCAGTACTGAGGCAGCACTGTACTGTCGGAGGGGCAGTACCGAGGGAGCGCTGCACTGTCGGAGGGGCAGTACTGAGGCAGCGCTGTACTGCCGGAGGGGCAGTACTGAGGGAGCGCTGTACTGTCGGAGGAGTAGTACTGAGGGAGCGCAGCACTGTCGGAGGGGCAGTACTGAGGGAGCGCTGCAGTGTCAGAGGGGCAGTACTGAGGGAGCGTAGCACTGTCAGAGGGGCAGTACTGAGGGACTGCTGCACTGTCGGAGGGGCAGTACTGAGGGAGCGCTGCACTGTCAGAGGAGCAGTACTGAGGGAGCGCAGCACTGTCGGAGGGGCAGTACTGAGGGAGCGCTGCAGTGTCGGAGGGGTAGTACTGAGGAAGCACTGCACTTTCGGAGGGGCAGTACTGAGGAAGCACTGCACTGTCGGAGGGGCAGTACTGAGGGAGCTCTGCACTGTCGGAGGGGCAGTACTGAGGGAGCTCTGCACTGTCGGAGGGGCAGTACTGAGGAAGCGCTGCACTGTCGGAGGGGCAGTACTGAGGGGGAGCCGCACTGTCCAAGGGGCAGTACTGAGGGAGCGCTGCACTGTCGGAGGGGCAGTACTGAGGGAGCGCCGCACTGTCGGAGGGGCAGGGCAGTACTGAGGGACCGCCGCACTGTCGGAGGGGCAGTACTGAGGGAGCGCTGCACTGTCGGAGGGTCAGTACTGTGGGAGCGCTGCACTGTCGGGGGGGCAGTACTGAGGGAGCGCTGCACTGTCGGAGATGCAGTACTGAGGGCGCACTGCAATGTCAGAGGGGCAGTACTGAGGGAGCACTGCACTGTCTGTGAGGCAGTATTGAGGGAGCACTGCACTGTTGGAGGGGTAGTACTGAGGGGCCAGCAGACAGTGCCAGGGCCCCTACAGGATCAGTACAGCTTCCAGGAGACAGTGTCTGGCCCCAGTTGGAGAAGTACAGCCACCAGCTGGGCCCTAGCATATGCAGTACAAATACCAGCAGACAGTGCCTTGGTTCCAGCAGGAACAGTACAGATACCAGTAGACCATGTCTGAGCCCAGCAGGTGAAGTATATATACCATCAGACAGTGCCTGGGCCCAGCAGGCACAGTACAGATACCAGCAGACAGTGCCTGGGCCCAGCAGGCACAGTACAGATACCAGCAGACAGTGCCTGGGCCCAGCAGGCACAGTACAGATACCAGTAGATCATGTCTGAGCCTAGCAGGTGAAGTATATATACCATCATACAGTGATAGGGTCCGGCAGCAACAGTAAAGATACCAGCAGACCGTGCCTGGGCCCAACAGGCTCAGTACAGATACCAGCAGACAGTGCCTGGGCCCAGCAGGCACAGTACAGATACCAGTAGATCATGTCTGAGCCTAGCAGGTGAAGTATATATACCATCATACAGTGATAGGGTCCAGCAGCCACAGTAAAGATACCAGCAGGCAGTGCCTGGGCCCAGCAGGCTCAGGACAGATACCAGCAGACAGTGCCTGGGGCCAGCAGGCACAGTACAGATACCAGCAGACCGTGCCTGGGCCCAACAGGCTCAGTACAGATACCAGCAGACAGTGCCTGGGATCAGCAGGCACTGTACAGGGACCAGCAGACTGTGGCTGAGTTCCAGTAGGAGCAATACAGCTGTTAAAGGGAAGTGTGTGGGAATGCATTTGAACAATGGAGTGGACAAGGCTCGAAGAGCTGTTGGAATCGATACCTCAGGAGGGTCTGTCATTGCTCCCTGACACACTCACCAGCGCTGCAACACTCTCCAATCCCAGAGACACCCAGCTCAGCACCAGGCCCAGCATGGCCAGCACAGTGACCCTGTACGGAACAGAGAAAGGCAGGCTTCACATCGAGGGGAAACAACAGAGATGGACATTAAAAACCCGGGCATGAGCGAGCGAGAGACAGAGACAGAAAGAGACACAGGCAGAGACACAGACGGACAGAGACAGAGACAGACGGAGATATACAGAGACATAGAGAGATACACAGACAGACAGACAGGGGGACAGAGGCAAAGGGAGACAGAGGGACAGACAGAGGAACAGAGGGATAGAAAGGCAATAACAGACAAAGGGACAGAGGCACAGAGGGACAAAAAGGCAGAGACTGAAAGACAGAGATATACAGATAGCAAGCCAGAGATACAGACAGAGAGAGCGAGAGAGAGACAGACAAACAGAGACACAGACAGAGACAGAGAAACAGGCAGACAGAGAACAGACAGAGACAATCAGACAGAGACAGACAGAGAAAGAGAGTCAGAATGATTATAGTAATCTGGGATGTTATGATTAAGGTTATCCACCAGGTGGTGCTGTAGCCAATGCTGCTGCTAAGGTCAGGGGTTGCTTCCTGTTAAGGTCAGGGGTTAGCTTCCTGCTAAGGTCAGCAAAGGTGCAATGCCTGGAAGCAGGCCTGCCTGGTTGTCTCGCAGTCGTTCAATAAAGCACTCGTATTAATCCTCATACCTCGCCTCTTCGAGTTCCTTGTCTCACTACATGGATTTATCACATTTGGCGACGAGGTAAAACAGGACCCTGAATAAGAGAAGTCTGCCAGGATGTTTAAACAACAAAATCACGAGCTGCAGTTAGCTACCAGTTGGAAGAGAGCATGGCTGCCACGGTAGGAACGGTTTCCGCTTTTGATATTCAAGCACAAACTTGGGAGGAATACTGTGAAGTGTCTGTAATGTATGTACCTTTAAGGGGAGAACTACTTTTTACAGCTCCTGTATACTGTAGTACCGGCAGTGACCACACCTGTATATAAACCCTGAGTAGGGATCTGTACTTTTAGTTTTAGAGCAACCCTCATCCAGTAAACACCTGTTGATTGTTCCTCTGCAGTCTCTGTCGATTATTTGAAGTACACACTACCTAAAGATACCCATATTTAACAGTGTTGGGTTATTTTTTCGAAGCAAATGAAATAAATGATGCCGGAAAAAGGAAAGCCATTCTGCTTAGTTCAGTGGGAAGCCAAACCTACAGTTTGATGAGGAATCTGCTCAGTCCTGAAAAGCCTGGAGACAAATCATTTGTTGAATTAGTGGCCGTGCTAAAAGAACATTTCAACCCTAAGCCTAGTGAGATTGTACAGTGGTTCAAGTTTAATTCAAGGAACAGGAAAGAGGAAGAGAGTGTAATGGACTATGTAGCGGTGTTACGTAAATTGGCACAAGATTGCAATTATGGGAACAACCTGAAGGAAATGCTGAGAGATAGGCTAGTTTGCGGAATAATGGATGACCAAATGCAGCACAGATTATTATCCGAGACTGGGCTTACTTATGAAAAAGCATTGGAACTTGCTCAAGCCATAGAGACAGCGAACCGAGATGTACAAGAAATACAGGGTTCAGACAGGGCTAATGCTACGCAAGTTGCAGGTCAGGTTGTTGTGCAGAAGTTGAACATGCGTCAGAAACCACAACGTGAGCATGTGAAGGCATGTTATAGATGCAAGGGCGATCACCTGGCGAGTGAATGCCAGTTTCTGGAGGAAAAGTGCTACAAGTGTGGGAAACAAGGACACATAAAACGAGCTTGCAGGGCGAAATCACCTGTGGAGGAATCCAAACCAAAAGGGGGAGGACAGCAAAACCAAGGGAGAGAAGTGAAAAAACATGGAGCACACCGCATCAGCGGGGAAGCTGAGGAAGAAGAGGACATGTTCATAATGTATAGCATGTTAGAGAACATTCCAAAAGTGGCTCCTATCACATTGCAACTGACAGTAAATGACTCTAAAGTGAACTTTGAAGTGGATACAGGGTGCGGCGTGACCATAATGAACAAGGCAGAGTACTCAAAATTGTGGAACCGTGCAAAAGTTCCAGAGTTAAAGCCTTGCTCCCTGCATCTTAAAACATATACAGGTGAACGAGTAGCGACATTAGGTACAGCTAAGGTAACTGTGCAACACAGGGACACAGTGGAACAGCTACCTGTAGTTATAGTATCGGGTACCGGACCAAACCTGTTAGGTCGGGGCTGGATAAAAGAACTTAAATTAGACTGGGGAGCAGTACATCAAATAGATGCGGGCAAACAGTTGACTTTGCAAGAAGTGTTGAGTGAACATGAGAATGTGTTCAAGGAGGAACTTGGCACATTTAATGGCCCCCCAGCTAAGATTTATGTAGACAAGGAGGCACCGCCAAGGTTTTTTAAACAACGACCTGTGCCTTATGCCACGAAGCCAAAGGTAGAGGCTGAGCTTGACCGTCTATTGAGAGAGAATATACTGGAGCCAGTGAAATGTTCAGAATGGGCAGCTCCCATAGTACCTGTTTTAAAACCGGACAATTCGGTAAGACTCTGTGGAGACTATAAATTGACAGTCAATCGGGTGTCCAAACTAGAGCAGTATCCTATTCCCAAAACAGAGGATCTCTTTGCAAACCTGGCTGGAGGAAAGAAATTCACAAAGTTGGATATGAGTCATGCCTACTTGCAGATTACACTGGATGACGAATCAAAGAAGTATGTCACCATAAATACACACAAGGGCTTGTTTACATATAACCGCTTACCGTTTGGTGTCTCATCTAGTCCAGCTACCTTCCCGAGGACAATCGAAGGTGTACTGCAAGGGATTCCACATGTTTCCATCTATCTGGATGACATTCTGGTGATGGGAAGAACCGACCAGGAGCATCTGAGCACTCTGAGAGAGGTACTACAGAGATTGGAGAGGGCAGGGTTCCCACTCAAGAGGAGTAAGTGCACTTTCCTGGGGAATGAGGCAGTGTTCCTGGGACACAGAGTGAACGCCACCGGGGTCCATCCACTCAAGGAGAAGGTACAAGCACTGCAGGACGCCCCTGCTCCTACAAATGTGGCTGAGTTAAAAGCTTACCTGGGACTGCTGAACTATTATAACAGGTTTTTACCAAACTTGTCAACTGTGTTAGCACCTCTTCACAAACTACTGCGCAAGGAGACACAGTGGCAGTGGGGAGAGGAGCAGGGGGTTTCATTTGAACAGTCCAAGAAACTGATGCTGTCGTCGGATGTGCTGGTTCGCTACAATGCAGAGAAAGACATCATTCTCTCTTGTGATGCTTCACCTTACGGGGTGGGGGCAGTTCTTTCACACTGCATGGAAGATGGAACTGAAAGACCAATAGGGTTTATGTCCCGAACTCTAACACCAGCGGAAAAAAACTATTCCCAGTTAGACAAAGAGGGGTTAGCAGTAATGTTTGGTTTACAGAGGCTTCACAAGTACATATATGGCAGGAAGTTCACCATATGCACCGATCATAAACCTCTTATCTCTCTTTTCAATGAAATGAAAGCAGTTCCACAGATTGTGTCACCCCGGATCCAGAGGTGGGCCGTGATGTTGAGGGCATATGAGTATGTCATCATCTACAAGGCGGGCAAGTACCATGGGAACGCAGATGCCTTGAGCCATCTTCCACTGCCAGGCACACCTATCCGTGCAGCTCCAGAGGACAGAGTGTTGATGTTGGAGGACACTGACACAGCACTTGTGACTGCAGAGCAAGTAAGAACATGGACAGGTAAAGATCCAGTACAGTCTAGAGTTCGAGAATATGTGGTGAGGGGATTGCCACAGCACCCAGAAGGGGTTGACTTCACACCCTACAGTGTCAGGAAAACAGAGCTGAGTGTGCAGGATGGTTGCGTGTTGTGGGGAGCACGAGTGATTATTCCACAGCCAGCACGACAGTCTATCCTAGAGCAACTACATCAGTATCATCCTGGGGTCTCGCGTATGAAAGCCTTGGCTAGGAGTTACTTGTGGTGGCCAAAGCTAGATGAGGAGATAGAAAATCTAGTCAAGACATGCAGCACTTGTCAGGAACACTGGAAGGCACCAGCAGCGGCTCCTCTCCACCCCTGGGAGTGGCCAGATAAACCATGGAGAAGATTGCACTTAGATTATGCGGGTCCATTCATGGGGAAGATGTTCCTCATAATCATTGATGCACATTCCAAATGGATGGATGTTTATCCTGTAAATTCTGCTTCCTCCACTACTACTATAGACTGCCTGCGTCGGAGCTTCAGTAATCAAGGGCTACCGGAGATCGTGGTGAGTGACAATGCCACTTGTTTTGTGAGTACAGAGACAAAAGTGTTCTTGAGAAAAAATGGCATAGTGCAGGTGACCTCGGCCCCATATCATCCGTCCTCAAATGGACTTGCGGAGAGAGCCGTACAAACATTTAAGGAGATGATGAAAAAAAGTGCAGAAGGGAGTTTAGCAGCCAAAGTGTCACGGGTTCTGTTCAGCTACAGAATAACACCTCAATCCGCCACAGGACTCTCTCCTGCTGAGATGTTATTAGGTCATAGACTACGCTCCACTCTTGACCTTGTCCACCCAGACCTAAAAAGGAAAATGGAAAACAGACAAAACAAACAAAAAGAGAACCATGACAAAAGAACAAAGAGCCGAAGTTTTGGAGAAGGAGATGCGGTCCTTACCAGGAATTTCAGTTATGGACCCAAGTGGATTCCTGGCTTCATAGACTCAATGACTGGTCCCGTATCATACAAGGTCATGTTGGGTGATGGTAGGGTAGTACGCAGACATGTAGATCAGATACTTACCAGACAAGGGGAAATTGAAATGAAGGTTCTAGATGCAATGGCTGAGGACAGGGTTGCCCCCAATTATCCAAGTGCATCTGTGGTGCCACCACCAGGGACAGAGCCAATTCCACAGGAACCTATTCATCAAGAGGAAACCATCGTTGCAGAGTCAGATACTCCGAGCACTGCTCAGGAGCAGCTGGTGGCTTCACCACAAACAAGCAGGGACTTTACTGTCAGATGTTCACAAAGGACTCGCAAGCCACCGGAGAGATTGATACTGACCTGTTAGATTCATCAAGTATGGAACATGGTGAATGGAGACTTCTTATGTGACCCTTAGGAATGGTTGTTTGTTAAGAAATTCATACTGAAATCTTAAGGGGGGAGGGATATAGTAACCTGGGATGTTATGATTAAGGTTATCCACCAGGTGGTGCTGTAGCCAATGCTGCTGCTAAGGTCAGGCAGGGGTTGCTTCCTGTTAAGGTCAGGGGTTAGCTTCCTGCTAAGGTCAGCAAAGGTGCAATGCCTGGAAGCAGGCCTGCCTGGTTGTCTCGCAGTCGTTCAATAAAGCACTCGTATTAATCCTCATACCTCGCCTCTTCGAGTTCCTTGTCTCACTACATGGATTTATCACAATGATCGAACCAGACAGAGAGAGACAGAGCCAGAAAGAGGCAGATAGAGAGACAGAAACATACAGACAGACAGGGAGACAGACAGGCAAATAAAGGCAGACACAGACTGAGCCAAACACAGACTAATAGAGACAGACAGACAGCAAAGACAAAAAGATAAACAGAAACACAGACGAACACAGACAGAGACAGGCTGACAGAAAGAGACACAAAGAGAGAAAGTGACAGACAGAGATATACAGAAGCATAGACAGATACTCAGACAGAGATAGACAGGAGGACAGAGACAGAGACAGGCAGAAGGGCAGAGGGACAGAGAGAGACGGAGAGACAGAGAGAGACAGAGGCCAAATATGTAACAACATGTCACAACCTGAGGACTGTTTAAAAGTAAGACTGTTTAAAATTAATATTGAACGTACCAAATGAAGTAGAAAGACTGTTTAAAATTAATATTGTTTAAAAGTAATATTGTATGTACCCAACAAATGTCAAATCGATTGACACCTACAGAATGTTGGAAAACTGTACCTTTTTGCTATGTAAGCTTTGGCAATATGGTTCTCTGTAAACTTTCATGCCAATAAAGCATTTGAATTGGAATTGGAATTGGACTGACATAGAGATCGTGACAGACAGGCAGAGACAGGTACAGACAGAGAGAGACAGACAGACAGAGAGAGAGAAAGAGAGACAGACAGGCAGAGAGAGAGAGAGAGGGACAAACAGCAAGTTGTATTTATATAGCGCCTTTAACGTAGTCAAACGTCCCAAGGCACTGCACAGGAGTATATTAAGACAAAACATTTGACACCGAGCCACCTAAGGAGAAATGAGGGCAGGTGACCAAAAGCTTGGTCAAAGAGGTCGGTTTTAAGGAGCGTCTTAAAGAAGAAAGAGAGGTGGCGAGGCGGACAGGTTTAGGCAGGTAATTCCCGAGCTCAGGGCCGAGGCAGCAGAAGGCACGGCCACCAATGGTTGAGCGATTATAATCAGGGATGCTGAAGACGGCAGAATTTGAGCAGCGCAGATATCTCGGGAAGGGTTGAAGGAGATCTCTGGGATAGGGAGGGGCGAGGCCATGGAGGGATTTGAAAACAAGGATGAGAATTTTGAAATCGAGGCGTTTCTTAATGGGGAGTGTAGTGTATGTACCCGTCTACCTTTAAGAGAACTATTGTATGTAACCGTTCACCTTTAAGAGAACTATTTTAGGTGTGGCACTACTTTGTTTGGCTTCTGCATCCTGTAATACCGACGGTGACCACACCGGTATATAAGTGCTGTGTCAGGATTTATTGGGCAGATTCACCCTGACCTTCGAATAGTAAAGTCCTGTTTTAAGTTACTCTGGTAGTCTGTGTATTAATTAACTAAACAACCCACAGACTTTACAGTGGCGACGAGTCCGATCGTACCCTGCGGCAACAATACTTCCGAAGCAGTTAACGAGCGTCGAGAAGAGGCAACCGCCCTCGTCGTTCTGCTGGGAGAAAACTCGAGGCTGCAGAACTAGAAAGGAGGAAGAATTTAGAGACAAAGACTTCCATCAGCAACAGGCACTGACTGTCCCTTCTGCGACGGTGAGGAGTGAGCCGATCAGCACGAGAAGCAAGGCGGCCACGGTGACTGTGAGTAAGGGAAAGTAAAAAGAATAACCGGAGGATAAGGGCGGTGCACTCGACCATGGTTGAGGGGGAAAGGAGCCGGACAGAAGTCGGGTCCAGAGGCGCTGAGACTGGGGCAGCGTGGAGCAAGGAAGCCGCGGTACAGACAGGCTGGGGGACGCAACGGCGTCGTGAGACAGCTAGACCGCGACCGGTGAAAAAGGCCGGGCAGTGACCGAAGCCACGAAGCGCTGCGACCGGGAACGTAGGCGCGGGAAGAGATAAACTCAGCCGCAGCCGGGGAGGGAAGCACCGGACTGCGAGAGGGCTGGGAGGCGCGATTGGGAGCCGAGCGAGCGGGAGAGGCAGAGCCGACCAAGGGAGACTGAGCGAGAGCCAGTCCAGTGGCTGAAACTGTTCTCTGTCAACGGGGTGTACCCAGCGCCGGTAGAGCCGAGCGAGCGGGAGAGAGACAGAGCCCGAGCAAGGGAGACTGAGCGAGAGCCAGTCCAGCGGCTGAAACTGTTCTCCGTCAACGGGGTGTACCCAGCGCCGGTAGAGCCGAGCGAGCGAGAGAGAGACAGAGCCCGAGCAAGGGGAACTGAGCGAGAGCCAGCCCAGCGGCTGAAACTGTTCGCCGTCAACGGGGTGTACCCAGCGCCGGTTGCCCTGCCGAGAAAAGGGAAAGCACTGAAGCCGACGCGCAGGCTGTGAACCTGAAAGCCAGCGGCCGTCGCCCGTGGGGAAAGTGTACCCCTTCCGCCAGGGAAGAAACGCGGGAAGCCGCCATTAGGTGGGGAAGAAGACAGAAGCGGGAAACCGCCATTGAAGTGGGCGGGGAGAGAAGATAAGCGCGGGAAACCGCCATTTTCGCAGGAACCGCCATCTTGAAAAAAGAAAAATTTTAAAGAAATAATTCATGGTGTTTATCAGGAAGAGAGGAAGATGCCTAAGCGTGGTAACATCAACGATTTTAATTCCGAGGTAGAAGACTGGGCCACGTATGTGGAACGCATTGAGATCTATTGTGAGGCCAATAAAATAGAAGAAGATGACAAAGCTATAACCTTGCTAAACTCGATGGGCGCGAAGACATACGGGCTCTTGAAGCATCTACTATCACCAGCTAAACCGGCGGATCAGACTTTCGATGATATTGTGGCTGTTCTGAAGGATCACTTGAACCCCACACCGTTGATGTTGGTGGAACAAATCAAATTCTATGCGAGAACGCAACGGAAAGACGAAAGTAACGCAGAATACTTGGTCGAACTGCGTAGACTAGCGAAATACTGCCAGTTTGGAGGGAATCTGACAGAGGCATTGCGAGACAAGTTCGTGTGCGGATTGGCAAAGGAAGGAACGCAAAAGCGACTACTCGAAGAGAACGACCTTACACTTGACAGGGCTGTCCTTATTGCAGCATCGCAAGAAGGCGCAGCGAAGGGAACTGTGGAAATGCAGCTAAAGACAGTGGCACTCAGTGTGGATCAAATTACCTCGACAACAACAAAATGTTATCGTTGTGGGAAGACAACACACGACCAGAACCAATGCTGGTTTAAGAACCAGGAATGTAGGAAATGTGGCAAACTGGGTCACATAGCTAAGGTATGCCGGTCAGGGAAGAAGACCAACAACCAAAGGACCAACAACCAAAGGAAGCCATCACAGGAAAAGTACAACAAGGTACACAAGGTGGCTGAGAAGGGTTCAGACGAACAGAATTCGGACTCAGACCCAAACGGCCAGGAGCTGGGTAGTCTGAGAATTCACAATGTGAGTAAGGAAGCTGACCTACAAACTATCTGGGTCATGCTAAAAATAGCTGGAGTCCAAGTGAAAATGGAGTTGGACACTGGATCAGCTCTATCAGTCATAAATCGAAGGGATTACCACCAGCTATTCTCACATATACCCTTAAGAGATACCAAGTTCGTATTGCAGACATACACGGGGCATAAAGTATACCCCATGGGAAAGATAAGAGTCAAGGTGAGAGATAGGGGTAAAGAACACCCAAGAATGAATTTATACATACTACCTGAGGGAGGACCACCACTTCTAGGATGGGAGTGGATCAAGAAAATAGACATGGAATGGCACTATCTAAAAGCCATAATGAGTGAGGACTCGGTGCAGACAATCAGCTCAGATTCTGAATCGGATGACGATAAGACCAACCCAAATGTGAAAGACAAGGCTAAAATGGACTTGCCGACTAAGGTTGGAAAAACGAAGGCATGCAGAAAGGCTTATGCTCCAGAGAAGAACAAAGTTTCAGAACAGATCTCCACCGAACAACGACAACATAGTTTGACAGAGAATTCTGAGTCTGTTCAGTTTAAGGACATATCCATGACGGAAGAACACCGAGCTCGGACTCAACTTTATTTCAAATTACAACAACAATTAGAACAATTGAGTTACCGTCTCGAACAAGAGATGAAAACAATGAAAAAGTTCTATGACACCGAATGGGAGAATCTGGAAAGACAACAGAAGCAGCTAGCTCAAGCAGAGAGCGACCATAGAGCCATCATGACCAATCACCGATCACATCTCCCGTATGATGTTCAGGAGTTAGAATATTTGCAGAAAGAAGCAAATGAAGAGGAATCTTCAGGAAGCCAGGATTTTATTCCAGTTCTTCTCTACGACTCCTTACAAGCAGAGTGTGAGAAGTTGAAAGAACAGTATGAACAGGCCCAGGCTACAATCCTGGAAGGGGTTAACTCGGCAACCTCCGAAAAGCTAGTTTCAGTGGAAGCTGATGAGCAACTAAAGGTTGAACATGAGCAAGAAGTCCAAAGGCTGCAGGAAATTCTTGATGAGCTCAAGGCCAAGACAGACTCATCGGTAGAAGTTCCATCCATAGATGAGAAATTAGAGGTGAAAGACATGGCAGAACATGAAAGTCAAGATGTCCAAGAACTCATAAAAATATTGAAGGAAACCCAAGACAAATATGAGGCGGC
This sequence comes from Somniosus microcephalus, assembly GCF_052327205.1. Lineage (NCBI taxonomy): Eukaryota > Metazoa > Chordata > Chondrichthyes > Squaliformes > Somniosidae > Somniosus > Somniosus microcephalus. The sequence goes on along the minus strand of NW_028225187.1, from coordinate 26,922,067 downwards.
AATGACCGAGGTTCAACAACTTGAAGAACAGATTCAACTGGGAATTCTTTCAGTGAAAGAAAAGGCAACTGTAAGAAACACAGAGACTGTAAGAATGGCCCCTGAACATGAGCTAGAGAGCATCAAGGCGCAATTTCTCCGAGCGCTTAAAGCCAAAGTACAAGAGGAAAAAAAGGTGAAAGCATTGGAGGAAAAGGTGGATGAAATGGAGAAGACTCTGATCCACAGGGTCCCCGTGGAAGAGTTAACGGTCAGCCAACTCCTTCATATGCTGAGAGACAAGGCTCTGCAATGGGAACCATTTGAACACGAGCTTCAATCTTCAAAGGGAAGGGGTTCGGAGCTTTCAAAAGTTTGGGGAATAGTTGAGGTTGCAACACAGATTTTACGGGGCTGCCGAAAGTACGCTGAATCACGTCAATGTGAACTACAGAATGTGGAAACAGCTGCTCCAGTAGAAGGATTGAATAGCCCGATCAATCAATCCCCGATGGAAGGGGAAGTATTGGAATCACAAATGAGGTCATTAGTGAAGGATTGGCAGGAAACCCAGGAAGAGCGGGATGAATATGAACGCATGAAGAAGTCTCTTCAGGAAAGATGTCTAGGGAGGGAACAACAGTCGGCTAACGTCCAGTTGGGTAAGGAGGAAGTAGCAGGCCCTCTCGCTAGACTAGCTCAGGACAACACCGAATATTACCATGACCTGTTGAGTGACACGGAATATTACGATGACTTGGTCTGCCCAGCTTGTGATGAAAACTCCCAAAGTGCAGAAATCAGGATGAAGCACTTAAAGTCTAAGGAACATAGGGAGATGGTGGCGCTACAGCTGGCAGCGGATAAGGGAGCCCCGAGAGTCTCCAAGAAGCAGAAAAGAAAAAGACGAAGCAGAAGACGATAACCATCTAAATCATTATCACTTCTATCAGATCATGCACGTGGGCCCTACGAAGGGGGCCAAATCAGTTGGAAAGTAGGAAAAATTACCAAGGCAGTCCAGCTGTTTGTAAAAGTCAGCACTGCTGGTTCAGCAGGACGGAAGTTCAAGCTGTTAAGCCAAGGGAAAAACTATTGGATGAGTCACGCTAGAAATGTGAACCGGCTACACCACAGAGATGTTGTTCGGACCGAGTCAAGACCAGAGACTGAATCTGTGAACTGTTCCCGCAGAGACTGAATCTGTGAACTGTTTCCCGCAGAGACTATATCTGTGAATTGTTTTACATGAAGTTGATTATATGTTATGTTTAATGGGGAATAAGTATGTTGTAAGCTAAAAAGGGAGGATTGTAGTGTATGTACCCGTCTACCTTTAAGAGAACTATTATATGGAACCGTTCACCTTTAAGAGAACTATTTTAGGTGTGGCACTACTTTGTTTGGTTTCTGTATACGGTAATACCGACGGTGACCACACCAGTATATAAGTGTTGTGCCAGGAGTTATTGGGCAGATTCGCCCTGACCTTCGAATAGTAAAGTCCTGTTTTAAGTTACTCTGGTAGTCTGTGTATTAATTAACTAAACAACTCACAGACTTTACAGGGAGCCAATGTAGGTCAGCGAGCACAGGGGGTGATGGGCGAACGGGACTTGGTGCGAGTTAGGGCACGGGAAGCCGAGTTTTGGCTGACCTCAAGTTTACGTAGAAAGAAAGACTTGCATTTATATAGCGCCTTTCATGACCACCGGACGTCTCAAAGTGCTTTACAGCCAATGAAGTACTTTTGAAGTCTAGTCACTGTTGTAATACATAGATACATAGATACATAGAAGATAGGAGCAGGAGTAGGCCATTCGGCCCTTCGTGCCTGCTCCGCCATTCGATGAGATCATGGCTGATCCTTTAATTCAGTATCCCGTCCCCGCCTTCTCTCCGTAACCCTTAACCCCTTTTGCCCGTAGAAATATATCTAATTCCCTCTTAAATATATTTAATGAGCTGGCGTACACTGCCCTCTGTGGCAATGAGTTCCACAGGTTCACCACTCTCTGAGTGAAGAAATTCCCCCTCATCTCTGTCCTAAATGGTTTAGCCCTTATCCTTAAATTATGTCCTCTAGTTCTGTTCTCACCCGCCAAGGGAAACATTCCTTCTGCATCCAGTCTGTCTAGACCTGTCAGAATTTTATACACTTCTATGAGGTCCCCTCTCAATCTTCTAAACTCCAGTGTGTACATCCCTAAACTACATAGTCTCTCCTATGGGAAACGTGGCAGCCAATTTGCGCACAGCAAGCTCCCACAAACAGCAATGTGAAAATGACCAGATGGTCTGTTTTTGTTACATAGGTTGAGGGAGAAATATTGGCCAGGACGCCGGGGATATATTCCCTGCTCTTCTTCGAAATACTGCCATGGGATCTTTTACACCCACCTGAGAGAGCAGACGGGGCCTCGGTTTAAAGTCTCATCTGAAAGACGGCACCTCCGACAGTGGAGCGCTCCCTCAGAACAGCACTGGAGTGTCAGCCTAGCTTTATGTGCTCGAGTCCCTGGAGTGGGACTTGAACCCACAACCTTCTGACTCAGAGGCGAGTGTGCTACCAACTGAACTGCAGCTGACACTGAGGGACAGAGAGAGGAGAGAGTGACTGACGGAGAGAGAGAGAGAGACAGAGAGAGAGAGAGAGATAGAGGGACAGAGAGAGAGAGAGAGACAGAGAGATAGATGGTCTGAGGGACTGAAGGACTGATAGGGCGCGACAGAGGGCCAGAGAGACTGAGGGAGACAGGGGCCAGAGGGACAATGAGACAGAGGGAACAAGGGACAGAGGGACAGATGGACGGAGGGACAGTGAGGACAGAGAGATAGAGGGACAGAGAGAGAGAGCGATAGTGGGACTGAGAGAGGGAGAGACACAGGGGTACAGTGAGACAGGGGTCAGAGGAACAGCCTCGCTCTCAGTGTCTCTCGGTCGCTCTCAGTGATTCTCTGTCTCTCTCAGTGCCTCTCTACCTCTCTCAGTGTGTCTCTGTCCCTCTCAGTGTCTCTCTGTCCCTCTCAGTGTCTCCCTGTCCCTCTCAGTGTCTCTCTCCCCCTCTCAGTGTCTCTCTGTCCCTCTCAGTGTCTCTACCTCTCAGTGTCTCACTGTCCCTCTCAGTGTCACTCTGTCCCTCTCAGTGTCTCTCTCTCCCCCTCTCAGTGTCACTCTGTCCCTCTCAGTGTCTCTCTCTCCCCCTCTCAGTGTCACTCTGTCCCTCTCAGTGTCTCTCTCTCCCCCTCTCAGTGTCTCCCTGTCCCTCAGTGTCTCTCTGTCCCTCTCAGAGTCTCTCTGTCCCTCTGAATGTCTCTCTCCCCCTCTCAGTGTCTCTCTGTCCATCTCAGTGTCTCTCCCTCTCAGTGTCTCTGTCCCTCTCAGTGTCTCTCTGTCCCTCAGTGTCTCTCGGTACCTCTCAGTGTCTCTCTGTCCCTCTCAGTGTCTCTGTCCCTCTCAGTGTCTCTCTGTCCCTCTCAGTGTCTCTCTGTCCCTCTCAGTGTCTCTGTCCCTCTCAGTGTCTCTCTCCCCCTCTCAGTGTCTCTCTGTCCCTCTCAATGTCTCTCTGTCCCGCTCAGTGTCTCTCTGTCCCTCTCAGTGTCTCTCTGTCCCTCAGTGTCTCTCTGTCCCTCTCAGTGTCTCTCCATCCCTCTCAGTGTCTCTCTGTCCCTCTCAGCATCTCTCTCCCCCTCTCAGTGTCTCTCTCCCCCTCTCAGTTTCTCTCTCTGTCCCTCTCAGTGTCTCTCTGTCCCTCTCAGTGTCTCCCTGTCCCTCTCAGTGTCTCTCTGTCCCTCTCAGTGTCTCTCTGTCCCTCTCAGTGTCTCTCTGTCCCTCTCAGTGTCTCTCTATCCCTCTCAGTGACGCTCTGCCCCTCTCAGTGTCTTTCTGTCCCTCTCAGTGTCTCTCTGTCCCTCTCAGTGTCTCTCACCCCCTCTCAGTGTCTCTCTCCCCCTCTCAGTGTCTCTCTCCCCCTCTCAGTGTCTCTCTGTCCCTCTCAGTGTCTCTCCCTCTCTCTCAGTGTCTCTCTGTCCCTCTCTGTCCCTCTCAGTGTCTCTCTGTCCCTCTCAGTGTCTCTCTGTCCCCCTCAGTGTCTCTCTGTCCCTCTCAGTGTCTCTCTCTCCCTCTCAGTGTCTCTCTGTCCCTCTCAGTGTCTCTCTATCCCTCTCAGTGTCTCTCTGTCCCTCTCAGTGTCTCTCTCCCCCTCTCAGTGTCTCTCTGTCCCGCTCAGTGTCTCTCTGTCCCTCTCAGTGTCTCTCTGTCCCTCTCAGTGTCTCTCTCTCCCTCTCAGTGTCTCTCTGTCCCTCTCAGTGTCTCTCTGTCCCTCTCAGTGTCTATCTGTCCCCCTCAGTGTCTCCCTGTCCCTCTCAGTGTCTCTCTCTCTCCCTCTCAGTGTCTCTCTGTCCCTCTCAGTGTCTCTCTGTCCCTCTCAGTGTCTCTCTCTGTCCATCTCAGTGTCTCTCTGTCCCTCTCAGTGTCTCCCTGTCCCTCTCAGTGTCTCTCTGTCCCTCTCAGTGTCTCTCTCTCCCTCTCAGTGTCTCTCTGTCCCTCTCAGTGTCTCTCTCTCCCTCTCAGTGTCTCTCTGTCCCTCTCAGTGTCTCTCTCTCCCTCTCAGTGTCTCTCTGTCCCTCTCAGTGTCTCTCTCCCTCTCAGTGTCTCTCTGTCCCTCTCAGTGTCTCTCTGTCCCCCTCAGTGTCTCTCTGTCCCTCTCAGTGTCTCTCTCTCCCTCTCAGTGTCGCTCTGTCCCTCTCAGTGTCTCTCTGTCCCTCTCAGCATCTCTCTCCCCCTCTCAGTGTCTCTCTCCCCCTCTCAGTGTCTCTCTCCCCCTCTCAGTGTCTCTCTCTCCCTCTCAGTGTCTCTCTGTCCCTCAGTGTCTCTCTGTCCCTCTCAGTGTCTCTCTGTCCCTCTCAGTGTCTCTCTGTCCCTCTCAGTGTCTCTCTGTCCCTCTCAGTGTCTCTCTGTCCCTCTCAGTGTCTCTCTCTGTCCCTCTCAGTGTCTCTCTCTGTCCCTCTCAGTGTCTCTCTGTCCCTCTCAGTGTCTCTCCCCCCTCTCAGTGTCTCTCTGTCCCTCTCAGTGTCTCTCTGTCCCTCTCAGTGTCTCTCTCCCCCTCTCAGTGTCTCTCTGTCCCTCTCAGTGTCTCTCTGTCCCTTTCAGTGTCTCTCTCTCCCTCTCAGTGTCTCTCTGTCCCTCTCAATGTCTCTCTCTCCCTCTCAGTGTCTCTCTGTCCCTCTCAGTGTCTCTCTGTCCCTCTCAGTGTCTCTCACCCCCTCTCAGTGTCTCTCTCCCCCTCTCAGTGTCTCTCTCTGTCCCTCTCAGTGTCTCCCTGTCCCACTCAGTGTCTCTCTCTCCCTCTCAGTGTCTCTCTGTCCCTCTCAGTGTCACTCTGTCCCTCTCAGTGTCTCTCTCTCCCCCTCTCAGTGTCTCCCTGTCCCTCAGTGTCTCTCTGTCCCTCTCAGAGTCTCTCTGTCCCTCTGAATGTCTCTCTCCCCCTCTCAGTGTCTCTCTGTCCATCTCAGTGTCTCTCCCTCTCAGTGTCTCTGTCCCTCTCAGTGTCTCTCTGTCCCTCAGTGTCTCTCGGTACCTCTCAGTGTCTCTCTGTCCCTCTCAGTGTCTCTGTCCCTCTCAGTGTCTCTCTGTCCCTCTCAGTGTCTCTCTGTCCCTCTCAGTGTCTCTGTCCCTCTCAGTGTCTCTCTCCCCCTCTCAGTGTCTCTCTGTCCCTCTCAATGTCTCTCTGTCCCGCTCAGTGTCTCTCTGTCCCTCTCAGTGTCTCTCTGTCCCTCAGTGTCTCTCTGTCCCTCTCAGTGTCTCTCCATCCCTCTCAGTGTCTCTCTGTCCCTCTCAGCATCTCTCTCCCCCTCTCAGTGTCTCTCTCCCCCTCTCAGTTTCTCTCTCTGTCCCTCTCAGTGTCTCTCTGTCCCTCTCAGTGTCTCCCTGTCCCTCTCAGTGTCTCTCTGTCCCTCTCAGTGTCTCTCTGTCCCTCTCAGTGTCTCTCTGTCCCTCTCAGTGTCTCTCTATCCCTCTCAGTGACGCTCTGCCCCTCTCAGTGTCTTTCTGTCCCTCTCAGTGTCTCTCTGTCCCTCTCAGTGTCTCTCACCCCCTCTCAGTGTCTCTCTCCCCCTCTCAGTGTCTCTCTCCCCCTCTCAGTGTCTCTCTGTCCCTCTCAGTGTCTCTCCCTCTCTCTCAGTGTCTCTCTGTCCCTCTCTGTCCCTCTCAGTGTCTCTCTGTCCCTCTCAGTGTCTCTCTGTCCCCCTCAGTGTCTCTCTGTCCCTCTCAGTGTCTCTCTCTCCCTCTCAGTGTCTCTCTGTCCCTCTCAGTGTCTCTCTATCCCTCTCAGTGTCTCTCTGTCCCTCTCAGTGTCTCTCTCCCCCTCTCAGTGTCTCTCTGTCCCGCTCAGTGTCTCTCTGTCCCTCTCAGTGTCTCTCTGTCCCTCTCAGTGTCTCTCTCTCCCTCTCAGTGTCTCTCTGTCCCTCTCAGTGTCTCTCTGTCCCTCTCAGTGTCTATCTGTCCCCCTCAGTGTCTCCCTGTCCCTCTCAGTGTCTCTCTCTCTCCCTCTCAGTGTCTCTCTGTCCCTCTCAGTGTCTCTCTGTCCCTCTCAGTGTCTCTCTCTGTCCCTCTCAGTGTCTCTCTGTCCCTCTCAGTGTCTCCCTGTCCCTCTCAGTGTCTCTCTGTCCCTCTCAGTGTCTCTCTCTCCCTCTCAGTGTCTCTCTGTCCCTCTCAGTGTCTCTCTCTCCCTCTCAGTGTCTCTCTGTCCCTCTCAGTGTCTCTCTCTCCCTCTCAGTGTCTCTCTGTCCCTCTCAGTGTCTCTCTCCCTCTCAGTGTCTCTCTGTCCCTCTCAGTGTCTCTCTGTCCCCCTCAGTGTCTCTCTGTCCCTCTCAGTGTCTCTCTCTCCCTCTCAGTGTCGCTCTGTCCCTCTCAGTGTCTCTCTGTCCCTCTCAGCATCTCTCTCCCCCTCTCAGTGTCTCTCTCCCCCTCTCAGTTTCTCTCTCTGTCCCTCTCAGTGTCTCTCTGTCCCTCTCAGTGTCTCTCTCCCCCTCTCAGTGTCTCTCTCCCCCTCTCAGTGTCTCTCTCTCCCTCTCAGTGTCTCTCTGTCCCTCAGTGTCTCTCTGTCCCTCTCAGTGTCTCTCTGTCCCTCTCAGTGTCTCCCTGTCCCTCTCAGTGTCTCTCTGTCCCTCTCAGTGTCTCTCTGTCCCTCTCAGTGTCTCTCTCTGTCCCTCTCAGTGTCTCTCTCTGTCCCTCTCAGTGTCTCTCTGTCCCTCTCAGTGTCTCTCCCCCCTCTCAGTGTCTCTCTGTCCCTCTCAGTGTCTCTCTGTCCCTCTCAGTGTCTCTCTCCCCCTCTCAGTGTCTCTCTGTCCCTCTCAGTGTCTCTCTGTCCCTTTCAGTGTCTCTCTCTCCCTCTCAGTGTCTCTCTGTCCCTCTCAGTGTCTCTCTCTCCCTCTCAGTGTCTCTCTGTCCCTCTCAGTGTCTCTCTGTCCCTCTCAGTGTCTCTCACCCCCTCTCAGTGTCTCTCTCCCCCTCTCAGTGTCTCTCTCTGTCCCTCTCAGTGTCTCCCTGTCCCACTCAGTGTCTCTCTCTCCCTCTCAGTGTCTCTCTGTCCCTCTCAGTGTCTCTCTGTCCCTCTCAGTGTCTCTCTGTCCCCCTCAGTGTCTCTCTGTCCCTCTCAGTGTCTCTCTCTCCCTCTCAGTGTCTCTCTGTCCCTCTCAGTGTCTCTCTTACCCTCTCAGTGTCTCTCTCCCCCTCTCAGTGTCTCTCTGTCCCTCTCAGTGTCTCTCTGTCCCTCTCAGTGTATCTCTGTCCCTCTCAGTGTCTCTCTGCCCCTGTCAGTGTCTTTCTGTCCCTCTCAGTGTCTCTCTGTCCCTCTCAGTGTCTCTCACCCCCTCTCAGTGTCTCTCTCCCCCTCTCAGTGTCTCTCTGTCCCTCTCAGTGTCTCTCTGTCCCTCTCAGTGTCTCTCTCTCCCTCTCAGTGTCTCTCTCTATCCCCCTCAGTGTCTCTCTGTCCCTGTCAGTGTCTCTCTGTCCCCCTCAGTGTCTCTCTCCCCCTCTCAGTGTCTCTCTCTGTCCCTCTCAGTGTCTCTCTCTGTCCCTCTCAGTGTCTCTCTGTCCCTCTCAGTGTCTCTCTGTCCCTCTCAGTGTCTCTCTGTCCCTCTCAGTGTCTCTCTGTCCCTCTCAGTGTCTCTCTGTCCCTCTCAGTGTCTCTCTGTCCCTCTCAGTGTCTCTCACCCCCTCTCAGTGTCTCTCTCTGTCCCTCTCAGTGTCTCTCTGTCCCTCTCAGTGTCTCTCTCTCCCACTCAGTGTCTCTCTCTCACTCTCAGTGTCTCTCTGTCCCTCTCAGTGTCTCTCTGTCCCTCTCAGTGTCTCTCTGTCCCCCTCAGTGTCTCTCTGTCCCTCTCAGTGTCTCTCTCTCCCTCTCAGTGTCTCTCTGTCCCTCTCAGTGTCTCTCTGTCCCTCTCAGTGTCTCTCTCCCCCTCTCAGTGTCTCTCTGTCCCTCTCAGTGTCTCTCTGTCCCTCTCAGTATCTCTCTGTCCCTCTCAGTGTCTCTCTGTCCCTCTCAGTGTCTCTCTTACCCTCTCAGTGTCTCTCTCCCCCTCTCAGTGTCTCTCTGTCCCTCTCAGTGTCTCTCTGTCCCTCTCAGTGTCTCTCTGTCCCTCTCAGTGTCTCTCTGTCCCTCTCAGTGTCTCTCTGCCCCTCTCAGTGTCTTTCTGTCCCTCTCAGTGTCTCTCTGTCCCTCTCAGTGTCTCTCACCCCCTCTCAGTGTCTCTCTCCCCCTCTCAGTGTCTCTCTCTCTCTCTCTCAGTCTCTCTCTGTCCCTCTCAGTGTCTCTCTGTCCCTCTCAGTGTCTCTCTCTCCCTCTCAGTGTCTCTCTCTCCCTCTCAGTCTCTCTCTGTCCCTCTCAGTGTCTCTCTATCTCTCTCAGTGTCTCTCTCTATCCCCCTCAGTGTCTCTCTGTCCCTGTCAGTGTCTCTCTGTCCCCCTCAGTGTCTCTCTCCCCCTCTCAGTGTCTCTCTCTGTCCCTCTCAGTGTCTCTCTGTCCCTCTCAGTGTCTCTCTCTCCCTCTCAGTCTCTCTCTGTCCCTCTCAGTGTCTCTCTGTCCCTCTCAGTGTCTCTCTCTCCCTCTCAGTGTCTCTCTCTCCCTCTCAGTCTCTCTCTGTCCCTCTCAGTGTCTCTCTGTCCCTCTCAGTGTCTCTCTGTCCCCCTCAGTGTCTCTCTCCCCCTCTCAGTGTCTCTCTGTCCCTCGGTGTCTCTCTGTCCCTCAGTGTCTCTCTGTCCCTCTCAGTGTCTCTCTGTCCCTCTCAGTCTCTCTGTCCCTCTCAGTGTCTCTCTGTCCCTCTCAGTGTCTCTCTCCCCCTCTCAGTGTCTCTCTCTCCCTCTCAGTGTCTCTCTGTCCCTCTCAGTGTCTCTCTGTCCCTCTCAGTATCTCTCTGTCCCTCTCAGTGTCTCTCTCTCCCTCTCAGCGTCTCTCTGTCCCTCTCAGTGTCTCTCTCTGTCCCTCTCAGTGTCTCTCTGTCCCTCTCAGTGTCTCTCTGTCCCTCTCAGTGTCTCTCTCACCCTCTCAGTGTCTCTCTGTCCCTCTCAGTGTCTCTCTGTCCCTCTCAGTGTCTCTCTCTCTCTCTCAGTGTCTCTCTGTCCCTCTCAGTGTCTCTCTGTCCCTCTCAGTGTCTCTCTGTCCCTCTCAGTGTCTCTCTGTCCCTCTCAGTGTCTCTCTCTCCCTCTCAGTGTCTCTCTGTCCCTCTCAATGTCTCTCTCTCCCTCTCAGTGTCTCTCTGTCCCTCTCAGTGTCTCTCTGTTCCTCTCAGTGTCTCTCTGTCCCTCTCAGTGTCTCTCTCTCCCTCTCAGTGTCTCTCTGTCCCTCTCAGTGTCTCTCTCTCCCTCTCAGTGTCTCTCTGTCCCTCTCAGTGTCTCTCTGTCCCTCTCAGTATCTCTCTGTCCCTCTCAGTGTCTCTCTGTCCCTCTCAGTGTCTCTCTCTCCCTCTCAGTGTCTCTCTGTCACTCTCAGTGTCTCTGTCCCTCTCAGTGTCTCTCTCCCCCTCTCAGTGTCTCTCTGTCCCTCTCAGTGTCTCTCTGTCCCTCAGTGTCTCTCTGTCCCTCTCAGTGTCTCTCTGTCCCTCTCAGTCTCTCTGTCCCTCTCAGTGTCTCTCTGTCCCTCTCAGTGTCTCTCTGTCCCTCTCAGTGTCTCTCTGTCCCTCTCAGTATCTCTCTCCCCCTCTCAGTGTCTCTCTCTCCCTCTCAGTGTCTCTCTCTCCCTCTCAGTGTCTCTCTGTCCCTCTCAGTGTCTCTCTCTCCCTCTCAGTGTCTCTCTGTCCCTCTCAGTGTCTCTCTGTCCCTCTCAGTGTCTCTCTGTCCCTCTCAGTGTCTCTCTGTCCCTCTCAGTGTCTCTCTGTCCCTCTCAGTGTCTCTCTGTCCCTCTCAGTGTCTCTCTGTCCCTCTCAGTGTCTCTCTGTCCCCCTCAGTGTCTCTCTGTCCCTCTCAGTGTCTCTCTGTCCCCCTCAGTGTCTCTCTGTCCCTCTCAGTGTCTCTCTGTCCCTCTCAGTGTCTCTCTGTCCCTCTCAGTGTCTCTCTGTCCCCCTCAGTGTCTCTCTGTCCCTCTCAGTGTCTCTCTGTCCCTCTCAGTGTCTCTCTGTCCCTCTCAGTGTCTCTCTGTCCCTCTCAGTGTCTCCCTGTCCCTCTCAGTGTCTCTCTGTCCCTCTCAGTGTCTCTCTGTCCCTCTCAGTGTCTCTCTGTCCCTCTCAGTGTCTCTCTGTCCCTCTCAGTGTCTCTCTGTCCCTCTCAGTGTCTCTCGTCCCTCTCAGTGTCTCTCTGTCCTTCTCAGTGTCTCTCTCCCCCTCTCAGTGTCTCTCTGTCCCTCTCAGTGTCTCTCTCCCCCTCTCAGTGTCTCTCTGTCCCTCTCAGTGTCTCTCTGTCCCTCTCAGTCTCTCTCTCCCCTCTCAGTGTCTCTCTCTGTCCCTCTCAGTGTCTCTCTGTCCCTCTCAGTGTCTCTCTCCCCCTCTCAGTGTCTCTCTCTCCCTCTCAGTGTCTCTCTGTCCCTCTCAGTGTCTCTCTACCCCTCTCAGTGTCTCTCTCCCCCTCTCAGTGTCTCTCTGTCCCTCTCAGTGTCTCTCTGTCCCTCTCAGTGTCTCTCTGTCCCTCTCAGTGTCTCTCTGTCTCTCTCAGTGTCTCTCTCTCCCTCTCAGTGTCTCTCTGCCCCCTCAGTGTCTCTCTCTCCGTCTCAGTGTCTCTCTGTCTCTCTCAGTGTCTCTCTGTCCCTCTCAGTGTCTCTCTCTCCCTCTCAGTGTCTCTCTCTGTCCCTCTCAGTGTCTCTCTCTCCCTCTCAGTGTCTCTCTCTCCCTCTCAGTGTCTCTCTCTCACTCTCAGTGTCTCTCTGTCCCTCTCAGTGTCTCTCTGTCCCTCTCAGTGTCTCTCTCTCCCTCTCAGTGTCTCTCTGTCCCTCTCAGTGTCTCTCTGTCCCTCTCAGTTTCTCTCTCTGTCCCTCTCAGTGTCTCTCTGTCCCTCTCAGTGTCTCTCTGTCCCTCTCAGTGTCTCTCTGTCCCTCTCAGTGTCTCTCTCTCCCTCTCAGTGTCTCTCTGTCCCTCTCAGTGTCTCTCCTCCCCTCTCAGTGTCTCTCTCCCCCTCTCAGTGTCTCTCTCTGTCCCTCTCAGTGTCTCTCTGTCCCTCTCAGTGTCTCTCTGTCCCTCTCAGTGTCTCTCTGTCCCTCTCATTGTCTCTCTGTCCCTCTCAGTGTCTCTCTGTCCCTCTCAGTGTCTCTCTGCCCCTCTCAGTGTCTCTCTCCCCCTCTCAGTGTCTCTCTGTCCCTCTCAGTGTCTCTCTGTCCCTCTCAGTGTCTCTCTCCCCCTCTCAGTGTCTCTCTCCCCCTCTCAATGTCTCTCTGTCCCTCTCAGTGTCTCTCTCTGTCCCTCTCAGTGTCTCTCTCCCTCTCAGTGTCTCTCTGTCCCTCTCAGTGTCTCTCTGTCCCTCTCAGTGTCTCTCTCCCCCTCTCAGTGTCTCTCTCTCCCTCTCAGTGTCTCTCTCTCCCTCTCAGTGTCTCTCTGTCCCTCTCAGTGTCTCTCTCCCCCTCTCAGTGTCTCTCTCTCCCTCTCAGTGTCTCTCTGTCCCTCTCAGTGTCTCTCTCCCCCTCTCAGTGTCTCTCTCCCCCTCTCAGTGTCTCTCTGTCCCTCTCAGTGTCTCTCTGTCCCTCTCAGTGTCTCTCTCCCCCTCAGTGTCTCTCTGTCCCTCTCAGTGTCTCTCTGTCCCTCTCAGTGTCTCTCTGTCTCTCTCAGTGTCTCTCTCCCCCTCTCAGTGTCTCTCTCTGTCCCTCTCAGTGTCTCTCTCTCCCTCTCAGTGTCTCTCTGTCCCTCTCAGTGTCTCTCTGTCCCTCTCAGTGTCTCTCTCCCCCTCTCAGTGTCTCTCTGTCCCTCTCAGTGTCTCTCTCTGTCCCTCTCAGTGTCTCTCTGTCCCTCTCAGTGTCTCTCTCCCCCTCTCAGTGTCTCTCTCTGTCCCTCTCAGTGTCTCTCCCTCTCAGTGTCTCTCTCTCCCTCTCAGTGTCTCTCTCCGCCTCTCAGTGTCTCTCTGTCCCTCTCAGTGTCTCTCTCTGTCCCTCTCAGTGTCTCTCCCTCTCAGTGTCTCTTTGTCCCTCTCAGTGTCTCTCTGTCCCTCTCAGTGTCTCTCTCCCCCTCTCAGTGTCTCTCTCTCCCTCTCAGTGTCTCTCTGTCCCTCTCAGTGTCTCTCTGTCCCTCTCAGTGTCTCTCCCTCTCAGTGTCTCTTTGTCCCTCTCAGTGTCTCTCTGTCCCTCTCAGTGTCTCTCTCCCCCTCTCAGTGTCTCTCTCTCCCTCTCAGTGTCTCTCTCTCCCTCTCAGTGTCTCTCTGTCCCTCTCAGTGTCTCTCTGTCCCTGTCAGTGTCTCTCTGTCCCTCTCAGTGTCTCTCTCCCCCTCTCAGTGTCTCTCTCTCCCTCTCAGTGTCTCTCTGTCCCTCTCAGTGTCTCTCTCCCCCTCTCAGTGTCTCTCTCCCCCTCTCAGTGTCTCTCTGTCCCTCTCAGTGTCTCTCTGTCCCTCTCAGTGTCTCTCTCCCCGTCAGTGTCTCTCTGTCCCTCTCAGTGTCTCTCTGTCCCTCTCAGTGTCTCTCTGTCTCTCTCAGTGTCTCTCTCCCCCTCTCAGTGTCTCTCTCTGTCCCTCTCAGTGTCTCTCTCTCCCTCTCAGTGTCTCTCTGTCCCTCTCAGTGTCTCTCTGTCCCTCTCAGTGTCTCTCTCCCCCTCTCAGTGTCTCTCTGTCCCTCTCAGTGTCTCTCTCTGTCCCTCTCAGTGTCTCTCTGTCCCTCTCAGTGTCTCTCTCCCCCTCTCAGTGTCTCTCTCTGTCCCTCTCAGTGTCTCTCCCTCTCAGTGTCTCTCTCTCCCTCTCAGTGTCTCTCTATCCCTCTCAGTGTGTCTCTCCCTCTCAGTGTCTCTCTCCCCCTCTCAGTGTCTCTCTGTCCCTCTCAGTGTCTCTCTCCCCCTCTCAGTGTCTCTCTCTCCCTCTCAGTGTCTCTCTGTCCCTCTCAGTGTCTCTCTCTCCCTCTCAGTGTCTCTCTGTCCCTTTCAGTGTCTCTCTGTCTCTCTCAGTGTCTCTCTGTCCCTCTCAGTGTCTCTCTGTCCCTCTCAGTGTCTCCCTCTCCCTCTCAGTGTCTCTCTCCCCCTCTCAGTGTCTCTCTGTCCCTCTCAGTGCCTCTCTCCCCCTCTCAGTGTCTCTCTATCCCTCTCAGTGTCTCTCTGTCCCTCTCAGTGTCTCTCTCTCCCTCTCAGTGTCTCTCTGTCCCTCTCAGTGTCTCTCTCCCCTCTCAGTGTCTCTCTGTCCCTCTCAGTGTCTCTCTGTCCCTCTCAGTGTCTCTCTGTCCCTCTCAGTGTCTCTCTGCCTCTCAGTGTCTCCCTGTCCCTCTCAGTGTCTCTCTCTCCCTCTCAGTGTCTCCCTGTCCCTCTCAGTGTCTCTCTCTGTCCCTCTCAGTGTCTCTCTCTCCCTCTCAGTGTCTCCCTGTCCCTCTCAGTGTCTCTCTCTCCCTCTCAGTGTCTCCCTGTCCCTCTCAGTGTCTCTCTCTGTCCCTCTCAGTGTCTCTCTCCCCCTCTCAGTGTCTCTCTCCCCCTCTCAGTGTCTCCCTGTCCCTCTCAGTGTCTCTCTCCCCCTCTCAGTGTCTCTCTCCCCCTCTCAGTGTCTCTCTCTGTCCCTCTCAGTGTCTCTCTCTGTCCCTCTCAGTGTCTCTCTCTGTCCCTCTCAGTGTCTCTCTCTCCCTCTCAGTGTATCTCTGTCCCTCTCAGTGTCTCTCTCCCCTCTCAGTGTCTCTCTGTCCCTCTCAGTGTCTCTCTGTCCCTCTCAGTGTCTCTCTGTCCCTCTCAGTGTCTCTCTCTCCCTCTCAGTGTCTCTCTGTCCCTCTCAGTGTCTCTCTGCCTCTCAGTGTCTCTCTGTCCCTCTCAGTGTCTCTCTCTCCCTCTCAGTGTCTCTCTGTCCCTCTCAGTGTCTCTCTGCCTCTCAGTGTCTCTCTGTCCCTCTCAGTGTCTCTCTCTCCCTCTCAGTGTCTCTCTGTCCCTCTCAGTGCCTCTCTGTCCCTCTAGCCTGATTGACAGACCCACCCTCAGAATACTCACCCGATCAGCAGCCACTTTTCCTGTCTTGCCAATCCCAGCAGAATGAAAAGGCAGATTAACACGTCCAAAAGCAGCAGCAGGATATAGGCCAGCCACCTGAAAATACAGAGGAACAGACAGACAGACAGTCAGAGGGAGAATTTGTGGGACAGAGATTAAGGGAGCGAGATTGAGAGACATAAAGGGAGAGAGAGAGACAGAGAGGGAGGGAGGGGGGCAGAGAGAGAGAGAGAGAGAGACAGACAGACAGACAGAGAGTGAGAGAATGAGGGACAGAGAGAGAGAGAGACAGACAGACAAACAGAGAGAGTGAGAGAATGAGGTACAGAGAGAGAGAGAGACAGACAGACAGACAAACAGACAGAGAGTGAGGGACAGAGAGAGAGTCAGACAAACAGACAGACAAAGAGAAAGTTAGCGACAGAGAGTAAGGGAGAGAGAGTGAGGGACAGAAAGGGTGAGGAAGACAGACAGACAGACAGTGAGAGAGAGGGGCACAGAAAGGCAGAGACAGACAGACAGACAGACAGAGACAGTGACGGACAGAGAGAGAGAGAGGGAGAGGCAGAGAGGGCGAGGGGGGACAGAGAGAGACAGACAAACAGAGAGAAAGTGAGAGACAGAGAGAGAGAGGCAGAGAGGGTGAGACCGAGGGGAGAGGCAGAGCGAAAGAGAAAGAGAGACAGAGACAGACACCGAGACAGAGAGAGAGACAAACGTTTATACTTTTCTCTGGATATAACCCGCTCTATAACTGCCTTGCAAGTGTTTGACACGACCGTGTAGAGGGAGCTTTACTCTGTATCTAACCCGTGCTCTACCTGCCCTGCAAGTGTTTGATGGGACAGTGTAGAGGGAGCTTTACTCTGTATCTAACCCGTGCTCTACCTGCCCTGCAAGTGTTGGATGGGACAGTGTAGAGGGAGCTTTACTCTGTATCTAACCCGTGTTGTACCTGCACTGGGAGTGTTTGATGGGACAGTGTAGAGGGAGCTTTACTCTGTATCTAACCCGTGCTGTACCTGCCCTGGGAGTGTTGGATGGGACAGTGTAGTGGGAGCTTTACTCTGTATCTAACCCCGTGCTGTACCTGTCCTGGGAATGTTTGCTGGGACAGTGTAGAGGGAGCTTTACTCTGTAACTAACCCGTGTTGTACCTGCACTGGGAGTGTTTGATGGGACAGTGTAGAGGGAGCTTTACTGTGTATCTAACCCGTGCTGTACCTGCCCTGGGAGTGTTTGATGGGACAGTGTAGAAGGAGCTTTACTGTGTATCTAACCCGTGCTGTACCTGCCCTGGGAGTGTTTGATGGGACAGTGTAGAAGGAGCTTTATCACAGAATCACAGAAGAATCACAGAAACCCCACAGTGCAGATAGAGGCCATTTCGGCCCATCGAGCCTGCACCGACACATATCCCACCCGATCCCCGTAACCCCTACACCAACACATATCCCACCCTATCCCCGTAACCCCACGTATTTAATCCCCTAACACTAAGGGTCAATTTATCATAGCCAATCAACCTAACCCGCACATCTTTGGACTGTGGGAGGAAACCGGAGCACCCGGAGGAAACCCACGCAAACACGGGGAGAATGTGCAAACTCCACACAGACAGTCACCCGAGGCCGGATTCGAACCCGGGTCTCTGGCGCTGTGAGGCAACAGTGCTAACCACTATGCCACCGTGCTGCCCAGATTACTCTAACCCGTGCTGTACCTGCCCTGGGAGTGTTTGATGGGACAGTGTAGATGGCGCTTTACTCTGTATCTAACCCGTGCTGTACCTGACCTGGGAGTGTTTGATGGGACAGTGTAGAAGGAGCTTTACTCTGTATCTAACCCGTGCTGTACCTGCCCTGGGAGTGTTTGAGGGGACAGTGTAGAGGGAGCTTTACTCGATATCTAACCTGTGCTGTACCTGCCCTGGGAGTGTTTGATGGGACAGTGTAGAGGGAGCTTTACTCTGTATCTAACCCGTGCTGTACCTGCCCTGGGAGTGTTTGATGAGACAGTGTAGAGGGAGCTTTACTCAATATCTAACCTGTGCTGTACCTGCCCTGGGAGTGTTTGATGGGACAGTGTAGAGGGAGCTTTACTCTGTATCTAACCCGTGTTGTACCTGCCCTGGGAGTGTTTGAGGGGACAGTGTAGAGGGAGCTTTACTCTGTATCTAACCCGTGCTGTACCTGCCCTGGGAGTGTTTGAGGGGACAGTGTAGAGGGAGCTTTACTCTGTATCTAACCCGTGCTGTACCTGCCCTGGGAGTGTTTGATGGGACAGTGTAGAGGGAGCTTTACTCTGTATCTAACCCGTGCTGTCCTGCCCTGGGAGTGTTTGATGGGACAGTGTAGAGGGAGCTTTACTCGATATCTAACCTGTGCTGTACCTGCCCTGGGAGTGTTTGATGGGACAGTGTAGAGGGAGCTTTACTCTGTATCTAACCCGTGCTGTACCTGCCCTGGGAGTGTTTGATGGGACAGTGTAGAGGGAGCTTTACTCTGTATCTAACCCGTGCTGTACCTGCCCTGGGAGTGTTTGATGGGACAGTGTAGAGGGAGCTTTACTCTGTATCTAACCCGTACTGTACCTGCCCTGGGTGTGTTTGATGGGACAGTGTAGAGGGAGCTTTACTCTGTATCTAACCCGTGCTGTACCTGCCCTGGGAGTGTTTCATGGGACAGTGTAGAGGGAGCTTTACTCTGTATCTAACCCGTACTGTACCTGCCCTGGGAGTGTTTGATGGGACAGTGTAGAGGGAGCTTTACTCTGTATCTAACCCGTGTTGTACCTGCCCTGGGAGTGTTTGATGAGACAGTGTAGAGGGAGCTTTACTCGATACCTAACCTGTGCTGTACCTGCCCTGGGAGTGTTTGATGGGACAGTGTAGAGGGAGCTTTACTCTGTATCTAACCCGTGCTGTACCTGCCCTGGGAGTGTTTGATGGGACAGTGTAGAGGGAGCTTTACTCTGTATCTAACCCGTGCTGTACCTGCCCTGGGAGTGTTTGATGAGACAGTGTAGAGGGAGCTTTACTCGATACCTAACCTGTGCTGTACCTGCCCTGGGAGTGTTTGATGGGACAGTGTAGTGGGAGCTTTACTCTGTATCTAACCCATGCTGTACCTGCCCTGGGAGTGTTTGATGGGACAGTGTAGAGGGAGCTTTACTCTGTATCTAACCCATGCTGTACCTGCCCTGGGAGTGTTTGATGGGACAGTGTAGAGGGAGCTTTACTTTGTATCTAACCCGTGCTGTGCCTGCCCTGGGAGTGTTTGAGGGGACAGTGTAGAAGGAGCTTCACTTTGTATCTAACCAGTTCCAGCTGGGAGTGGGAGAATTAAAATCTAGGAAAGTACACAACAGAGAATGACATTTTACAAAGGCACAGATAAACTGACACTAAGTGGCTACTGGGATGTGGGGATTCATTCGCTCCTTGTCTATTTTTACCATGTTTATTTCCTTCTATCCTGCTGGCAGATGGAACCTTTCCTCTGTTCAGTGGATGATTTCTTGGCCACACTTATCCTGGGTCCCCCATCTGACATTCATGTGAATGGCCACTGCTTCAGGCTGTTTGCTTCCTTTCTCCCCGACCCCCACCACCATGGCACCTCTTAAGCTCTGCCCCTGAAGGCGGACTTACTCTGCCCCTGTTAATTTGCTCCCCCTCCTCCTCCCGTGCACAGGATCTGACATGAGGGGGCTAGAAGTGATTTAGAGGGCGGCCATATTGACACATATTTAATCTGCTCCCCGCCCTTGTCTCGGTGCAGTTCTGAAGTTCCTTTCCCCTGTTCTCCTCCCCCTCTCTGGTTTGGGTGTGGTTGGGGAGCGAGCTGTGGGTCGGACGAATGGGAGCTCACCTCTCCTCACCTGTAGTCCTCGGTGTGGCTCCCGCGCTCGGCCAGCTCCAGGGGGCTGTGCTTGAGGCCTCTCCAAAAGGCCAGCTGCCGGATGTGGAGAAGCAGGGCCTCGGCCTGGCGCCGGCTGTTACGGGTTATCACCAAGAACTCCGCCCTCTCCGAGAAGATCTCCTCCAGATGGGTCAGGTCCTCCCGCACAACCCTGCTGAGGATCTCCGTGGCGTTGGACACCTGGCGGGAGATTGGGAAACGGAATGTGGGAGCAACACTGGAGATTTATGATCAGGATCAGTCCGTCAGGCCCAACAACTTCCATCTTACCCTATCCCTCATCCCCACCTACCCACCTTCTCCCCACATCCCTCATCCCCACCTACCCACCTTCTCCCCACATCCCTCAACCCCACCTACCCACCTTCTCCCCATATCCCTCATCCCCACCTACCCACCTTCTCCCCATATCCCTCAACCCCAGCTACTCCCCATATCCCGCATCCCCATCTACCCACCTTCTCCCCATATCCCCCAACCCCACCTACCCACCTTCTCCCCATATCCCCCAACCCCACCTACCCACCTACCCATCGTCACCCCATATCCCCCAACCCCACCTACCCACCTTCTCCCCATATCCCTCAACCTCACCTACCCACCTTCTCCCTACATCCCTCAACGCCACCTACCCACCTTCTCCCCATATCCCTCAACCTCACCTACCCACCTTCTCCCTACATCCCTCAACGCCACCTACCCACCTTCTCCCCATATCCCCCAACCCCACCTACCCACCTTCTCCCCATATCCCCCAACCCCACCTACCCACCTTCTCCCCATATCCCCCAACCCCACCTACCCACCTTCTCCCCATATCCCCCAACCCCACCTACCCACCTTCACCCCATATCCCCCAACCCCACCGACCCACCTTCTCCCCATATCCCCCAACCCCACCTACCCACCTTCTCCCCATATCCCTCAACCCCACCCACCCACCTTCTCCCCATATCCCTCAACCCCACCTACCCACCTACCCATCGTCACCCCATATCCCCCAACCCCACCTACCCACCTTCTCCCCATATCCCTCAACCTCACCTACCCACCTTCTCCCTACATCCCTCAACGCCACCTACCCACCTTCTCCCCATATCCCCAACCCCACCTACCGACCTTCTCCCCATATCCCTCAACGCCACCTACCCACCTTCTCCCCATATCCCCAACCCCACCTACCCATCTTCTCCCCATATCCCTCAACCCAACCAACCGAACTTTTCCGATATCCATTGATCCACCAACCCACCTTGTAAAAAAGGGCCCTTTCGGGAAGAGTGACCATAATATGATAGAATTTTATATTGAGTTTGAAAGTGATTGAATTAAATCCAAAACTAGGATCTTAAATCTAAACAAAGCAAACTACGTAGGTATGAGGGGCGGGTTGGCTAATGTAGATAGTGAAACTAGATTAAAAGGTATGACAGTAGACAAGCAATGGCTAGCATTTAAAGAATTAATACATAATTTGCAACAAAATATATATTCCTTTAAGGCACAAAAACCCCACAGGGAAAGTGGTCCAAATATGGCTAACAGGAGAAGTTAAATAAAATATTAGATTAAATGAAGAGGCTTATAATGTTGCCAAAAAGAATAGTAAGCCTGAGGATTGGGAGGATTTTAGAATTCAGCAAAGGAGGACCAAGAAAGTGATAAAGAAAGGGGAACTAGAATATGAGAGTAAACTAGCGAGAGACATAAAAACGGACAGTAAAAGCTTCTATAGGTATGTAAAAAGGAAAAGATTAGCGAATGTAAATGTGGGTCCCTTACAGGCTGAGACAGGAGAAGTTATAATGGGGAATAAGGAAATTACTGTGAAATTAAACAAATACTTTGGCCTAGAAATTCGGTGGGCTGCGCCACCAGTTAGTGCCTAAAGAGGGCCCTTAGTGGTTTTAGCGCCACTGCCATGCCTCCCGCGAAATTTAGCGGGGCGCTAATGGCGACGTTAGCCTGTAGCGCTGCGCCACCACCGATGACGTCATTGGTGTGCGCAGCACCCCACTACCGCCCCGATCGCGATATTTTGTCGCGCCCCCCGCTGTAACGCCGGCCGCAATTTGCGACCGGGTCAGGGGGGCCTACCTGCGGCGGAAGTGGCGCTAATTAAAGGGGAGGCGCGGGGCGGCCATTTTTTTTGCTGGCCACCTGCCAGCACCTCCTCGCGCCGCCGTCCCCGGCCTCCTGAGCCCCCCGGGCAGTGCCGGCTGTGTCCCAAGAGCCCGACACTTCTCCTCGGTGCCGGGCTCTTTTGCCGGCACTCGCGACCTTGGATCGCGCTGGTGCAGGCCCCTCCCCTTTAAGAAGGGGAGGAAGGCCTGCAGTACCGCAGCACGCCGTGCCACAGCGTGTGGCGCTGCGGCACGTAATGCTGCGATATTCAGTATCAGTGCCCCAAGACAGACGCGGGGTGCCTCGAGCAGCGCCCCGCTTCCGTTTGGGGCGCTGAAACTGAATATCGGGCTAGTGCTCCTGGCTCCTTCCGGGGCGGGACTTCTGGCGCCCAGGCGAGACTGGCGCCCCAAATGGGGCGCCACCGAATTTTTGCCCAAATTTGTGTCCGTCTTCACGGAAGAAGATGCAAAAAACTTCCCAGAAATAGTGGAGAACCAAAGCTCTAGCAAGAATGAGGAACTGAAAGAAATTAGTATTAGTAAAAAAAATGCACTGGAGAAATGAATGGGACTGAAAGCCAATAAATCCCTTGGACCTGATGGCCTACATCCTAGGGTTTTGAAAGAGGTGGCTATAGAGATAGTGGATGCATTGGTTGTCATTTTCGAAAATTCCATAGATTCTAGAACGGTTCCCATGGATTGGAAGGTAGCAAATGTAACCCCGCTATTTAAGAAAGGAGGGAGAGAGAAAACAGGGGACTACAAACCAGTTACCCTGATACCAGTAGTAGGGAATATGCTAGAATCCATTATTAAGGACGTGGTAAGAGGGCACTTAGAAAATAATAATAGGATTGGGCAGAGTCAACAGGGATTTTTGAAAGGGAAATCGTGTTTGATGAATCTGTTGGAGTTTTCCGAGGTTGTAACTAGCAGAATAGATAAGGGGGAACCAGTAGATGTGGTGTATTTGGACTTTCAGAAGGCATTCGATAAGGTGCCACATAAGAGGTTATTAAACAAAATTAGGGCTCATGGGATTGGGGGTAATATACTAGCATGGATTGAGGATTGGTTAATGGACAGTAAACAGAGAGTAGGAATAAACGGGTCATTTTCGGGTTAGCAGGCTGTGACTAGTGGGGTACCACAAGGATCAGTACTTGGGCCTCAGCTATTCACAATCTACATCAATGATTTGGATGAGGGGACCGAATGTAATATATCCAAGTTTGCTGATGATACAAAGCTGGGTGGGAATGTAAGTTGTGAGGAGGATGCAAGGAGGCTTCAAGGGGATATAGACAGGCTAAGTGAGTGGGCAAGAACATAGTAAATGGAATATAATGTGGAGAAATGTGAAGTTATCCACTTTGGTAGGAAAAATAGAAAAGCAGAGTATTTTTTAAATGGTGAGAGATTGGGAAATGTTGGTGTTCAGAGGGACCTGGGTGTCCTTGTACACAAATCACTGAAAGTTAACAGGCAGGTACAGCAAGCAATTAGGAAAGCAAATGGTCTGTTGGCCTTTATTACAAGAGGATTTGAGTATAAGAGTAAAGACGTCTTACTGCAATTATATAGGGCCTTAGTGAGACCACACCTGGAGTATTGTGGACAGTTTTGGTCTCCTTACCTAAGGAAGGATATACTTGCCATAGAGGGAGTGCAGCGAAGGTTCACCAGACTGGTTCCTGGGATGGGGGGATTTTCCTATGAGGAGAGATTGATAGACTAGGCCTATATTCTCTAGAGTTCAGAAGAATGAGAGGTGATCTCATTGAAACATACAAAATTCTTACAGTGCTTGACAGAGTAGATGCAGGGAGGGTGTTTCCCCCCTGGCTGGGGAGTCTAGAACCAGGGGTCACAGTCTCAGAATAAGGGGTCGGCCATTTAGGACTGAGATGAGGAGAAATTTCTTCACTCAGAGGGTGGTGAATCTTTGGAATTCTCAACCCCAGAGGGCAGTGGAGGCTCAGTCGTTGAGTATATTCAAGACAGAGATCGATAGATTTTTGAATATTAAGGGAATGAAGGGATATGGGGATAGTGCAGGAAAGTGGAGATGAGGTAGAAGATCAGCCATGATCTTATTGAATGGCGGGGCAGGCTCGAGGGGCTGTATGGCCGACTCCTGCTCCTATTTCTGATGTTCTCCCCATATCCCTCCAACCCACCTACCCACCTTCTCCCCATATCCCCAACCCCACCTACCCACCTTCTCCCCATATCCCCAACCCCACCTACCCAACTTCTCCCCATATCCCTCAACCTCACCTACCCACCTTCTCCCCATATCCCTCAACCCCACCTACCCACCTTCTCCCCATATCCCCAACCCCACCTACCCACCTTCTCCCCATATCCCCAACCCCACCTACCCACCTTCTCCCCATATCCCTCAACCCCACCTACCCACCTTCTCCCCATATCCCTCAACCCCACCTACCCACCTTCTCCCCATATCCCTCAACCCCACCTACCCTCCATCTCCCCATATCCCTCAACACCACCTACCCACCATCTCCCCATATCCCTCCACCCCACCTACCCACCTTCTCCCCATACCCCTCAACCCCACCTACCCACCTTCTCCCCATATCCCTCAACACCACCTACCCACCTTCTCCCCATATCCCCAACCCCACCTACCCACCTTCTCCCCATACCCCTCAACCCCACCTACCCACCTTCTCCCCATATCCCTCAACACCACCTACCCACCTTCTCCCCATATCCCCAACCCCACCTACCCACCTTCTCCCCATATCCCTCAACCCCACCTACCCACCTTCTCCCCATATCCCCAACCCCACCTACCCACCTTCTCCCCATATCCCTCAACCCCACCTACCCACCTTCTCCCCATATCCCCCTACCCCACCTACCCACCTTCTCCCCATATCCCTCAACCCCACCTACCCTCCATCTCCCCATATCCCTCAACACCACCTACCCACCTTCTCCCCATATCCCCAACCCCACCTACCCACCTTCTCCCCATATCCCTCAACCCCACCTACCCACCTTCTCCCCATATCCCCAACCCCACCTACCCACCTTCTCCCCATATCCCTCAACCCCACCTACCCACCTTCTCCCCATATCCCCCTACCCCACCTACCCACCTTCTCCCCATATCCCTCAACCCCACCTACCCACCTTCTCCCCATATCCCTCAACCCCACCTACCCACCTTCTCCCCATATCCCTCAACCCCACCTACCCACCTTCTCCCCATATCCCCCTACCCCACCTACCCGCCTTCTCCCCATATCCCCCTACCCCACCTACCCACCTTCTCCCCATATCCCCCTACCCCACCTACCCGCCTTCTCCCCATATCCCCCTACCCCACCTACCCACCTTCTCCCCATATCCCTCAACCCCACCTACCCACCTTCTCCCCATATCCCCCTACCCCACCTACCCACCTTCTCCCCATATCCCTCAACCCCACCTACCCACCTTCTCCCCATATCCCTCAACCCCACCTACCCACCTTCTCCCCATATCCCTCAACCCCACCTACCCACCTTCTCCCCATATCCCTCAACCACACCTACCCACCTTCTCCCCATATCCCCCTACCCCACCTACTCAACTTCTCCCCATATCCCCAACCCCACCTACCCACCTTCTCCCCATATCCCCAACCCCACCTACCCACCTTCTCCCCGTATCCCCAACCCCATCTACCCACCTTCTCCCCATATCCCTCAACCCCACCTACCCACCTTCTCCCCATATCCCTCAACCCCACCTACCCACCTTCTCCCCATATCCCCCTACCCCACCTACCCACCTTCTCCCCATATCCCCCAACACAACCTACTCACCTCCCCATATCCCTCAACCCCACCTACCCACCTTCTCCCCATATCCCTCAACCCCACCTACCCACCTTCTCCCCATATCCCTCAACCCCACCTACCCACCTTCTCCCCATATCCCCCTACCCCACCTACCCACCTTCTCCCCATATCCCTCAACCCCACCTACCCACCTTCTCCCCATATCCCTCAACCCCACCTACCCACCTTCTCCCCATATCCCCCTACCCCACCTACCCACCTTCTCCCCATATCCCCCTACCCCACCTACCCACCTTCTCCCCATATCCCTCAACCCCACCTACCCACCTTCTCCCCATATCCCCCTACCCCACCTACCCACCTTCTCCCCATATCCCTCAACCCCACCTACCCACCTTCTCCCCATATCCCTCAACCCCACCTACCCACCTTCTCCCCATATCCCCCTACCCCACCTACCCACCTTCTCCCCATATCCCCCTACCCCACCTACCCACCTTCTCCCCATATCCCTCAACCCCACCGACCCACCTTCTCCCCATATCCCTCAACCCCACCTACCCACCTTCTCCCCATATCCCTCAACCCCACCTACCCACCTTCTCCCCATATCCCCCAACCCCACCTACCCAGCTTCTCCCCATATCCCCAACCCCACCTACCCACCTTCTCCCCATATCCCTCAACCCCACCTACCCACCTTCTCCCCATATCCCCCAACCCCACCTACCCACCTTCTCCCCATATCCCCCAACCCTACCTACCCACCTTCTCCCCATATCCCTCAACCCCACCTACCCACCTTCTCCCCATATCCCTAACCCCACCTACCCACCTTCTCCCCATATCCCCCAACCCCACCTACCCACCTTCTCCCCATATCCCTAACCCCACCTACCCACCTTCTCCCCATATCCCCCAACCCCACCTACCCACCTTCTCCCCATATCCCTCAACTCCACCTACCCACCGTCTCCCCATATCCCTCAACCCCACCTACCCACCGTCTCCCCATATCCCTCAACCCCACCTACCCACCTTCTCCCCATATCCCTAACCCCACCTACCCACCTTCTCCCCATATCCCCCTACCCCACCTACCCACCTTCTCCCCATATCCCTCAACCCCACCTACCCACCTTCTCCCCATATCCCCCTACCCCACCTACCCACCTTCTCCCCACATCCCTCAACCCCACCTACCCACCTTCTCCCCATATCCCCCTACCCCACCTACCCACCTTCTCCCCATATCCCCCTACCCCACCTACCCACCTTCTCCCCATATCCCTCAACCCCACCGACCCACCTTCTCCCCATATCCCTCAACCCCACCTACCCACCTTCTCCCCATATCCCTCAACCCCACCTACCCACCTTCTCCCCATATCCCCCAACCCCACCTACCCACCTTCTCCCCATATCCCCAACCCCACCTACCCACCTTCTCCCCATATCCCTCAACCCCACCTACCCACCTTCTCCCCATATCCCCCAACCCCACCTACCCACCTTCTCCCCTTTTCCCCCAACCCCACCTACCCACCTTCTCCCCATATCCCTCAACCCCACCTACCCACCTTCTCCCCATATCACTAACCCCACCTACCCACCTTCTCCCCATATCCCCCAACCCCACCTACCCACCTTCTCCCCATATCCCTAACCCCACCTACCCACCTTCTCCCCATATCCCCCAACCCCACCTACCCACCTTCTCCCCATATCCCTCAACTCCACCTACCCACCGTCTCCCCATATCCCTCAACCCCACCTACCCACCGTCTCCCCATATCCCTCAACCCCACCTACCCACCTTCTCCCCATACTTCTCAATCTAATTTCTCTCGAGAAATGACAACTTAATGTCTCCATTACACCAATATTAATTAGCAAAACTAGAATACTAATTTACGGTATTTATCACATTCCAATACTGATTAGCTAATTATATACTAATTAGCAAAAGTCCAATCTGCAGTTCTAATACTTCCAAACTAAACAGCAATATTCCAAACCTAATTATTAATATGCCCTTTCAATCTCTAATGCCCCGTTTCTTCTCCGCATCACTCCCATTTTACCTATTAATATTCCTCTACTAATTATTAATTATTCCACACTAATTTCTACTGCTCGTATTGAAATTATTAACAAGTAGATATAGGTGGGGTGGAGTCCATGTTAAGATAAAGTGTTCATGGGCTGTGGGTGGCGATTATCTAAGTCAGGAGAGTCCATGATAGGAGAGAGTGCAGATGGGCTGTGGGTGGAGATTGAATGGGTGGGGAGAGTCCGTGATAGGGGAGAGTGTACATGGGCTGTGGGTCGAGATTGAATGGGTGGGGAGAGTCTGTGATAGGGGAGAGTGTACATGGGCTGTGGGAGGAGATTAAATGGGTGGGGAGAGTCCGTGATAGGGGAGAGTGTACATGGGCTGTGGGTCGAGATTGAATGGGTGGGGAGAGTCCGTGATAGGGGAGAGTGTACATGGGCTGTGGGTCGAAATTGAATGGGTGGGGAGAGTCCGTGATAGGGGAGAGTGTACATGGGCTGTGGGAGGAGATTGAATGGGTGGGGAGAGTCTGTGATAGGGGAGAGTGTACATGGGCTGTGGGAGGAGATTGAATGGGTGGGGAGAGTCCGTGATAGGGGAGAGTGTACATGGGCTGTGGGAGGAGATTAAATGGGTGGGTAGAGTCTGTGATAGGGGAGAGTGTCCATGGGCTGTGGGAGGAGATTCAATGGGTGGGTAGAGTCTGTGATAGGGGAGAGTGTACATGGGCTGTGGGAGGAGATTAAATGGGTGGGTAGAGTCTGTGATAGGGGAGAGTGTACATGGACTGTGGGAGGAGATTAAATGGGTGGGTAGAGTCTGTGATAGGGGAGAGTGTACATGGGCTGTGGGAGGAGATTAAATGGGTGGGTAGAGTCTGTGATAGGGGAGAGTGTACATGGACTGTGGGGGGAGATTAAATGGGTGGGTAGAGTCCGCGATAGGGGAGAGTGTACATGGGCTGTGGGAGGAGATTAAATGGGTGGGTAGAGTCCGCGATAGGGGAGAGTGTACATGGGCTGTGGGAGGAGATTAAATGGGTGGGGAGAGTCCGTGATAGGGGAGAGTGTACATGGGCTGTGGGAGGAGATTAAATGGGTGGGTAGAGTCTGTGATAGGGGAGAGTGTACATGGGCTGTGGGAGGAGATTAAATGGGTGGGTAGAGTCCGTGATAGGGGAAGAGTGTACATGGGCTGTGGGTGGAGATTAAATGGGTGGGTAGAGTCTGTGATAGGGGAGAGTGTACATGGACTGTGGGAGGAGATTAAATGGGTGGGTAGAGTCCGTGATAGGGGAGAGTGTACATGGGCTGTGGGTGGAGATTAAATGGGTGGGTAGAGTCTGTGATAGGGGAGAGTGTACATGGGCTGTGGGTGGAGATTAAATGGGTGGGTAGAGTCTGTGATAGGGGAGAGTGTACATGGGCTGTGGGAGGAGATTAAATGGGTGGGGAGAGTCCGTGATAGGGGAGAGTGTACATGGACTGTGGGCGGAGATTAAATGGGTGGGTAGAGTCCGTGATAGGGGAGAGTGTACATGGGCTGTGGGAGGAGATTAAATGGGTGGGTAGAGTCCGTGATAGGGAAGAGTGTACATGGGCTGTGGGAGGAGATTAAATGGGTGGGTAGAGTCCATGATAGGGGAGAGTGTACATGGGCTGTGGGAGGAGATTAAATGGGTGGGTAGAGTCCGTGATAGGGAAGAGTGTACATGGGCTGTGGGAGGAGATTCAATGGGTGGGTAGAGTCCACGCTAGGGGAGAAGGTGCCTCAATCTGGCTCTCTCACCAATGTCTCCATGGTTACCAGGGTGTGGTTGACATTTTCCAGTGAATATGTTGCCTGGTACATCCCATCGTTAATCTCACTGTTCCCACAGAAACCGATTCCAATTCCAGTACTGCAAGATAGAAAGAAAGAATTTGCATTCATACACAGACTTTCAGGACCTCTGGACTTATTAACGTGTCGAACAAGCAATGAAGCACTGTTTGAAGTGCAGTCAATGAGATAAGTGAACAGATAATCTGTTTTAATGGTGTTGGTTCAGGATAAATATTGGCCGAGGACACTTGGGAGAACTTCACACCCCGGATCGCCTTCAAATTAGATTCAAGTTTGTAACTCCCCCTGGGGTGTCTGTTATTCTGTATATAAACCCCCTGAACCCCTCGATTAGATTCCAGCCTGTGACTCACTCCTGGGTATCTGTTATTCTATATATAAACCCCCGAACCCCTCGATTAGATTCCAGCCTGTAACTCTCACTCCTGGGTATCTGTTATTCTATATATAAACCCCCGAACACCTTGATTAGATTCCAGCCTGTAACTCACTCCTGGGTATCTGTTATTCTATATATAAACCCCCCGAACCCCTCAATTAGATTCCAGCCTGTAACTCACTCCCGGGTATCTGTTATTCTATATATAAACCCCCTGAAACTCTCGATTAGATTCCAGCCTGTTACTCACTCCTGGGTATCTGTTATTCTATATATAAACCCCTGAACCCCTCGATTAGATTCCAGCCTGTAACTCACTCCCGGGTATCTGTTATTCTATATATAAACCCCCCAAACCCCTTGATTAGATTCCAGCCTGTAACTCACTCCAGGGTATCTGTTATTCTATATATAAACCCCTGAACCCCTCGATTAGATTCCAGCCTGTAACTCACTCCCGGGTATCTGTTATTCTATATATAAACCCCCCGAACCCCTCGATTAGATTCCAGCCTGTAACTCACTCCTGGGTATCTGTTATTCTATATATAAACCCCCCGAACCCCTCGATTAGATTCCAGCCTGTAACTCACTCCTGGGTATCTGTTATGCTATATATAAACCCACCGAACCCCTCGATTAGATTCCAGCCTGTAACTCACTCCTGGGTATCTGTTATGCTATATATAAACCCACCGAACCCCTCGATTAGATTCCAGCCTGTAACTCACTCCTGGGTATCTGTTATGCTATATATAAACCCACCGAACCCCTCGATTAGAATCCAGCCTGTAACTCACTCCCGGGTATCTGTTATTCTCTATATTATCCCCCCGAACCCCTCGATTAGATTCCAGCCTGTAACTCAGTTGCTGGTGATTGATGAGGGTGAAAGTTTTTGGAAGCTGCTGGATTTGGAGATGTGTCGATGGTTTGCGAGTTGCACTCACCCACAGATGATGACTGCAGCCACACTGCTCCACGACGGACAACATGTCTCCTGTCGCTTGGTCTCCCCCTCACCCGGGCTGCAGCAGCAGAGGCGGAGAAAGTAAATCAGGATCAGCAGCAAGTTCAGAGCCAGACAGAGGGCGGTCACTCCAGCCAGGAACAGCAGGGTCTGTGGGGAGCCGGCGGGAGGGGGGGGGAGGCAGAGGGAGGGGCAGGGACAGAGAGAGAGAGAGAGACAGAGAATGAGAGAGAGAGAGACAATGTGGGACAGGGATAGACAGACAGCAAGAGAGAGAAAGAGGGGGGGAAGAGAGGGAGGGAGAGAGACGGAGATAGGGAGAGACAGAAGGAGAAAGGGAGAGACAGAGAGGAAGACGTCGAGAGACAGAGAGGAGGAGAGACAGTGAGAGGGAGTGAGAGAGGGACAGGGAGAGAGAGACAGAGAGAGAGAGAAAGAAAGAGAGAGAGAGAGAAAGAGAGAGCGAGGGAGAGGGACCGGGATAGTGACAGAGAGAGAGAGAGAGCGTGCGAGGGAGAGAGAAAGAGAAAAGGACAGGAACAGCGAGAGAGACAGAGAGAGAGAGAGACAGAGAGATGGGGAGGGAGCGATTACAGAGAAATAGAGAGAAACAGGGGAAGAGAGAGGGAGAGAGAATCCTGAATAAGGCAATGAAGTAAAATAGATTGTGGCTATGTGTGTGAAATTGTGTAAGTGTCTGCGTGTGAGTGTATAAGTAGGTGTGTGTGCATTGGTGTGTGTGTATGTTTGTGTGTCTGTGTGTAGGTATGAGTGTGTGTGTCTGTCAGCGTTCGGTGAGTGTGTGTGAAATGTATGTCGGTTCATGATGAATTTATCTCTGTTACTTATGTTGGATTGAAATTCTTACCTCATACCTGATGGGATTATACACAGTCTGTCCCTGTACCCTGATGGGATGATACCCAGTGCTCCCACGCTGTCCCTGTACCCTGATGGGATTGTATCAGTGCTCCCACGCTGTCCCTGTACCCTGATGGGATTGTACCAGTGCTCCCACGCTGTCCCTGTACCCTGATGGGATTGTATCAGTGCTCCCACGCTGTCCCTGTACCCTGATGGGATTGTATCAGTGCTCCCACGCTGTCCCTGTACCCTGATGGGATTGTGTCAGTGCTCCCACGCTGTCCCTGTACCCTGATGGGATTGTATCAGTGCTCCCACTTTGTTCCTGTCACCTGATGGAATTGTATCAATGCTCTCCCTCAGTACTGCCCCTCTGACAGTGCAGCGCTCCCTCAGTACTGCCCCTCTGACAGTGCAGCGCTCCCTCAGTACTGCCCCTCCGACAGTACAGCGCTCCCTCAGTACTGCCCTTCCGACAGTGCAGCAGTCCCTCAGTACTGGCCCTCTGACAGTGCAGCGCTCACTCAGTACTGCTGCTCCGACAGTGCGGCATTCCCTCAGTACAGCCCCTCCGACAGTGCAACACTCCCTCATTACTGTCCCTCCAACAGTGCAGCGCTCCCTCAGTACTGCCCCTCCGACAGTGCAGCGCTCCCACAGTACTGCCCCTCCGACAGTGCAGCGTTCCCTCAGTACTGCCCTTCCGACAGTGCAGCACTCGCTCAGTACTGCCCTTCCGACAGTGCATAACTCTCTCAGTACTGCTCCTCCAACAGTGCAGCACACCATCAGTACTGCTCCTCCGACAGTGCAGCACTCCCTCAGTACTGCGCTTCCGACAGTGCATCACTCCCTCAGTACTGCTCCTCCAACAGTGCAGCACACCCTCAGTACTGCCCCTCTGATAGTGCAGCTCTCCCTCAGTACTGACCCTCCAACAGTGCAGCGCTCCCTCAGTACTGCTGCCCCGATAGTACGGCATTCCCTCAGTACAGCCCCTCCAACAGTGCAACACTCCCTCAGTACTGTCCCTCCGACAGTGCAGCGCTCCCTCAGTACTGCCCCTCTGACAGTGCAGCGCTCCATCAGTACTGCCCCTCCGACAGTGCAGCGTTCCCTCAGTACTGCCCCTCCGACAGTGCAGCGCTCCCTCAGTCCTGCCCTTCCGACAGTGCAGCACTCCCTCAGTACTGTCCCTCCGACAGTGCAGCGCTCCCTCAGTACTGCCCCTCTGACAGTGCAGCGCTCCATCAGTACTGCCCCTCCGACAGTGCAGCGTTCCCTCAGTACTGCCTTTCCCACAGTGCAGCGCTCCATCAGTACTGCCCCTCCGACAGTGCAGCGCTCCCTCAGTACTGCCCCTCTGACAGTGCGGCGCTCCCTCAGTCCTGCCCTTCCGACAGTGCAGCACTCCCTCAGTACTGTCCCTCCGACAGTGCAGCGCTCCCTCAGTACTGCCCCTCTGACAGTGCAGCGCTCCATCAGTACTGCCCCTCCGACAGTGCAGCGTTCCCTCAGTACTGCCTTTCCCACAGTGCAGCGCTCCCTCAGTACTGCCCCTCCGACAGTGCAGCGCTCCCTCAGTACTGCCCCTCTGACAGTGCAGCGCTCCATCAGTACTGCCCCTCCGACAGTGCAGCGTTCCCTCAGTACTGCCTTTCCCACAGTGCAGCGCTCCCTCAGTACTGCCCCTCCGACAGTGCAGCGCTCCCTTAGTACTGCCCCTCCGACAGTGCAGCGCTCCCTCAGTACTGCCCCTCCGACAGTGCGGCACTCCCACAGTACTGCCCCTCCGACAGTGCAGCACTACCTCAGTACTGCACTGTAGTGTCAACGTGAAGTATGGGCTCAAGTCTATGGAGTAAGGCTCGAACGCACGCCCTTCTGAGCCTGAGGCGAGAGTTAGACTGACTGAGCATCCACCACAACACCCCCCTTCCCAATCCCAGTTCTATTACACGCTTTCGGCCGATGAGCCGGCAGACCCTGCACTTCGACTAGGTGGTGCCTCACTCAGGAAGACAGCTGACTCCCTGATTGGCAGCAGGAGCTGAGCCGCCCCCGCCGGCCCCACCAATGAAACGCTCTCACCTGCTGATAGTCCCAGTCGCGAGGAGAGAACAGGCTGTCGGCCGGCTCAAACCGCAGGTTGACCCTCGGGATCCCGTGGAGAGAGTGCGCCCAGCAGGAGGGCGTGTATCCGAGTGCGGGGTCCATGATGGGGGTCCGAGTTCCCGCCTCGCCGATCACTTACGGTGAAGGAGGAGGCGGGTGAGGGGGGGGGGGGAAACCAACAGTCCTCCCGTGTTACGCTTCTCAGCACCGAGTCTGCGATGGCACATCTGAGTCTGGCACTTGCCCACCTCGCCGTCCACCCCCAACACGCACCCAGCTGCTGAGAGGCTGGCCCAGGCGAGGAGATGCACTGGCTGACACTGGAACAGATGAGGCGGAACAATGAGCCAAACAGAATGGCTTTGTGTGTGTGTGTGAGAGAATTGGGACTGAGAGAGTCCTGTGACACAGGGCAATCGCAGGCGCCGTGCCAATGTTACAGAAACACGAAGGGACTCCACTTATATTTGCTCCCAGCTCCAGAACAAGGCCCGTCTCCGCCCCTGCCCCAGCTCATCCGCTGCTGAAACCCTCGTCCATGCCTTTGTTACCTCCAGCCTCGACTATTCCAAGGCACTCCTGGCCCGCCTCCTTAAATTGGAGCTCATCCAAAACTCTGCTGCCCCGCGTCCTAACTCGCATCGAGTCCCGTTCACCCATCACTCCCCGTGCTCGCTGGCCTACACTGGCTCCCAGTCCTCGATTTTAGAGTCCCCATCCTTGTTTTCAAATCCCTCCATTGTCTCTCCTCTCCCTATCTCTGCGATCTCCTCCAGCCCAGCGACTCGCCGAGATCTCTGCGCTCCTCTAATTCTGCCCTCTTGAGCATCCCCGATTTCAGTCGCTCCACCATTGGCGGCCGTGCCTTCCGTTGCCTGGGCCCCGAGCTCCGGAATTACCTGCCTAAACCTATCCACCTCTCCACCTCACTTTCCTCATTTAAGATGCACCTTAAACCCCACCTCTTTGACCGGTCATCTGCCCTAAGTTCTCCTTATGTGGCTCGGTGTTAAATTTGTGTCTTTTCACACTCCTGTGAAGCGCCTTGGAACGTTTTACTACGTTGAAGGCGCTATATATACAAGTTGTATTTGTTGTTGTACCTGGCCACCCAAATCCCTTCGCTCCTCTACAGTCCCTAATTTCTCACCATTTGGAAAACACTCCTGTTTCTCACCCGGTGCCTGCAATAGATGCTCTTTGTGAAATTCCCCGCAGCCTTACTGTCAAGCTGTGTTTGCACAGCTCCCTGTCCAGTGACAACAAACATGGTGAGGCTGGAAGTAAACCAGGCACATTCACTGCTGGATGGTGGAGAGAAAGCAGCAATTATTTTAAACAGTAGTTCTTCCAATTCTGCCTCTCTCTCTCTCTGGACACACGCTGTGCACACACAGTCCAAGGAAACAGTTTCTCTCCAGCTACCTGATCGAGCGCTCCAGCCCTTTTTTTCTTGGCAGTCTCTCAAATCTAAATAACAGTAAAACATGTCAAGGTGCTTCGAAGGGGGCGATTGTCAAACAGAAACTGACACCCAAACCCGCGACCTCTTCCACCTAGAAGGACAAGGGCAGCAGGCGCATGGGAACACCACCACCTCCAAGTTCCCCTCCAAGTCACACACCATCCTGACTTAGAAGTATATCGGCCGATCCTTCATCGTCGCTGGGTCTAAATCCTGGAACTCCCTCCCTAACAGCACTGTGGGAGTACCTTCACCACACGGACTGCAGCGGTTCAAGATGACTGCTCACTACCACCTTCTCAAGGGCAACTAGGGATGGGCAATAAATGCTGGCCTTGCCTGTGACGCCCAGATCCCATAAGCAAATAAAAAAATATTGGCCCAGAAATTCGGGTCGGGGGCTTCCCGCGGGTGCAAGCCCCCGACCTGCACTTACCTTGCGCGCGGCCGTTGAGTTGTGGGCCCGCGTGAAATTCCGATCCGGGGCCTGGTCCAGCTGCCGGCGCGCAGTGCTTGCGTATCCTAGGGGCGCAGTTAGTTCGATGCGTCCCCTGGGACCACGTGGGCCATGGGGGAGCCAATCAGAGCAGGGAATGCTCCATTCATAAGATTGACAGGAAGTGCTGTCAAGACTTATAAATACTACGGCCCAAAATAGCACTAAGGCCTCGAAATTTGGTGGGCTGCACCACCAGTTAGCACCTAAAGAGGGCCCTTAGTGGTTTTAGCGCCACTGGCCATGCCTCCCGCAAAATTTAGCTGGGCGCTAATGGCGGCGTTAGCCTGTAGCGCTGCGCCGCTACCGATGACATCATTGGTGTGCGCAGCGCCCCGCTACCGCCCCGATCGCGATATTTGGTCGCGCCCCCCGCTGTAATGCCAGTCGCAATTTGCGACCGGGTCAGGGGGGCCTACCTGCGGCGGTAATGGCGCTAATTAAAGGGGAGGTGCGGGGCGGCCTTTTTTCTTTTGCGAGCCGCCTGCCAGCTCATCCTCGCGCCGCTGTCCCCGGCTTCCTGAGTCCCCCCCCCCCCCCCCCGGGGCAGTGCCGCCTGTGTCCCAAGAGCCCGGCACTTCTCCTCAGCGCCGGGCTCGTTTGCCGGCACTCGCGATCTCGGATCACGCTGGTGCAGGCCCCTCCCCTTTAAGAAGGGGAGGAAGGCCTGTAGTACCGCAGCGCGCCGTGCCGCAGCGTGTGGCGTTGCAGCACGTAGCGCTGCGATATTCAGTATCAGCGCCCCAAGACGGACGCGGGGCGCCTCGAGCAGCGCCCCGCTTCCGCTTGGGGCGCTGAAACTGAATATCGGGCTGACGCTCCCGGCTCCTTCCGGGGCGGGACTTCCGACGCCCAGGCGGTGGGGTGCCACCGAATTTTTAGCCCTAAATCTTCAAATAAATGTTTTTCTAAATCACATTTTTTAAATAAACTATAAATTACATGAAATAACTATTTTAAACAATAATTTAAACTTTTGAAAAAAATAATTTTATTTTCTATCGGGGCTAAAAATAAACTTACCTTGCTTTAAATTATTTCAAAATAATAAACCTGTGGAAAAAATGTTTTAATTTTAATTAATTCACCACCCACCTTGTAAAAAGCAGGCCTTACGCCTGGTTTTTACCTTTCTAAATTCTGCAGGCTTACCTTCACGGGAAAACCTGTAAAAAAAAAACAAAGTTCGATGCGCAGGCGCAGCCTCCCCCGCGCATGCGTTCGACCTCTGAACCCCTTCTTTCAGGGGAGCGGAAGTGCCGGTTTCCCACGCATGCGCAGTGCATGCAGAAAACCGGCATTTCCATCGGGCCTACGGGTGAGTACCCCGTGCGTACTCACCCGTGGAGACCCGAAGTTCTGGGCCATTAAATATAGCCTTGGTGAGACCACACCTGGAGTATTGTGGACAGTTTTGGTCTCCTTACCTAAGGAAGGATATACTTGCCATAGAGGGAGTGCAACGAAGGTTCACCAGACTGGGTCCTGGGATGGGGGGATTGCCCTATGAGGAGAGATTGAGTAGACTAGGCCTATATTCTCTCGAGTTTAGAAGAATGAGAGGTGATCGCATTGAAACATAGAAAATTCTTACAGGGCTTGACAGGGTAGATGCAGGGAGGATGTTTCCCCCTGGCTGGGGAGTCTAGAACCAGGGGTCACAGTCTCAGAATAAGGGGGTCGGCCATTCAGGACTGAGATGAGGAGAAATTTCTTCACTCAGAGGGCGGTGAACCTTTGGAATTCTCTGCCCCAGAGGGCTGTGGGGGCTCAGTCGTTGAGTATATTCACAATAGAGTTCGATAGATTTTTGAATATTAAGGGAATGAAAGGATTTGGGGATAGTGCAGGAAAGTGGAGATGAGGTCGAAGATCAGCCATGATCTCACTGAATGGAGGAGCAGACTCGAGGGGCCGAATGGCCGACTCCTGCTCCTATTTCTGATGTGCTTATCCCTTCATTTGTAGATTTGTATCTTTATTTCAGATTATTGGATGTGCAGTTTCTTTTTGTTGGTCATTTCTGCTTATATTTCAGACTATTGCAGATTTTGCATTGAGAAGAGATTCTCAGCCCCCTGTGGGCAGGGACTTTGATTGACAGCTCTCTCTCTCTCGCTCTCCTCTCTCGCTCGGCTCTACAAATCACGTGACACGCGGCAGTGCCGCTCGCCTGTGGCGCGCTGACGTCATCGCGGCATACGCCCGGCCGCTTGCCGGAGGGACGCCGCGCATGCGCCGCGGCGGAGCGGGTGCGGGGAGGGGAGGGGGTCAGTGAGAAGCGTTCCCTTGGCAACCAGGCCCAGGGAGTGAGGCGGATGATGGTGGCGATGGTTCGTGCGCAACTAGGACACATACTGATCTTAATACAAGGAGATTATCTAATAAAAACCTACCCTTGTGTTGATTAGGGGTAATGGAGCCAAATCTGGGGGAAATGGAGCAGAGATAGAGATACACCAATGTTCTATTACCATCCCCTTTTGCCTTGAATGTCTCTTAATGTCTCTTAATCTCTTCCACCTTCCATCCTATCACAGACCTTCCCTATTGTTCTTTCATCCCCTCCCCCCTCTCCCAGCCTCTTCACTTGCTTAACAATCTGTTCCATTCCCTGCTTTTATCCAGTTCTGACGAAAGGTCATCGACCTGAAACGTTAACGCTGTTTCTCTCTTCACAGATGCTGCCTGACCTGCTGAGTATCTCCAGCATTTTATGTTTTTATTACAGATAAGCCAAGTTCTCATTGAATGGTGTAACAGGCTCGAGGGGCTGAATGGGCCTCCTCCTGTTCCTATGGTAACAGGCTCGAGGGGCTGAATGGGCCTCCTCCTGTTCCTATGGTAACAGGCTCGAGGGGCTGAATGGGCCTCCTCCTGTTCCTATGTAACAGGCTCGAGGGGCTGAATGGGCCTCCTCCTGTTCCTGTGTAACAGGCTCCAGGGGCTGAATGGGCCTCCTCCTGTTCCTGTGTAACAGGCTCGAGGGGCTGAATGGGCCTCCTCCTGTTCCTGTGTAACAGGCCTGAGGGGCTGAATGGGCCTCCTCCTGTTCCTGTGTAACAGGCCTGAGGTGCTGAATGGGCCTCCTCCTGTTCCTGTGTAACAGACTCGAGGGGCTGAATGGGCCTCCTCCTGTTCCTGTGTAACAGGCTCGAGGGGCTGAATGGGCCTCCTCCTGTTCCTGTGTAACAGGCTCGAGTGGCTGAATGGGCCTTCTCCTGTTGCTGTGTAACAGACTCGAGCGGCTGAATGGGCCTCCTCCTGTTCCTGTGTAACTGCTCGAGGGGCTGAATGGGCCTCCTCCTGTTCCTGTGTAACAGGCTCGAGTGGCTGAATGGGCCTTCTCCTGTTGCTGTGTAACAGACTCGAGCGGCTGAATGGGCCTTCTCCTGTTCCTGTGTAACAGGCTCGAGGGGCTGAATGGGCCTCCTCCTGTTCCTGTGTAACAGGCTCGAGGGGCTGAATGGGCCTCCTCCTGTTCCTGTGTTTCAGGCTCGAGGTGCTGAATGGGCCTCCTCCTGTTGCTGTGGAACAGGCTCGAGGGGGCTGAATGGGCCTCCTCCTGTTCCTGTGTAACAGGCTCGAGTGGCTGAATGGGCCTTCTCCTGTTCCTGTGTAACAGGCTCGAGGGGCTGAATGGGCCTCCTCCTGTTCCTGTGTAACAGGCTCGAGGGGCTGAATGGGCCTTCTCCTGTTCCTGTGTAACAGGCTCGAGGGGGCTGAATGGGCCTTCTCCTGTTCCTGTGTAACAGGCTCGAGGGGCTGAATGGGCCTCCTCCTGTTCCTGTGTAACAGGCTCGAGGGGCTGAATGGGCCTCCTCCTGTTCCTGTGTAACAGGCTCGAGCGGCTGAATGGGCCTCCTCCTGTTCCTGTGTAACAGGCTCGAGGGGCTGAATTGGCCTCCTCCTGTTGCTGTGTAACAGGCTCGAGGGGTTGAATGGACCTCCCACTGTTCCTGGGTAACAGGCTCGAGGAGCTTGTAGGGGGTGGTGGTGTGTGTGTTGTTTGTTATCTTCACCTCTGACTCCTTTGAGCGGTTCGAATTGCTCCCACTCCCTTTTGTTCTAGACTTTGGACTTATTTGGGGGTCGTAATAAACTTGCAACAGACAGCTGGGTTAGTCAAAAGAATTCAGATCTTTATTTTGAGACAGGAATATATACAATACAATAAAATTTACACTTAAAAAAGGGTGGGGAACACACGGAATAAGCGAGGGAGAATTACAATACACAAAGGCCTAGAAATTCGGTGACGCCCCATTTGGGGCGGCAAGCTCGCCTGGGCGCCGGAATTAGCGCTCCGGACGGAGCCGCTTGCGCCAGCCCGATATTCAGTTTCAGCGCCCCAAACGGAAGCGGGGCGCTGCTCGAGGCACCCCGCGTCCCTCTTGGGGCACTGATACTGAATATCGCAGCGTTACGTGCCGCAGCGCCACACGCTGTGGCACGGCGCGCTGCGGTACTGCAGGCCTTCCTCCCCTTCTTAAAGGGGAGGGGCCTGCACCAGCGCGATCAGAGATCGTGAGTGCCGGCAAAAGAGCCCAGCACCGAGGAGAAGTGCTGGGCTCTTGGGACACAGCCGGCACTGCCGGGGGGGGCGGTGCTCAGGAGGCCGGGGACGGCGGTGCGAGGAGGTGCTGGCAGGCAGCCAGCAAAAAAAATGGCCGCCCCGCACCTCCCCTTTAATTAGCGCCACTACCACTGCAGGTAGGCCCCCCTGAACCGGTCGCAAATTGCGACCAGCGTTACAGCGGGGGGCGCGACCAATTATCGCGATCGGGGCTGTAGCGGGGCACTGCGCACACCGATGACGTCATCGGTGGCGGCGCAGCGCTACAGGCTAACGCCGCCATTAGTGCCCCGCTAAATTTAGCAGGAGGCGTGGCCAGTGGCGCTAAACCCACTAAGTGCCCTCTTTGGGCGCTAACTGGTGGCGCAGCCCACCGAATTTCTAGGCCAAAATCCCTTTCCCTCCCAACCCCACTACACTAGCTAGGCTGGAATCCAGAGGACCAGGAAATGCTCACCAAAACGACTTTCTTGACAGTTGTAGAGGTTCGCGATTTCGGGGTTCTCTATAGTTGTGGCGGTTGGGGCCTGCCGTACCTCAGACGTGGTAGAAGACTGCACCTGCGCTGGGCCTTCAGTTGGGTTGAGTCCGCTGATGCGTGTGATGAAATATTCCATTCATCACTCATCAGTGTTTCTCTGGTGTGGCGATGCCGGAGTTGGACTGGGGTGGACAAATGTAAGAAGTCACACAACACCAGGTTATAGTCCAACAGCTTTATTTGAAATCACAAGCTTTCGGAGCGCTGCTCCTTCTTCAGGTGAAGTGGAGAAATGCATAAAGACACAGCTTATATAGTCAGAGAATCATGTCAGATGTTTACAGGTAACCTTTCCAACTGCCATTTATCACACCTCGGCAGAGAGATAATCACAGCAGTCAAAGGTGTGAGTGGTGTCCAAACAGGTCAGTCAGGGAAACATTACATCAAAGAACAATGAGGTGGGGTCACAAGGGGTCAAATATTGCAGATGCTGGGGTCTGTATGAAAAACAAAAAAACAGACAAAAAACATTTTTTTTGGCTGGAAATCACAGCAGGTCCGGCCGCATCTGTGTAGAGAGAACAAGCCAATGTCGACTCGAGTCTGGATGACCCTGCATCAGGTGGGGTTACATGTAGCGTGACATGAACCCAAGATCTCGGTTGAGGCCGTCCTCATGGGTGCGGAACTTGGCTATCAGTTTCTGCTTGACGATTTTGCGTTGTCGTGTGTCTCGAAGGCCACCTTGGAGAATGCTTACCCGAAGATCGGAGGCTGAATGTCCTTGACTGCTGAAGTGTTCCCCGACTGGGAGGGAACACTCCTGCCTGGTGATTGTTGCACGGTGTCCGTTCATCCGTTGTCGCAGTGTCTGCATGGTCTCGCCGATGTACCATGCTCCGGGGCATCCTTTCCTGCAACGTATGAGGTAGACAACGTTGGCCGAGTCACATGAGTATGTACCATGTACCTGGTGGGTGGTGTCCTCACGTGTGATGATGGTATCTGTGTTGATGATCTGGCATGTCTTGCAGAGGTTGCTGTGGCAGGGTTGTGTGGTGTCGTGGTCGCTGTTCTCCTGAAAGCTGGGTAATTTGCTGCGAACGATGGTCTGTTTGAGGTTAGGCGGCTGTTTGAAAGCGAGTAGTGGAGGCGTGGGGATGGCCTTAGCGAGGTGTTCGTCGTCATCGATGACACGTTGAAGGCTGCGAAGAACATGGCGTAGTTTCTCCGCTCCGGACCTGCTGTGATTTCCAGCCAAAAAAAATGTTTTTTGTCTGTTTTTTTGTTTTTCATACAGACCCCAGCATCTGCAATATTTGACCCCTTGTGACCCCACCTCATTGTTCTTTGATGTAATGTTTCCCTGACTGACCTGTTTGGACACCATTCACACCTTTGACTGCTGTGATTACCTCTCTGCCGAGGTGTGATAAATGGCAGTTGGAAAGGTTACCTGTAAACATCTGACATGATTCTCTGACTATATAAGCTGTGTCTTTATGCATTTCTCCACTTCACCTGAAGAAGGAGCAGCGCTCCGAAAGCTTGTGATTTCAAATAAAGCTGTTGGACTATAACCTGGTGTTGTGTGACTTCTTACAGTATTTCTCTGCCTGAGACTGTGGTTGGTTTCAGTTTCATTTCCATTGTATTGTACTGTGTGTAGGGCTCCGCCCATACCTGGCTCCTATGTAAGCTGGCCCAGCCTGCAGCACACCCAGTACGGCAGACCTCTGGATGGAAGATACTTTCTCCTTTGTGTGTTACCTTCTAAGTCAATAAAAGCCTTGTTTTGTTTCGCTAACATCGAGTCTCGGATTTATTGAGGCACATCAATTTTATTGACTTAATTTTCAACACAATGGATCAACTCTTGAAACCCGAACGTTTGGATTTGGACCCGCATGCTTCGGACGCATCGGCACGCTTCGGACACTGGTTTATGTGTATGGAATTCTTCCTGGACAATTCCGCAGCCGTCAAAGACGCTACGGACGCTGCGAGTATGAAACTCGGAATTCTGCGGAATTGGGTAAGCCACCGGGTTTACCCCCTCATCCAAGACGCCGACACGTACCCGGCCGCCTGCGACATCTTAAAGGCGCATTACCAGCAGCCTACGAATGAGGTGTATGCTAGGCATCTGCTCGCTACTCGCGCACAGCGACCTGGGGAATCGGTGGAGGAGTTCCTAGGCACCCTGAAGCGGTTAGCCGCTCTGTTGGATCTATCGGGTAAGTATCCGATTTTCTTTGGTTAGGGCTAGTTTTAGAGTCTTTTGTGTCCAAATCTTACCCAGGGGTAAGTTAGACTAGCATGTAGAGTGGAAACAAATCTTTGGTTCGTGAGTTTTTCGGCGGTTGGTTCCTTGTTGGTCGCGGTGGCCCAATATTACCTGGTTGGTGGTAATATTGGCTGGTGTTGGTTTCTGTAGGCCTTTGGTTGCCACGATCTCTGTTTCTTCTTTCTTCCTTCGAGTCTCCGATGATGATCTCTCTCTTGAGCTGGTTGGCTGCACTTGAATTCGGACTGGCTGTCTGTTTGAACTGTCTCACTGTCTCGCTGTTGTCTCAACTGTTGTACTGAAAAGGCAG
This sequence comes from Somniosus microcephalus, assembly GCF_052327205.1. NCBI lineage: Eukaryota > Metazoa > Chordata > Chondrichthyes > Squaliformes > Somniosidae > Somniosus > Somniosus microcephalus. Next base: position 26,879,797 of record NW_028225187.1, on the reverse strand, counting down.
GCCTCAATTATACTAATACGATAGCAAAATACTGCAGATGCTGGAAATCTGAAATAACAACATAAAATGCTGGAAAAACTCAGCAGGCCAGGCAACATCTGTGGAGAGAGAAATAGAGTCAACGTTTCGGGTCAAAACCCTTTGTCAAGACTAAAGAGGCACAGGAAATGAAATAGATTAAAAGGCCAGGCTGGGAGAGAACAAAAGAGAAGAGACATTAAGAGGTATTCAAAACGAGACGAGATGGTGATAGGACGAGTGGAGACAAAAGACGGCTCTAGATTAGGTGTGAAATGCGCTGGCAGAATGGGAGACAGCTGCCATGTAGACAGAGACAAACAGACAAACAGAAAGAGACAGACAGACAGATAGACAGACAGACAGATCGACAGAGACAGACAAATCGACAGAGACAGACAGAAAGAGACAGATGGACAAAGACAGACAGACAGACACAGACAGAGGCAAACAAAAAACAGAGACAGGCAGATTGATACAGATACAGACAAACACAGAAACAGATAGAGAGAGAGACAAAATAAGAAAAATCAAAGAGAAGAGAGACAAAGACAGACAGGGAGACAGAGACAGAGACGGAGACATATTCAGAGACAGAAACAGAGAGAGTCGGAGAGACAGACAGAGAGACAGCGAGGAGGAAGATGAAGCCGGTGCATCAGCGCCACCCTCTCCCGAGGAAGCCCATGCCCACACTGCGGTCACGCCTTCCCTGGAGGGGAGCAGGGGGGAAGGGTCTGATTAGGGTGAAGCTCCAGACCCAGTGGGCTGCAGCAACGTGATGGGGGTAGGGAAGCTCGGGGGCCTTCTCCCCGGAGGGAGAGTGTGCCAGCGAGTCCTACTCCACTGGACGCAGAGGAGGAGCGGCTGACCGCTGAAATGAACACCCAGGCGGTGGACATGCACACTGAGCTCTTGGATGCAGTAGGAAGGGTGCCCGAATGCATTGAATCGCTGGGAAGGAGTGTGGAGCACTTCACTGTAGCACAGGCAGATGCTGCGCAAACGTTTAGTGCTGCAAGTCAGTCACTGGCTGCCATGACCCCATCTCTGACTGCTCTCATGCAGACTCAGATTGAGGCCACATGAGCACTGACTGCTGCCACCCTCGCTGGATCGGGCACATTTCCCCGGGGCTCTCATCTATATCCAGGTTGTGAGAACCAGTTATGTTAAGGACTGTTTTTTTACTATTTCTTTCTATTAGTTTGTCATGAGGAAATGACACACACAGAGTTTGCAAAATAAATAAGTTTTAGTATTCAAAATCTCCATGTTTGGTCTTTGCAATCATTGCTGCGTTGGCCAGCTTAGGGTTTGCGGGTTGGTTTCATTCATGTTGTTCTCAATGGCAGAAGCCATTTCCCCAGCAGGGGTCTAGAAGCGGCTTGCTATCAGCCGTTGACGGACGGCCATTCCAGTTTCTACATTGTGGGCCTCCCTCCCGCCTTGGTGCTGCTGATGAGCATCCACCTCCTGTTCCTCCTCCTCTGGTGGTGCTCCAAGGCCTGGTGGCATTGGCTGGGTCCTGAGGATTGCCAGGTTATGCAGCATGCAGCACACAACAATGAAGTGGGAGACTCGCTCAGGCGAGTACTGCATGGCTCCTCCAGAATGGTCCAGACAGCGGAACTGTTGCTTGAGCAAGCCGATTGTGTGCTCAACGATGTTCCTGGTAGCTTGACCTCTCTCGTTGTACCGCAGCTCAGCAGGGATGTTGGGCATATGGATCGGTGTCATCAGCCAGGTGCGCAGTGGATATCCCTTGTCCCCAAGAAGGCAACCACCTGGGTGATGCGGTGCCTGGAAAAGTTCTGCCACAGTAGTCAGGCGCAGGATGTATGCATCGTTGCTGCTGCCAGGAAAACAGGCATTGAGAGCGAGTATCAGCTGTCTGTGGTCAAAGACCAACTGCGCGTTTAAGGAATGGAACCCCTTTCGGTTACAGAAATCCTCTGCATTCTCATGCGGAGCACGCAAAGCCACATGGGTGCAGTCAATGGTGCCCTGCGCCATGGGGAAGCCCGCTTTCATCGCAAAGCCCATTGTGCGTTCTTGCTGCTTGTCCAGGGTCATGGGGAAAGACATGTGCTCTCGTCTCCTTTTATGGAGGGCATTTGTGACCTGGCGGATGCAGTAATGGACCACGAGCTGGGAGATATTGGCGATGTCCCCAGTGGCTGATTGAAATGAGCCGCTGGCTTAAAGTTTGAGAGCCACTGTTATCTTCACTGCCACCGACAGAGACGTCCTGCTCCTCAGTTGAGGCTGCAGATCTGGCTGCAGCAGGTGGCAGAGCTCAGTGACCACCTCCTTGCTGAAGCGCAGCCTTCGCAAACACTGCTCCTCAGACATATTAATGTAGGAGAATTGTTGGCGAAATACCCTGGGAGGGTAAGGTCTTCTGTACAGAGGCCTGTTGGCCCTCCTCCGTCTGGCCATGATTGCCACTCTCTCCCTGCATCTCTGTGCCCTCCGAATCTGCTGGCGCAGGACGATGTCCCCAATTAGTGCAGCCCCCATAGTCACTTGGCAATCAAAGTAATAAAGGGCAAAAACCAAAGTACCTGCAAAGTGATGGTCAGAAGCCAAAACTACTTCAAACAGCGTTGACACAATGCAGAAGTCTCTCTTTCTCTCGCTCTGTCAGAACGAATGGTGCAAAATGGTCTACCACACAGAAAGCCAGGAAGTGGCCCCCTTTAAATAGCGCCCCCCCCCCCAGCCTCACAGCGATTGGGAAGCATTCCAGTCTACCTGTCATCGGTTGCGTCAGGCGGAAAGGAGGGGGGCGCCACTCAATTACCATTCCGGGGCGTCACAAGGACGTTGAATGGACGAATGACGTCAAGTTCTGCGTGCGCAGGAGATCGGATGGTATTGTTTAGCGCCGCCGCAAACTGACCGGTCAATTCCGCGAGAGGCGCAGATATCGCCTCGCCCGGGCGCTAGTTGCTTTGTGCCCCATTAGCGCC
>NW_028225187.1:26871804-26874304 GCF_052327205.1 Somniosus microcephalus | reverse complement strand
AGAGACAGACAGAGGAACAAAGGCATATGCAGACAGATATAGACACAGAGAAATCAACAGAGACAGACAGACAGAGACAGGATGAAAGAGACAGACACAGAGACGGAGAGCAGAGACCGACACACAGAGTCAGAATGACAGAGACAGACTGGCAGAGGCAAAGAGCAAGAGACAGACAGTCAGGGAGAGGCAGATACAGACAGACAGATAAAGGCAGACAGACATAGACAGAAAGACATAGAGATAGACAGACAGAGACGGTGAGACAAATGGGCAGAGGCAGAAAGACAGAGACAATGACACACGGAAAGAGACAGGTGGAAAGAGACTCAGACAGAGGCTGAGACAGGTAGTGACAAATGCAGGCAGAGATAGAGATCAGCAAATACAGACATGCATAAGCAGACAGAGACAGATGAACAGAGACAGACGTACAGAGACTGGCAAACGAATACAAAGAGAGCCAGACAGACAGGCACAGACAGATACAGACAGAGACAGACAGAAAGTCACAGACCGGCAGAGACAGACAATGGCCGCTAAAGGCAGAGGCAGATGGACAGAGCCAGAGAAAAGCCCGACAGATCGGCAGAAAGAGAGACACACAGAGAAAAATACCGACAGAGACGTAAAGACAGAAGCAGACAGACAGAGACTGAGACAGGCAGAGACAAATGCAGGCAGAGATAGAGATAGGCAGAGACAGGCGCACAGAGACAGAAAGAAAGATTCAGAGGGGAAGAGACGGATGGACAGAGACAGACGTACAGAGACTGGCGGATGGAACCAAAGAGACAGAGACAGACAGACAGATAGAGACAAACAGAGACAGACAGACAATCACAGACAAACAGAGACAGACAGAAATAGACAGGTGCAGACAGAAACAGATGGACAGAAACAGACAAACAGATTTATGAGCAGAGACAGACGGACAGAGACAGACAGTGGCAAAGATGGAGACAGAGACTGACAGAGAGAGGGTCACGGACAGAGACAGACAGTCAGACACAAACAGACAGAGCTAGACAGACAGTCATAGACACACAGAGACAGAGGCTGGCAGACAGAAACAGACGGATAGTGACTGACGGAGACAGAGACTGAACGCCAGTGACAGCCACAGTCAGGCCGAGACATAGTCAGGCACAGACAGACAGTTAGAGACAGGGACAGACTGATAGGGACATAGGTAGACAGATAGACAGAAGGAGAGACACAGAGACATGGAGACAGACAAATGGAGACAGTCAGTCGGAGCTGCAGATTCTCTGGCTACGATCAAATCGGTAAGACTGGAACCAAGTGAGGGCAGACCCAACGAAAGAGGCCAGTGTCAGATGTATGGCGAGATCACGGGTCGGTTTACTCCATGGTTTGGAGGCGAGAGTGGAGATGGCGAGGGGTGAAGCCATGGAGGGATTTAAACCCAAGGATAAGAACTTAAAATTTAAGGCCTTGTGTGGGGAGATTGAGAGCCATTGCGGGTCAGTGAGGGCGAGGGTGATGGGCGAGCAGGACTTGGGAGAGGCTGGACATGGACAGCAGAGTTTATGATCGGTTGACATTGATGGAAGGTTGAGGTTGGGTGTCCGGCCAAGAGTGAACTGGAGGAACGGAGTCAGGAGGTGTCACAGTTCTAATTTTACTGGAGCCGTTATACAATATAAAATAAACAGGTAAACATCTGCAGGAGTTGCTCAGCCCAGTGTCCTGGGCCCAACCATCTTCAGCTGCTTCATCAATGACCATCCCTCCAACATAAGGTCAGAAATGGGGATGTTCGCTGATGACTGCACAGTGTTCAGCGCCATTCACAACTCCTCAGATAATGAAGCAGTCCATGCCCGCATGCAACAAGACCTGAACGATTTTCAGGTTTGGGCTGATAAGTGGCAGGTAACGTTCGCGCCACAGAAGTGCCAGGCAATGACTATCTCCAACAAGCGAGAGTCTAATCGCTTCCCCTTGACATTCAATGGCATTACCATCGCCGAATCCCCCACTATCAACATCCTGGGTGTGACCATTAACCAGAAATTAACTGGACCAGCCACGTAAATACTGTGGCAACAAGAGCAGGTCAGAGGCTGGGTATCCTGCGGCGAGTGTCTCACCTCCTGACTCCCCAAAGCCTTTCCACCATCTACAAGGCACAAGTCAGGAGTGTGATGGAATACTCTCCACTTGCCTGGATGAGTGCAGCTCCAACAACACTCAAGAAGCTCGACACCATCCAGGACAAAGCAGCCCCTTTGATTGGCACCCCATCCACCACCTTAAACATTCACTCCCTCCACCACCGGCACACCGTGGCTGCAGTGTGTACCATCTACAAGATGCACTGCAGCAACTCGCCAAGGCTTCTTCGGCAGCACCTCCCAAACCCGCGACCTCCTCCACCTGCAAGGACAAGGGCAGCAGGCTCATGGGAACACCACCACCTCCAGGTTTCCCTCAAAGTCACACATCATCCTGACTTGGAAGTATATCGGCCGAT
>NW_028225187.1:26843626-26871304 GCF_052327205.1 Somniosus microcephalus | reverse complement strand
CCCCGATCACCCCCAGTCCTCCGATCACCCCCCAGTCCCCCGATCACCCCCAGTCCTCCGATCACCCCCAGTCCCCCAATCACCCCCAGTCCTCCAATCACACCCCAGTCCCCCCGATCACCCCCAGTCCTCCGATCACTCCCCAGTCCCCCCAGTCCCCGATCACCCCCAGTCCTCCGATCACCCCCAGTCCTCCGATCACCCCCAGTCCTCCGATCACCCCCAGTCCCCCGATCACCCCCAGTCCCCCGAGTCACATCCCCAGTCCTCCGATCACCCCCAGTCCTCCGATCACCCCCAGTCCCTCCGATCACCCCAGTCCCCCCGATCACCCCCAGTCCTCCGAATCACCCCCAGTCCTCCTATCACCCCCCAGTCCTCCAATCAACCCCCAGTCCTCCAATCAACCCCAGTCCTCCAATCACCCCCAGTCCTCCCAATCAACCCCAGTCCTCCAATCAACCCCCAGTCCTCCAATCACCCCCCAGTCCTCCAATCAACCCCAGTCCTCCAATCACCCAGTCCTCCAATCACCCCCAGTCCTCCAATCACCCCCAGTCCTCCAATCACCCCCAGTCCTCCAATCACCCCCAGTCCTCCAATCAACCCCAGTCCTCCAATCACCCCAGTCCTCCAATCACCCCCCAGTCCTCCAATCACCCCCAGTCCTCCAATCACCCCCAAGTCCTCCAATCACCCCCAGTCCTCCCGATCACCCCCAGTCCCCCGATCCTCCCAACTCACCCCCAGTCCCTCCGATCACCCCCAGTCCCTCCGATCACCCCCAGTCCTCCCGATCAACCCCCAGTCCTCCAACCACCCCCAGTCCCCCCGATCACCCCCAGTCCCCCCCAGTCCTCACCAACCGACCCCCAGTCCCCCGATCACCCCCCAGTCACCTCCACTACCACCCCCAGTCCCCCGATCACCCCCAAGTCCTCCAACCACCCCCAGTCCCCCCGATCACCCCCCAGTCCCACCCGATCACCCCCAGTCCCCCGATCACCCCCCAGTCCTCCACCACACCCCCAGTCCCCTGATCACCCCCAGTCCTCCAATCACCCCCAGTCCTCCGATCACCCCCAGTCCTCCGATCAGCCCCAGTCCCCGTCCATCACCCCAGTCCTCCGATCAACCCCCAGTCCCCCGATCACCCCCAGTCCTCCAATCACCCCCCAGTCCTCCGATCACCCCCAGTCCTCCGATCAGCCCCAGTCCCCCGATCACCCCCAGTCCTCCGATCACCCCCAGTCCCCCGATCACCCCCAGTCCTCCAATCACCCCCAGTCCTCTCGATCACCCCCCAGTCCTCCGATCACCCCCATGTCCTCCGATCACCCCCAGTCCTCCGATCAGCCCCAGTCCCCGATCACCCCCAGTCCTCCGATCACCCCCAGTCCCCCGATCACCCCCAGTCCTCTGATCACCCCCAGTCCTCCGATCACCCCCAGTCCTCCGATCACCCCCCAGTCCTCCGATCAGCCCCAGTCCCCCGATCACCCCCAGTCCTCTGATCACCCCCAGTCCCCCGATCACCCCCAGTCCTCCAAACATCCCAGTCCTCCGATCACCCCCAGTCCTCCGATCACCCCCAGTCCTCCGATCACCCCCAGTCCTCCGATCACCCCCAGTTCCTCCGATCACCCCCAGTCCTCCGATCACCCCCAGTCCCCCGATCACCCCCAGTCCTCTCCGATCACCCCCCAGTCCTCCCGATCACCCCCCAGTCCTCCGATCACCCCCAGTCCTCCGATCACCCCCAGTCCTCCGATCACCCCCAGTCCCCCGATCACCCCCAGTCCCTCCGATCACCTCCCAGTCCCCCGATCACCCCCCAGTCCCCCCGATCACCCCCAGTCCCCCGATCACCCCCAGTCCCCGATCACCCCCAGTCCCCGATCACCCCCCAGTCCTCCGATCACCCCCAGTCCTCCGATCACCCCCAGTCCTCCGATCACCCCCAGTCCCCGATCACCCCCAGTCCCCCGATCACCCCCAGTCCCTCCCGATCACCCCCAGTCCTCCGATCACCCCCAGTCCTCCCGATCACCCCCAGTCCTCCGATCACCCCCAGTCCTCCAATCACCCCCAGTCCTCCGATCACCCCCAGTCCTCCCGATCACCCCCCAGTCCCCGATCACCCCCAGTCCTCTGATCACCCCCAGTCCCTCCAATCACCCCCAGTCCTCCGATCACCCCCCAGTCCTCCAATCACCCCCAGTCCCCCCGATCACCCCCAGTCCCCCGATCACCCCCAGCCCTCCAAACATCCCCAGTCCTCCGATCACCCCCAGTCCCCCCCAGTCCCCCGATCACCCCCAGTCCCCCCCAGTCCCCCGATCACCCCCAGTCCCCCCCAGTCCCCCGATCACCCCCAGTCCTCCCCAGTCCCCCGATCACCCCCAGTCCTCCAATCACCCCCAGTCCCCCGATCACCCCCAGCCCTCCAAACATCCCCAGTCCTCCGATCACTCCCAGTCCCCCCCAGTCCCCCGATCACCCCCAGTCCCCCCCAGTCCCCCGATCACCCCCAGTCCCCCCCAGTCCCCCGATCACCCCCAGTCCCCCCCAGTCCCCCGATCACCCCCAGTCCCCCGATCACCCCCAGTCCTCCAATCACCCCCAGTCCTCCAATCACCCCCAGTCCTCCAACCACCCCCAGTCCCCCCGATCACCCCCAGTCCTCCAATCACCCCCAGTCCCCCGATCACCCCCAGTCCTCCAACCACCCCCAGTCCCCCGATCACCCCCAGTCCTCCAATCACCCCCAGTCCCCCCGATCACCCCCAGCCCCCGATCACCCCCAGTCCCCCGCTCACTCCCCAGTCCCCCGATCACCCCCAGTCCCCCCGATCACCCCCAGTCCCCCGATCACCCCCAGTCCTCCAACCACCCCCAGTCCCCCGATCACCCCCAGTCCTCCAATCACCCCCAGTCCCCCCGATCACCCCCAGTCCCCCGATCACCCCCAGTCCTCTGATCACCCCCAGTCCCCCCGATCACCCCCAGTCCCCCGATCACCCCCAGTCCTCCGATCACCCCCAGTCCTCCAAACATCCCCAGTCCTCCGATCACCCCCAGTTCCCCGATCACCCCCAGTTCCCCGATCACCCCCAGCCCTCCAAACATCCCCAGTCCTCTGATCACCCCCAGTCCTCCGATCACCCCCAGTCCTCCGATCACCCCCAGTCCCCCGATCACCCCCAGTCCTCCGATCACCCCCAGTCCCCCGATCACCCCCAGTCCTCCAATCACCCCCAGTCCCCCCAATCACCCCCAGTCCCCCCAATCACCCCCAGTCCCCCAATAACCCCCAGTCCCCCAATCACCCCCAGTCCTCCAATCACCCCCAGTCCCCCCGATCACCCCCAGTCCTCCGATCACCCCCAGTCCCCCCGATCACCCCCAGTCCCCCCAATCACCCCCAGTCCTCCGATCACCCCCAGTCCTCTGATAACCCCCAGTCCCCCAATCACCCCCAGTCCCCCGATCACCCCCAGTCCTCCAATCACCCCCAGTCCCCCCGATCACCCCCAGTCCTCCGATCACCCCCAGTCCTCCGATCACCCCCAGTCCTCTGATCACCCCCAGTCCCCCGATCACCCCCAGTCCTCCGATCACCCCCAGTCCCCCGATCACCCCCAGTCCTCCGATCACCCCCAGTCCCCCAATCACCCCCAGTCCTCCAATCACCCCCAGTCCCCCCGATCACCCCCAGTCCTCCGATCACCCCCAGTCCCCCCGATCACCCCCAGTCCCCCGATCACCCCCAGTCCCCCAATCACCCCCAGTCCCCCGATCACCCCCAGTCCTCCAACCACCCCCAGTCCCCCGATCACCCCCAGTCCTCCAATCACCCCCAGTCCCCCCGATCACCCCCAGCCCCCGATCACCCCCAGTCCCCCGCTCACCCCCAGTCCCCCGATCACCCCCAGTCCCCCCGATCACCCCCAGTCCCCCGATCACCCCCAGTCCTCCAACCACCCCCAGTCCCCCGATCACCCCCAGTCCTCCAATCACCCCCAGTCCCCCCGATCACCCCCAGTCCCCCGATCACCCCCAGTCCTCTGATCACCCCCAGTCCCCCCCGATCACCCCCAGTCCCCCGATCACCCCCAGTCCTCCGATCACCCCCAGTCCTCCAAACATCCCCAGTCCTCCGATCACCCCCAGTTCCCCGATCACCCCCAGTTCCCCGATCACCCCCAGCCCTCCAAACATCCCCAGTCCTCTGATCACCCCCAGTCCTCCGATCACCCCCAGTCCTCCGATCACCCCCAGTCCCCCGATCACCCCCAGTCCTCCGATCACCCCCAGTCCCCCGATCACCCCCAGTCCTCCAATCACCCCCAGTCCCCCCAATCACCCCCAGTCCCCCCAATCACCCCCAGTCCCCCAATAACCCCCAGTCCCCCAATCACCCCCAGTCCTCCAATCACCCCCAGTCCCCCCGATCACCCCCAGTCCTCCGATCACCCCCAGTCCCCCCGATCACCCCCAGTCCCCCCAATCACCCCCAGTCCTCCGATCACCCCCAGTCCTCTGATAACCCCCAGTCCCCCAATCACCCCCAGTCCCCCGATCACCCCCAGTCCTCCAATCACCCCCAGTCCCCCCGATCACCCCCAGTCCTCCGATCACCCCCAGTCCTCCGATCACCCCCAGTCCTCCGATCACCCCCAGTCCCCCGATCACCCCCAGTCCTCCGATCACCCCCAGTCCCCCGATCACCCCCAGTCCTCCGATCACCCCCAGTCCCCCAATCACCCCCAGTCCTCCAATCACCCCCAGTCCCCCCGATCACCCCCAGTCCTCCGATCACCCCCAGTCCCCCCGATCACCCCCAGTCCCCCGATCACCCCCAGTCCCCCAATCACCCCCAGTCCCCCGATCACCCCCAGTCCTCCAATCACCCCCAGTCCCCCAATCACCCCCCAGTCCACCAATCACCCCCAGTCCCCCAATCACCCCCAGTCCCCCAATCACCCCCAGTCCCCCAATCACCCCCAGTCCTCCAATCACCCCCAGTCCTCCAATCACCCCCAGTCCTCCAATCACCCCCAGTCCTCCAATCACCCCCAGTCCTCCGATCACCCCCAGTCCCCCCGATCACCCCCAGTCCTCCGATCACCCCCAGTCCCCTGATCACCCCCAGTCCCCCAATCACCCCCAGTCCTCCAATCAGCCCCAGTCCCCCCGATCACCCCCAGTCCTCCAATCACCCCCAGTCCTCCAATCACCCCCAGTCCTCCGATCACCCCCAGTCCTCCGATCACCCCCAGTCCTCCGATCACCCCCATCACCCCCAGTCCTCCGATCACCCCCAGTCCTCCGATCACCCCCAGTCCCCCAATCACCCCCAGTCCTCCAATCACCCCCAGTCCTCCGATCACCCCCCAGTCCTCCGATCACCCCCAGTCCTCCGATCACCCCCATCACCCCCAGTCCTCCGATCACCCCCAGTCCTCCGATCACCCCCAGTCCCCCAATCACCCCCAGTCCCCCCGATCACCCCCAGTCCTCCAATCACCCCCAGTCCTCCAATCACCCCCAGTCCTCCGATCACCCCCAGTCCTCTGATCACCCCCAGTCCCCCCGATCACCCCCAGCCCTCCAATCACCCCCAGTCCTCCAATCACCCCCAGTCCTCCAATCATCCCCAGTCCTCTGATCACCCCCAGTCCCCCCGATCACCCCCAGTCCCCCCGATCACCCCCAGTCCCCCGATCACTCCCAGTCCTCCAATCACCCCCAGTCCCCCCGATCACCCCCAGTCCTCCGATCACCCCCAGTCCCCCCGATCACCCCCAGTCCTCCAATCACCCCCAGTCCCCCCGATCACCCCCAGTCCCCCCGATCACCCCCAGTCCTCCAATCACCCCCAGTCCTCCAATCACCCCCAGTCCCCCGATCACCCCCAGTCCCCCGATCACCCCCAGTCCTCCGATCACCCCCAGTCCTCCAATCACCCCCAGTCCTCCGATCACCCCCAGTCCCCCGATCACCCCCAGTCCTCCGATCACCCCCAGTCCTCCAATCACCCCCAGTCCTCCAATCACCCCCAGTCCTCCGATCACCCCCAGTCCCCCCGATCACCCCCAGTCCTCCAATCACCCCCAGTCCCCCGATCACCCCCAGTCCTCCGATCACCCCCAGTCCTCCAATCACCCCCAGTCCTCCAATCACCCCCAGTCCCCCAATCACCCCCAGTCCTCCGATCACCCCCAGTCCTCCGATCACCCCCAGTCCCCCCGATCACCCCCAGTCCTCCAATCACCCCCAGTCCTCCAATCACCCCCAGTCCTCCAATCACCCCCAGTCCTCCGATCACCCCCAGTCCCCCCAATCACCCCCAGTCCTCCGATCATCCCCAGTCCTCTGATCACCCCCAGTCCTCCGATCACCCCCAGTCCTCCGATCACCCCCAGTCCCCCCGATCACCCCCAGTCCTCCGATCATCCCCAGTCCTCTGATCACCCCCAGTCCTCCGATCACCCCCAGTCCTCCAATCATCCCCAGTCCTCGAATCACCCCCAGTCCCCCCGATCACCCCCAGTCCCCCGATCATCCCCAGTCCTCCAATCATCCCCAGTCCCCCGATCACCCCAGTCCCCCCATCACCCCCAGTCCTCCGATCACCCCAGTCCCCCCATCACCCCCAGTCCTCCGATCACCCCCAGTCCCCCCGATCACCCCCAGTCCCCCCGATCACCCCCAGCCCCCCGATCACCCCCAGTCCCCCCGATCACCCCCAATCCCCCGATCACCCCCAGTCCCCCTGATCACCCCCAGTCCCCCGATCACTCCCAGACCTCCGATCACCCATGAGACATTGATACCAGGCACTCAAAGTCCCGCATCTATTGGGAAAGTTTATTTTATCATCCTAGTTTTAGATCTTGTCAGAAAGATCTATGGGTTTTTTGTTGTATTCAGCAAAAAATCAGGATGGTCCATTGCATCCATTGAGGATGGTGAACCCATCGCTATTCCACCACTTTTTGTTCTGCAGATACTGATCTGGCATTAGAACAAAGATTCAATGGATACAGTACAAGAAACAAAAGTGTCAGCTAAAGGTAGTAAACGTACTGCCACCTCTCACAAAGATGAATAAAAAGTGATGAAGATTGCTGTTTGGGTTAAGTAGTTTACTTCTTAGTTTGAATGGTCCTGTGAGACTGACTGACACATTCGTTGACCAGTTAGTTCATGTACCCAGCACTGACCTGTAATCAGGTACATTCCACACACTCAGAGGTCAGCACACGAGTCCGAAATATCCCAAGCACAAGAGCTGATCCTGGGAACGTGCAACCACCAGACATCAGCCCCTGTTTACTCCCACTGTGAATTGTGATTTTGCTCTGGTTTCTGCTGTAATATTGCGTGTGTGTGACATCACAGGTAATATTCCACCTTTTTCTTCCTCAATTATTTTATGTCAGCTAATTTCTGATGACCAGGACTGTCGGTCAGATTTCATGCATTTCATGGAAGTTTATTGCAGGAATTTAGAAGAGACTAGAGTGTGATTCCAAAGAGATAGGACATGTTCAGTCACAATCTTCAACCTCCATCTTGCTCATCTATCTATCGGCACCAACACTTCCCTCGGGACAATTTCCTCAACCAGCAGCAACATATTTTAGCGCATCCTGCTTCAAAGTTCAGCTGGTCAGATCTTTCGTTCGATGAAGCCAAAGGAGGACGTGTGATTGGAGGGGCATCGAATAGTGAGTTCACATTACAAGGTCGGGAGACAGGATTCATGAAGGCTAATTTGAGGTGGTTGTGCTCCCGTTGTTAGACGGGACTTGGGGTCTCAGGTAGGTCCATCACACTGTAGAGCTGATCCTGCAACCTGTGCTCCAGTCCAGTGAGACTGCCCCAGGAGCAGAGCCTGGCCATGTGACCCTCACATACCGCCAGTGGGCGGGGCCTGCGCTGGCGGCAGTGTGATTGGCTCCCTTTGTGATGTCACCTGGATACAAGTTTCAGCCCCTGGTTACAATTCATCAGTCGCAGTTAACGTGGGCAAGAGCTGGAGCTGATAGCTGACACTGAGTGAGTTTAGTCCATACAAATAGGGGAAAGTCTTCTTGCAGTTGTACAGGGCCTTGGTGAGACCGCACCTTGAGTATTGTGTGCAGTTTTGGTCACCTTATCTGAGGAAGGACGTTCTTGCCATGGAAGGAGTGCAGCGAAGATTCACCAGGCTGATACCTGGGATGGCAGGAATGACTTATGAGGAGAGATTGTGTCGATTGGGCTTATACTCAACTGGAGTTTAGAAGGTTGAGAGGGGATCTCATCGAAACCTGTAAAATTCTGTCAGGCCTGGACAGACTAGATGCAGGAAGGATGTTTCCGATGGCCGGGGAGTCCAGAACCAGGGGTCATAGACTAAGGATAAGGGGTAAGCCATTTAGGACTGAAATGAGGAGGAATTTCTTCACCCAGAGAGTGGTGAACCTGTGGAATTCTCTGCCACAGAGGGCGGTGGAGGCCAGTTCATTAAATATATTCAAGAAGGAGTTGGATATATTTCTTAAGACTAAAGGGATCAAGGGATATGGGGAGAAGGCAGGGACAGGGTACTGAATTTGGATGATCAGCCATGATCTCATTGAATGGCGGAGCAGGCTCGAGGGGCCAAATGGCGTACTCCTGCTCCTATCTTCTATGTTTCTATGTTTAATTTAATATTAATCAATTTACTCATGCTATTAATTACATATATAGTGAAAATCAGAGTTACAGGAATAGTCCTATTGTATTCCAGGTATAGATTCCCAACTCAAACCAGCCGATCGGAGTTGCAGGACAACTGCCCAGTATTTCTCGGCCTGTGATGGTTCCTCGCTTCATCTGGGTAAGCACCATGCCATTATGGTTTCCTCTGCGATGAGGGTGGGGAGGAGATAAACCCAGGAGCTGCCACCTAAATGTGTGGAGTAAACATAAGAAACATGAGAAGTAGGAGCAGGAGTAGGCCATACGGCCCCTCGGGCCTGCTCCGCCATTCAATAGGATCATGGCTGATCCGAACCTAGACTCACGTCCACTTCCCTGCCCTCTCCCCCTAACCCCTAATTCCCTTATCAGCTAGGAAACTGTCTATCTCCGTTTTAGATTTATTTAATGTTGCAGCTTCCACAGCTCTCTGGAGTAGCAAATTCCATAGATTAACTACCCTCTGAGTGAAGAAGTTTCTTCTCATCTCAGTTTTGAAAGGGCAGCCCCTTATTCTAAGATTATGCCCCCTAGTTCTAGTCTCACCCATCAGTGGAAACATCCTCACCGCATCCACCCGATCAAGCCCCCTCACAATCTTATATGTTTCGATAAGATCGCCTCTCATTCTTCTGAACTCCAATGAGTAGAGTCCCAACCTACTCAACCTTTCCTCATACGTCAACCCCCTCATCTCCGGAATCAACCGAGTGAACCTTCTCTGAACCGCCTCGAGAGCAAGTATATCTTTTCTTAAATATGGAAGCCAAAACTGCACGCAGTATTCCCGGTGTGGCCTCCGCAATACCCTGTATAACTGCAGCAAGACTTCCCTGTTTTTATACTCCATCCCCCTTGCAACAAAAGCCAAGATTCCAAGTAACAACGCACGCTAGCTCTGCACCAATCTTCAACCATGACAACTTAAAGTAGTACAGTACTCCGCATATACAGAGAGGCAGCACAGAACATTTTATATAGGAGGGAGCACAGTCTGGCGCCAAGCAGGTGCGAGAAAGGGTACAGGGGGTAGAGTGTTGAGTGCCTAGTGAGAGAGAGAAGATCATTCAGGAGCGTTTGGGAGGCAAGGCGAGAGGGGACCTGTTACCGGCGGGATTTCCAGACGCCCTGGGCGAAGTTCCTTGAGGAACATCTGCCAACGGTGGAGCAGGAGGAATGGTTAATGTGGAGTAAAGCTGTGCCACAGGGGCGCAGAGAGGATGGGAGAGTCCACACAGGGAGGTATGTCTGGAGGAGATCGCTGAGATAGGGAGGAATTCAGGCACAAAGGGATTGGAAGTGCCGGGCAACGATCTACATACAGGGAGCGAGTGCAACTTCACATGAAGGCAGAACACAGGGGATGGACCTTTGTCCAGGTCAAGACTTGCACTGCGGCATTCGGGATACCTTTTAGTTTGTGGAGGAGGCAGTGGAGAGGTTGGTAGGGATGGCGTTGGAGAGATTGGCCATCGAGGCGTTGCAGGCTGGATTAGGGAATTGACAGCAGAGGGTGAGCAGGCAATGTATTGGCGGTGATCGATATCAGTCTGGTAATGGATTGGGTGTGGGGGGGAGAAAGCTGTTTTCAGGTTTGAGCAGGACACAAAGGTTCCACACCAATGGGTTTAGCCTGAGGTTGCAGTGGGGAGTCTGACAGACTCAATGCTGGCATTGCCCGACATTTGTCTGGAGTGAATTTTGGCTCACAGAGATTTCACTGTTGGACAGGCAGTTGGAGACTGGCAACACTCTGGGGTCAATTGAGGAGGCGGAGGAAGTCATTCTCTACTTGTGCAAGCTGGTCACATGATTCCTTTTGATATAACAGAGGGATGTCATGTATCTTGGTACAATGCACAATGCCCCGGATTGAATTATACACGGGCAGGCGGAGGAATCGATGGATGTTATTCAGGCCCCTGAATTCCTCCTCTATACATCTGGAGAATGCTTGCCCCCAGGTGCAAAGCTGTCAAGAGAGGGGTGGAGTCTCGGAATGCTGTCCCTACATCCCGAAAACTACCAGGGGAAGTCGTTGTGGTTGGAGCATCTGTGTCCAAAACTTTCACAGATATTGTAATGGCAGGGAAATGAGGCGGGCAGGACTAACGAGGTCTCCCAGTTGCTGTTTCTCCAGATGACATTTGAAGGGTGCACGAGGAATCTGTCAATAGCTCTTATAGCTGCTCCCCTCTTATCGGGTGTTCTGATAAGGACTGGCAGTGTAGTTGTCTAAAAAGGTAGGTCGTCATTATCTCCCAGCAGGAATCCAGTACATAGAAGAGGCTGTCTAAAAACAGCAGCCAGATGCCTCCAGCCCCGAGGATTTTATTCAGACTTTTAACACAGAATCCAAACACCGAAACACTAGAGTGGAACAGATTTCACTCCCTTTTAATTACAAACATCTTCTTTTCCTCATTATTACACCTCATTCCCTGGTACAGAACTATTTTACCTGCAAACATTCCTCTTAGATTTTTAACCAAAGATTGTGGGGTTTAATGTTGGATTCTATCCAAAACCAGGTTGGTTCAGTACATTCCTTTAGGGCGGTGGCCCCATGACTATTCTGTCCCTTTCTCTCTATAGATACTGCCCTGTCATAGTAACAAACAACCATTGGAAACAATATCAAGGAAAAACTTTCAGCAAATGCTATTAAAAATCCTGTCACCTCTCCCAAAGATTAATAACAGGTACTGGGGATTGTTCATTGTGGTAAGTCGTTGCCTTCTTGGTTTGAATTTTCTGAGATTAACTGACACCTTCATTGAACAATTGGCCAGATATTCCGATTGCAGGCCTCCTGCGGGCGGAGGGCTGTGATCTGGAAAAATCTGCACAGTTACCTGAGGGCTCCCGGGAGGCGCACAGTTCTGCTGCTCGGCCTTTCCAAACTGCCGGTGTGCAGGGCCCAGGTAGTTCACAGCGTCCCTGGGATCACGTGGGCCATGGGGAGCCAATCAGAGAAGGGGATCTACCTTCATATACTTGACGGGAAGACCTGTCAAATACAGGAAACTTTCTGGTATCCGGCACGGACGGGACCGACGTGGTGCCGGTTCATCAACAATTCCGGATAACCGAACGCTATAGTAAAAGATACGGAGCTCAGAGCGCCGTATAAAGCAACAAACCCTGTGCTTCAAAACAATGGGCACAAGTTGCAAGCGTCTCTAGCTTAGCAACAGCTTCAGCTGCACCCTTGCACAGCAACAAATGGAGTTTAAAAAGGTAATAAAAGTAATAAAAGTTACCGGAACCGACTCCGGAATTTTGCCGATGGATAGAGCGTTCCGGTTATTTAGGGGCCGGTTAATCGAAAGTTTCCTGTATATGAATGGAGATCACCCCCAAAACATATTAAAACTTCAAATACATTTGAAAATAAACATGACATTATTAAAATATCTTGAAATTACATAAATTAACTACTTTAAACAAATATTAATTTTTGAAAAAAATAATTAAAATTTTTAACGGGGCTAACAATAAACTTACCTTTCTTTAAAATATTTTTAAATGATAAATCAGTGGAAATTTAAAAAAAAACTTTTTTCAACTCTTATCCTGGTAAAAGCAGGCCTTTCGCTTGCTTTTATCAGGCGCACGAATTGTAAGTGTTTTCTGCGGGCGGAGGGTCTCCAAAAACCGGAACTATCCGCCCGCAGAGGCCCTTCTCCCAGACAGCCAGAGGATCTGTCAAGAGCTTTCTTGACAGATCGGAAATGCTGTTTTCCAGCACATGCACAGTGCATGCCTGAAACCGGCATTTCCAAATGCATTTCAGAGTGCGTACCCACCCGTAGGGGTCTGAATATCCGGCCCAATGTGTTCACACACCCAGCACTGGCCTGATGTCGGGTACATTCCGCACACTCTCAGGGATCAGCACAAGAGCAAGAAACATCCCAATCACAGGAGCTGCCCCTGGCAATGTGCCGCTCGAACTCTGCAGTTCCATCAGCAGCCTCCAGAGATCAGTGGCTGTCCGGTCCCATCTACCTAATGGGTGTCTTGTGGTTGCCCCTGGAATATTGTGGGTGTTTCTCTTCAAACCTTAGGTATTCTCCACCTTTGGCCTCTTCAATTATTTATTTTATCTCTGCTTTGCAGACCGGGACTGGGTATCAGATGTCATGCATTTCCTTATAACACATTTGCAAGAACGTACAAGGGATACGAGAGTGACGAGAGGTAGGAGATGCGTCGACCAATTAAATTTGTGGCTAAATGGGGACTGGGTAAAGAGGGGTAGAGCCATTAGCGCCTAGTGAGATAGTAGGGTATTGAGGAGGAATTTGAAGGCAAGGAGGGATGGGTCCAGATGGAGCTTCAGATGTCCAGCGTACAGGGGCTTGAGGAACGTGTGCCAATGGTGAAGCAGAAGGAGCGGTGATTGAGGAGTAATCTCATGCCAAAGAAGTGGAGAGAAGAACAGAGTTTGTACAGAGCGACGTACGGCTGGAGGAGATCGCTGAGATATGGAGATAGTCAGGCAAGAGTGGATTGGAAGGGAAGACAAGCATATTAAAATCAATTCACTGGCGCACAGGAAGCCAGTGGAAGTTAATGGGAAGGCACAGAAAAACGGTTTTGGGCTTGACTGGTTCAACCCTTGTGCTATGCGTACAGGACACCTTTGGCCTAGAAATTCGGTTGGTTGCACCAGCGGTTAGCGCCTAAAGAGCCCGAGATTTGTGGCGTTACCCAATATTTGGACGTGCGCAGTGATCCTAGCGCATCCGGCCATAATGAGTAGCCTGGTCGCGCCGGCACTAAGTCTTTGCGCCCGCTGGCGGGCGCAGCCAGATAATGACGTCATTTCATTGTGCAACGCGTTTTTGGCGCCCCGTACCAGAAATTCAGTGGCGCCCCCCTCCGTTCCGCCTGGCGCTATTAGTGATAGTTGGATGGAACGTTACCAGGTCCTTCTCGGACTCGGGGGGCACTCTTTAAAGGGGACAGCACTAGTATAAAACCGGCAGCCATTTGGCCTGGCCATACTGCTCGCTGCTGGAGAGAGTTGCAGACCTTCAGTGGCACAGACTTGTTCTTATTGAGCCAGAGGAGCCTTGGGACCTTGAGCCCTGTCCAGAACTGTTGGATCCAGACAGCTGACTGCGTCTTACTCGTCGGGCAGAATAATGGGAGCTGCTTTGGAGGGGAACGTCATCCTGGCTGAACAACTGGCAAGGGCTCGGAGACGGAGGGAGAGAGGGCCGGGATTGGCCAGAAGGAGGAGGGCCAATGGACGTCGCCAAATCCGACCATACGCTGCCAGGGTTTTCAGGCAGCAGGTCTCCTACCTTACCATGTCGGAGGAGCAGTGTCTGCGAAGGCTCAGATTTGGTAAGGATGTTGTCACTGAGCTGTGCCACCTGCTTGCTGGGGATCTGCAGCCGCGGATACGGTGCAGGACCTCTCTGTCGGTGGCCGTGAAAGTCACTGTTGCGCTCAACTTTTATGCCAGCGGATCGTTTCAGGCAGCAGCTGGGGACATATCTAATATCTCTATTTGCGGTGCATTGCTGCATCCGGCAAGTTACATCTGCCCTCTACAAAAGGAGGCGCGAATTCATCACCTTCCCTGTGACCCTGGAGAAGCAGGGGGAGTGCGCACAGGGCTTCGTGGCTATTGCAGACTTCCCCATGGTGCAGGGGGCCATTGATTGTGCACACGTGGCTTTGCGGGTGCCATTGCAGAATCTGGAGGAGTTCCGTAACCGAAAGGGGTTCCACTCCCTTAATGTGCAGCTGGTCTGTGATCACCGGCAGATGGTCATGGCGGTGAACGCACAATTCCCTGGCAGCAGCCATGACGCCTTCATCCTGCGGCAGACATCAGTGGCTGACCTTTTTGAGGCCCCGGCTCACCCACGAGGCTGGCTTCTGGGCAACAAGGGCTATCCTCTCTGCCCATGGCTCATGACCCCGCTCCGTTTGCCCAGCACCCCGGCAGAAGAGCTGTACAACAGCAGCCAACAGGCCACCAGGAACATTGTGGAGCACACAATTGGTGTGCTGAGGCAGTGTTTCCACTGTCTAGACCATTCGGGGGGCGCCCTACAGTACTCGCCGGAGCATGTGGCGCGCATCATTGTTGTCTGCTGCATGCTCCACAACCTGGCCATTCGACGCACCCAGCCAATGCCAGCCGACCCTCAAGGTCCAGCGGAGGAGGAGGAGGAGGAGCATGCGGGCGAGGAGGATCAGGAGGAGGAGGAGGAGCGGGAAGATGGGAGGGCTCCAGAAACTGGAAGGGCCGTTCGTCAGAGGCTCATAAGGACTCGGTTCTAGGCCCCTCGGATGGAATGGTGGCTGTGATTCGAACAGCACCCTCCGGTTCGCAGTAAGCCTATGAAGGCATCGATGAATGTAAATAGTGTACAGGTCGATTGTAAATAAAACGTTTTCTTTATTTTCAAACAAGTGCTTCCTTCCAGCATGACAACGTAATGGCAACAGAAATCATAACTAACAGATAACTGTGTGGCAACCCGGCGAAACTAACCAAACCATAACAAACAAACACAGCAGGTGTGGACTGCCTTAAAACCGGAAAAAGAGACGTCTTAGCACCTCCCTCTACTGGTGACCCCTTGATGGAGACCGACTCCTCTTACGAGGTCGGTCCCTTCCCTCCCTGCAGCTCCTCCATAATTGTACCCCAGTGGCTGCATCAAGGCTGGGGGATGCCTGCTGAGTGTCTGGAAGCGTTGAAGCCCCTGAGGGACAGCCTGGACGACCTCTGGGCTTGGAGGTCCCGCAAGCAGGCTGCTCCAACTGGGCATGTCTGCTAGCAGTGTGCCGCGCAGGTGGTGGCAGCTGCTCTGCTGACGTGCCAGCGGTGGCATCAGGACTGGTCACATGCAGAGAGAGGACACCTGGAACGTTGTCGGCTGACACACTGGCACTCTGACGGGGCCGCACAGGATCATCCACCGCTATCGACTGCTCCAGATTCATGGCCTGCTGTGGTGCTGCAAGGGCCTGGGTTGATCCTGCCCGATGCAGCTACGGTGGCAGCAGTGAGTGTTCGCGTGGCCTCAATCTGCGTGTGGACGAGGCCAGCAAGTGACTGCGTGGCAGCAGTGAGGACCTGCGTGGCAGGTGCCAGTGCTTCGGAGAAGCCATGAACAGTCCTTTCCACTGCTTTGGACAAGGCCTGAACAATCCTTGCCACTGCTTCGGACAAGACCTGGACAGTCCTTTCCATTGCTGCCCCAAAGTCCACCACACTCTTTGCCAGTGTGTCGATGGACTCCGGCATCATCCCCACTGCAGCCATAAGCTCAGTGTGCCTGAGCTAGGCCTGGGCGCTCATTTTGGCAAGGCACTGCACCTCCTCTGCACTCTGTGCAGCAGTCATGGTGGCCTGCCTCGCCCTCTGGGGAGACAGCCCCCGAGCGTCCCTACCCCCCGCGCGTTGCTGCAGGCCGCTGGTCCCTGCAACTGGCTCCTCATCAGAGCCCCCCCCTCCACTCAAGGGAACTACTATCCCCAGTCTCCACATGCGGTGGTTCCCTGAGGCTGGCACGGATGGTCCGGTTTCCTCCTGGTCGTCGCCTCCGGAGGCACTGGCACTGGCAGCTTGAGGGGCCGGCTCCCGAGCTGGTGCTGCAGCATCTGAAAGCAGGGAGGTTGAAGAGTGGCTTTAGCAAAAGGACAGTTTGGCAGCAAGGGATGCAACAGTGCGGCAATGCTATGACATGGGTCCACATTGAGAAAGCATGCTGGCGGGGGAAACAACTGAAATGTGACAGCTGTAATAGTTGAGAACCTTACCATCGCTGTGGACAATGGGGTCGGCAGCTGCAGCGGTGACAGGACCACTCAGACGTCCTCCCACAATCTGGTGGACTCTCTCCTCGAGATCCGTCAGAGGCTCCACTTGAGGACGGCTTCCTCCGGTGCGAAGCTGTTCCTTTCGGTTCCGCGCCAGCTTGGCCTGCAGGGCAAAGGACGGGAAGTGATGTTACATGATGCCCTGAGTTATCATCTTATGCCCCCCATGGTGGAACATCCCTTACATGATGCCCTGAGTGATGATCTCATGCCCCCCATGGTGGAACAGCCCTTACATGATGCCCTGAGTCAAATGTGGATGTGTGTGGCCAGAAAGGGCCATGGGTGCTTGCTGACAGATGGCCATTGGGGTATCGCGCACCCTGTAGCCATAAAGTCAGGTGCTCATGGAGGGATGCATAAGTTTACATTAACTCCACTCACCCTGACGACCCGAGTTAGGTCATTGAATTTCTTCCTGCACTGGACAGGGCTCCTGGTCGCCATGCTGCTGGAGTTGACCCTTTGAGAAACATCCCTCCCAGCTCGTCGGTAGTCCTTATGATTAGGCCTCCTGCCATTGTCTGGGTATAGGACATCTCGCCGGCGCTCCACTGCGGACACCAATTCCTCCAGGGACTCAGTGGTGAAGCGCTCTGCTCTCTGCCTCACCCTCTCCATATGATCCAAGTTTTTTGCGCCAGAGAAGGGCCTGCGCCGATTTGCAGACCTACAAGGCGCAGAGTGTGGATGCTGGAGCTGCCTGACCCACCCCTTTAAGAGCTGGCTGGCGCCTGGAAGTCTCGTGGTCATGGGTAATTGAGAGCACCTGCGCTGCGGCTTGACGCCCCGATATTGGGTTGCGCCAGCATGTTAGCGCCTTAGGTGCCCCGTGTAATGGCTGAACTCGCGCCTCAATCGCCTTTGGGGCGCTGCAACCCAATATCGCTCGTGGTGTCGATAAGTTGCGCCTGGCTATAAAATTGGCGCTCCGCCAATTCTAACGCCCCAAGTGGGGCTATACCCAATTTCTAGGCCCTTCTTATGTTTTGTGTAGGTTGGAAGTAGGGAGCCCCATAGGGGGAGTGTTAGAGAAATTGAGACTCTGTGATCAGCACTGGATTACCGTCATAGCACAGAGGGTGAATAGGCAACGGTTTGGATGTGAGAGAAAGCAAGCAGGTAATGGACTGTCTGCGGAGCGCGGATGCTGAGCTCAGGATCGAGCAGGACGACAAGGCTCCAAAGACTGCTGAATTCCTCACTGTATAACGGTCATCACAGTAGTGGGTAAAGTGCAAGTATCAAAGATACCTGGAAAACAAGCAATAAATCAAGGAGAGGAACTTACTAGATTTAATATCAGTAACTTGGCAGCCGAGGGAATAATGAGAGAGGATTTACAAATCTAAAAGCCCTTAAGTTTTCCACCCCAGGGTATGAAAACAAATAGATCAGTAAATTGTAGGTGAGCTATTCATGATCTTCCCAAATTCTCTTGATTCCGGAACTGTATCACTGTATTGGAAAATTGTTTCTGTCATTCCATTATTTAAGAAGAGTAGGAGAGGCAAATGAGAATGTTTGGCCTATAAATCGATCTATAGGCATATAGTGAATGGGTAGTAAGAGGCGGGGGGGCGGGGCGGATTAGGGATCAAAAGCAGTCCGTTGCTGTTTGTAGTTTACAATCACGATTTAGATATGAATGTAGGAGGTATGATCAGTAAGTTCGCAGATGAGATGAAAATTGGTGGGGTGGTAAATAGCGAGGTGGGAAGCCTCAGGCTACAGGACGATATAGATGGGTTGGTCAGATGGGCAGAACAGTGGCAAATGGAATTTAACCCTGAAAAGTGTGAGGTGATGCATTTTGGGAGGAATAACAAGGCAAGGGAATACACAATGAATGGTAAGACCCTAGAAAGGACAGAGGATCAGAGGGACCTTGGTGTGCATGTACATAGATCCCTGAAGGCAGCAGGACAGGTGGATAAGGTGGTTAAAAAGGCATATGGGTTACTTGCCTTCATTAGCCGAGGCATAGAATATAAGAGCAGGGAGGATATGATGGAGCTGTACAAAACACTAGTTAGGCCACAGCTGGAATACTGTGTGCAGTTCTGGTCACCACATTATAGGAAGGATGTGATTGCATTAGAGAGGATGCAGAGGAGATTCACCAGGATGTTACCTGGGCTGGGGCGCTTCAGCTATGAAGAGAGACTGGACAGGCTGTGGTTGTTTTCCTTAGAGCAGAGAAGGCTGAGGGGGGACCTGATTGAGTTGTACAAAATTATGAGGGGCAGAGATAGGGTAGATAGAAAAGAACATTACCCCTTAGTAGAGGGGTTAATAACCAGGGGGCATAGTTTCAAGGTAAGGGGCAGGAGGATTAGAGGGGATTTGAGGTAACACATTTTCACCCAGAGGGTGGTTGGAATGTGGAACTCACTGCCGGAAAGGGTGGTAGAGGCAGGAACCCTCACAACATTCAAGAAGCATTTGGATGAGCACTGGAAATGCCATAGCATACAAGGCTACGGACCAAGTGCTGGAAAATGGGATTAGAATAGACAGGGCTTGATGGCCGGCGCGGACACGATGGGCCGAAGGGCCTCTTTTTGTGCTGTATAACTCTATGATTCTATGACCTAAGCATTTTTCTTTACTAAGAAAGAAGACGCTGCCAATATCACGGTGAAAGAGGGTGTATTTGAGATAGGATAAAAGTTGATAAAGAAGTACTAGAAAGGCTGGCTGTACTTAAAGTAAACAAGTTACCAGAACCGGAAGGGATGCATACTGGGATGCAGAGGGAAGTAAAGGTGGAAATCGTGGAGGTACTGGCCATAATCTTCCAATCCTCCTTATATACGGGGATGGTGCCAGAGGACTGGAGAATTGCAAATGTTAATGCCTTGCTCAAAAAAGGGAGTGCGGTTTAACCCAGCTACTACAGGCCAGTCAGTTTAACGTCAGTAGTGGGGGAGGTTTTAGAAACGATAATCCGGGAGAAAATTGGCAGTCACTTGGACAGGTGTGGCTTAATTATGGGAATCAGTACGGATTTGTGGAAGGCAAATCGTGTTTAACGAAATGGATTGAGGTTTTTTTGCTCGGGTAACAGAGGGTTGATGAGGGCAGCACGGTTGATGCGGTGTACTTTGACTTCTAAAAGGCTGTTGAAAAAGTGCCACAAAATACGCTTGCCAGCAAAGTTGAAGTCCATGGAATAAAAGTGTCAAGGGCAGCATGGATAAGATATTGGCTGACAGAGAGTAGGGGTGAACGGTTGATTTTCGGACTGGAGGAGGCTACACATTGGTGTTCCCCAGGGGTCGTTACTAGGATCACTGCTTTTCATGGTATATATTAATGACTTGGAGTTGGGTGTACAGGGCAGTGTTGGTGTCTTTAGATAGATGAGCAAGAGGGCCGTTGACAATTGTGACTAAGATATCCGACCTCTTTGGCATCACGCTCTTGTCTCTTGTACAGTCCTGTAAATGTGCTGTCATCTGAAAGACACACAGTCATCAAAGCTGAGCTGAAACAAAGTAAATGAAGAGGACCAAGTGGAACATTTCTTAAGTTTGATGTCACAAACTCGCAATATTCCAGAAGCAGCTACAATAAATTAATAATGCACAGTGGGAGCTAACAGGGGCTCATCCCTCGAGGTTGATAATGGCCCCACAGTTACAGGTTCCCAGGATCAGCTCCTGTGATTGGGATGTTTCAGGCTCTTGTGCTGATCTGAGTGTTCAGAATGTACCTGATATCAGGCCAGTGCTGGGTACATGAACTAATTGTTCAATGCAGGTGTCAGTCAGTCTCACAGGCCATTTCAAACCAAGAAGCAATCTACTTACCCCAAGAGCAATCTCCATCACTTGTTGCTCATCTCCCTGAGAGGAGGCAGGACGTGTAATACTTTTCCTGTGAGCGGAAGTTGGCACTAGCTGGGTACCTCGGTATCCTTTCTGGGCTGTCTGTAGGGCCAGTACACGATAAGGTAAAACAGCTCTCTGCTGAGCATTGGATAAACTGTGTAAGGAGGCATGAAGCAAGGATATTTCCAAAGAAAAGGAGGAGGATGGAATGTGTGAAAGTTGCTGAGCCATGCCTGTGATAATCTGGAATATTTTTCTTCGTGAGTTCTGTATCTGGTAATGGAAAGATTTTATGGGGGCAATCAGGTCACGTCTGGTCATGGTAATAAAATGATTGGAAGAGTCGATGATATGGCAATATAACCATGGAAATAAAGTAATTAGAAAATGATTAGAAGAGTTAAATGCATGTTTGTTTATTTCATGATATTATTCTGTTATTTGTATGTACTGTGATGTGTTGGTGTTTTGTATAGGATGTAAGGATCAAAGGAAAATGGGTATAAGAGATGTGAGGGGACCGCTGTGTAACAGCGCTGTCTGGATAGTGTGGTGTCTCAGCTCACAGTGGTGTTTGGATAGTGTGGTGTCTCAGCTCACGGTGTATGGATAGTGTGATTTCTCAGCTCACGGTGTATGGATAGTGTGATTTCTCAGCTCAGTGGTGTTTGGATAGTGTGGTGTCTCAGCTCACAGTGGTATTTGGATAGTGTGATGTCTCAGCTCACAGTGGTGTTTGGATAGTGTGGTGTCTCAGCTCACAGTGGTGTTTGGATAGTGTGGTGTCTCAGCTCACAGTGGTGTTTGGATAGTGTGATGTCTCAGCTCACAGTGGTGTTTGGATAGTGCGATGTCTCAGCTCACAGTGGTGAGGATAGTGTGATGTCTCAGCTCACAGTGGTGTTTGGATAGTGTGATTTCTCAGCTCACAGTGGTGTTTGGATAGTGTGATGTCTCAGCTCACAGTGGTGTTTGGATAGTGTGATGTCCCAGCTCACAGTGGTGTTTGGATAGTGTGATGTCTCAGCTCACAGTGGTGTTTGGATAGTGTGATGTCTCAGCTCACAGTGGTGTTTGGATAGTGTGATGTCTCAGCTCACAGTGGTGTTTGGATAGTGTGATGTCTCAGCTCACAGTGGTGTTTGGATAGTGTGATGTCTCAGCTCACAGTGGTGAGGATAGTGTGATGTCTCAGCTCACAGTGGTGTTTGGATAGTGTGATTTCTCAGCTCACAGTGGTGTTTGGATAGTGTGATGTCTCAGCTCACAGTGGTGTTTGGATAGTGTGATGTCCCAGCTCACAGTGGTGTTTGGATAGTGTGATGTCTCAGCTCACAGTGGTGTTTGGATAGTGTGATGTCTCAGCTCACAGTGGTGTTTGGATAGTGTGATGTCTCAGCTCACAGTGGTGTTTGGATAGTGTGATGTCTCAGCTCACAGTGGTGTTTGGATAGTGTGATGTCCCAGCTCACAGTGGTGTTTGGATAGTGTGATGTCTCAGCTCACAGTGGTGTTTGGATAGTGTGATGTCTCAGCTCACAGTGGTGTTTGGATAGTGTGATGTCTCAGCTCACAGTGGTGTTTGGATAGTGTGATGTCTCAGCTCACAGTGGTGTTTGGATAGTGTGATGTCTCAGCTCACAGTGGTGTTTGGATAGTGTGATGTCTCAGCTCACAGTGGTGTTTGGATAGTGTGATGTCTCAGCTCACAGTGGTGTTTGGATAGTGTGATGTCTCAGCTCACAGTGGTGTTTGGATAGTGTGATGTCTCAGCTCACAGTGGTGTTTGGATAGTGTGATGTCTCAGCTCACAGTGGTGTTTGGATAGTGTGATGTCTCAGCTCACAGTGGTGTTTGGATAGTGTGATGTCACAGCTCACAGTGGTGTTTGGATAGTGTGATGTCTCAGCTCACAGTGGTGTTTGGATAGTGTGATGTCTCAGCTCACAGTGGTGTTTGGATAGTGTGATGTCTCAGCTCACAGTGGTGTTTGGATAGTGTGATGTCTCAGCTCACAGTGGTGTTTGGATAGTGTGATGTCTCAGCTCACAGTGGTGTTTGGATAGTGTGATGTCTCAGCTCACAGTGGTGTTTGGATAGTGTGATGTCTCAGCTCACAGTGGTGTTTGGATAGTGTGATGTCTCAGCTCACAGTGGTGTTTGGATAGTGTGATGTCTCAGCTCACAGTGGTGTTTGGATAGTGTGATGTCTCAGCTCACAGTGGTGTTTGGATAGTGTGATGTCTCAGCTCACAGTGGTGTTTGGATAGTGTGATGTCTCCGCTCACAGTGGTGTTTGGATAGTGTGATGTCTCAGCTCACAGTGGTGTTTGGATAGTGTGATGTCTCAGCTCACAGTGGTGTTTGGATAGTGTGATGTCCCAGCTCACAGTGGTGTTTGGATAGTGTGATGTCTCAGCTCACAGTGGTGTTTGGATAGTGTGATGTCTCAGCTCACAGTGGTGTTTGGATAGAGTGATGTCTCAGCTCACAGTGGTGTTTGGATAGTGTGATGTCTCAGCTCACAGTGGTGTTTGGATAGTGTGATGTCTCAGCTCACAGTGGTGTTTGGATAGTGTGGTGTCAGCTCACAGTGGTGTTTGGATAGTGTGATGTCTCAGCTCACAGTGGTGTTTGGATAGTGTGATGTCTCAGCTCACAGTGGTGTTTGGATAGTGTGATGTCTCAGCTCACAGTGGTGTTTGGATAGTGTGATGTCTCAGCTCACAGTGGTGTTTGGATAGTGTGATGTCTCAGCTCACAGTGGTGTTTGGATAGTGTGATGTCTCAGCTCACAGTGGTGTTTGGATAGTGTGATGTCTCAGCTCACAGTGGTGT
The DNA here is from genome assembly GCF_052327205.1 of Somniosus microcephalus. NCBI lineage: Eukaryota > Metazoa > Chordata > Chondrichthyes > Squaliformes > Somniosidae > Somniosus > Somniosus microcephalus. The sequence goes on along the minus strand of NW_028225187.1, from coordinate 26,848,040 downwards.
TTGGATAGTGTGATGTCTCAGCTCACAGTGGTGTTTGGATAGTGTGATGTCACAGCTCACAGTGGTGTTTGGATAGTGTGATGTCTCAGCTCACAGTGGTGTTTGGATAGTGTGATGTCTCAGCTCACAGTGGTGTTTGGATAGTGTGATGTCTCAGCTCACAGTGGTGTTTGGATAGTGTGATGTCTCAGCTCACAGTGGTGTTTGGATAGTGTGATGTCTCAGCTCACAGTGGTGTTTGGATAGTGTGATGTCTCAGCTCACAGTGGTGTTTGGATAGTGTGATGTCTCAGCTCACAGTGGTGTTTGGATAGTGTGATGTCTCAGCTCACAGTGGTGTTTGGATAGTGTGATGTCTCAGCTCACAGTGGTGTTTGGATAGTGTGATGTCTCAGCTCACAGTGGTGTTTGGATAGAGTGATGTCTCAGCTCACAGTGGTGTTTGGATAGTGTGATGTCTCAGCTCACAGTGGTGTTTGGATAGTGTGATGTCTCAGCTCACAGTGGTGTTTGGATAGTGTGATGTCTCAGCTCACAGTGGTGTTTGGATAGTGTGATGTCTCAGCTCACAGTGGTGTTTGGATAGTGTGATGTCTCAGCTCACAGTGGTGTTTGGATAGTGTGATGTCCCAGCTCACAGTGGTGTTTGGATAGTGTGATGTCTCAGCTCACAGTGGTGTTTGGATAGTGTGATGTCTCAGCTCACAGTGGTGTTTGGATAGTGTGATGTCTCAGCTCACAGTGGTGTTTGGATAGTGTGATGTCTCAGCTCACAGTGGTGTTTGGATAGTGTGATGTCTCAGCTCACAGTGGTGTTTGGATAGTGTGATGTCTCAGCTCACAGTGGTGTTTGGATAGTGTGATGTCTCAGCTCACAGTGGTGTTTGGATAGTGTGATGTCTCAGCTCACAGTGGTGTTTGGATAGTGTGATGTCTCAGCTCACAGTGGTGTTTGGATAGTGTGATGTCTCAGCTCACAGTGGTGTTTGGATAGTGTGGTGTCTCAGCTCACAGTGGTGTTTGGATAGTGTGATGTCTCAGCTCACAGTGGTGTTTGGATAGTGTGATGTCTCAGCTCACAGTGGTGTTTGGATAGTGTGATGTCTCAGCTCACAGTGGTGTTTGGATAGTGTGATGTCTCAGCTCACAGTGGTGTTTGGATAGTGTGATGTCTCAGCTCACAGTGGTGTTTGGATAGTGTGATGTCTCAGCTCACAGTGGTGTTTGGATAGTGTGATGTCTCAGCTCACAGTGGTGTTTGGATAGTGTGATGTCTCAGCTCACAGTGGTGTTTGGATAGTGTGATGTCTCAGCTCACAGTGGTGTTTGGATAGTGTGATGTCTCAGCTCACAGTGGTGTTTGGATAGTGTGATGTCTCAGCTCACAGTGGTGTTTGGATAGTGTGATGTCTCAGCTCACAGTGGTGTTTGGATAGTGTGATGTCTCAGCTCACAGTGGTGTTTGGATAGTGTGATGTCTCAGCTCACAGTGGTGTTTGGATAGTGTGATGTCTCAGCTCACAGTGGTGTTTGGATAGTGTGATGTCTCAGCTCACAGTGGTGTTTGGATAGTGTGATGTCTCAGCTCACAGTGGTGTTTGGATAGTGTGATGTCTCAGCTCACAGTGGTGTTTGGATAGTGTGATGTCTCAGCTCACAGTGGTGTTTGGATAGTGTGATGTCTCAGCTCACAGTGGTGTTTGGATAGTGTGATGTCTCAGCTCACAGTGGTGTTTGGATAGTGTGATGTCTCAGCTCACAGTGGTGTTTGGATAGTGTGATGTCTCAGCTCACAGTGGTGTTTGGATAGTGTGATGTCTCAGCTCACAGTGGTGTTTGGATAGTGTGATGTCTCAGCTCACAGTGGTGTTTGGATAGTGTGATGTCTCAGCTCACAGTGGTGTTTGGATAGTGTGATGTCTCAGCTCACAGTGGTGTTTGGATAGTGTGATGTCTCAGCTCACAGTGGTGTTTGGATAGTGTGATGTCTCAGCTCACAGTGGTGTTTGGATAGTGTGATGTCTCAGCTCACAGTGGTGTTTGGATAGTGTGATGTCTCAGCTCACAGTGGTGTTTGGATAGTGTGATGTCTCAGCTCACAGTGGTGTTTGGATAGTGTGATGTCTCAGCTCACAGTGGTGTTTGGATAGTGTGATGTCTCAGCTCACAGTGGTGTTTGGATAGTGTGATGTCTCAGCTCACAGTGGTGTTTGGATAGTGTGATGTCTCAGCTCACAGTGGTGTTTGGATAGTGTGATGTCTCAGCTCACAGTGGTGTTTGGATAGTGTGATGTCTCAGCTCACAGTGGTGTTTGGATAGTGTGATGTCTCAGCTCACAGTGGTGTTTGGATAGTGTGATGTCTCAGCTCACAGTGGTGTTTGGATAGTGTGATGTCTCAGCTCACAGTGGTGTTTGGATAGTGTGATGTCTCAGCTCACAGTGGTGTTTGGATAGTGTGATGTCTCAGCTCACAGTGGTGTTTGGATAGTGTGATGTCTCAGCTCACAGTGGTGTTTGGATAGTGTGATGTCTCAGCTCACAGTGGTGTTTGGATAGTGTGATGTCTCAGCTCACAGTGGTGTTTGGATAGTGTGATGTCTCAGCTCACAGTGGTGTTTGGATAGTGTGATGTCTCAGCTCACAGTGGTGTTTGGATAGTGTGATGTCTCAGCTCACAGTGGTGTTTGGATAGTGTGATGTCTCAGCTCACAGTGGTGTTTGGATAGTGTGATGTCTCAGCTCACAGTGGTGTTTGGATAGTGTGATGTCTCAGCTCACAGTGGTGTTTGGATAGTGTGATGTCTCAGCTCACAGTGGTGTTTGGATAGTGTGATGTCTCAGCTCACAGTGGTGTTTGGATAGTGTGATGTCTCAGCTCACAGTGGTGTTTGGATAGTGTGATGTCTCAGCTCACAGTGGTGTTTGGATAGTGTGATGTCTCAGCTCACAGTGGTGTTTGGATAGTGTGATGTCTCAGCTCACAGTGGTGTTTGGATAGTGTGATGTCTCAGCTCACAGTGGTGTTTGGATAGTGTGATGTCTCAGCTCACAGTGGTGTTTGGATAGTGTGATGTCTCAGCTCACAGTGGTGTTTGGATAGTGTGATGTCTCAGCTCACAGTGGTGTTTGGATAGTGTGATGTCTCAGCTCACAGTGGTGTTTGGATAGTGTGATGTCTCAGCTCACAGTGGTGTTTGGATAGTGTGATGTCTCAGCTCACAGTGGTGTTTGGATAGTGTGATGTCTCAGCTCACAGTGGTGTTTGGATAGTGTGATGTCTCAGCTCACAGTGGTGTTTGGATAGTGTGATGTCTCAGCTCACAGTGGTGTTTGGATAGTGTGATGTCTCAGCTCACAGTGGTGTTTGGATAGTGTGATGTCTCAGCTCACAGTGGTGTTTGGATAGTGTGATGTCTCAGCTCACAGTGGTGTTTGGATAGTGTGATGTCTCAGCTCACAGTGGTGTTTGGATAGTGTGATGTCTCAGCTCACAGTGGTGTTTGGATAGTGTGATGTCTCAGCTCACAGTGGTGTTTGGATAGTGTGATGTCTCAGCTCACAGTGGTGTTTGGATAGTGTGATGTCTCAGCTCACAGTGGTGTTTGGATAGTGTGATGTCTCAGCTCACAGTGGTGTTTGGATAGTGTGATGTCTCAGCTCACAGTGGTGTTTGGATAGTGTGATGTCTCAGCTCACAGTGGTGTTTGGATAGTGTGATGTCTCAGCTCACAGTGGTGTTTGGATAGTGTGATGTCTCAGCTCACAGTGGTGTTTGGATAGTGTGATGTCTCAGCTCACAGTGGTGTTTGGATAGTGTGATGTCTCAGCTCACAGTGGTGTTTGGATAGTGTGATGTCTCAGCTCACAGTGGTGTTTGGATAGTGTGATGTCTCAGCTCACAGTGGTGTTTGGATAGTGTGATGTCTCAGCTCACAGTGGTGTTTGGATAGTGTGATGTCTCAGCTCACAGTGGTGTTTGGATAGTGTGATGTCTCAGCTCACAGTGGTGTTTGGATAGTGTGATGTCTCAGCTCACAGTGGTGTTTGGATAGTGTGATGTCTCAGCTCACAGTGGTGTTTGGATAGTGTGATGTCTCAGCTCACAGTGGTGTTTGGATAGTGTGATGTCTCAGCTCACAGTGGTGTTTGGATAGTGTGATGTCTCAGCTCACAGTGGTGTTTGGATAGTGTGATGTCTCAGCTCACAGTGGTGTTTGGATAGTGTGATGTCTCAGCTCACAGTGGTGTTTGGATAGTGTGATGTCTCAGCTCACAGTGGTGTTTGGATAGTGTGATGTCTCAGCTCACAGTGGTGTTTGGATAGTGTGATGTCTCAGCTCACAGTGGTGTTTGGATAGTGTGATGTCTCAGCTCACAGTGGTGTTTGGATAGTGTGATGTCTCAGCTCACAG
>NW_028225187.1:26686081-26843126 GCF_052327205.1 Somniosus microcephalus | reverse complement strand
CTGAAATATAGAGAGAGGGAGGGATATTCCCTGATATATAGAGAGAGGGAGGGATATACACTGATATATAGAGAGAGGGAGGGATATACACTGATATATAGAGAGAGGGAGGGATATACACGGATATATAGAGAGAGAGGGAGGGATATACACTGATACATAGAGAGAGGGAGGGATATACACTGATATATAGCGAGAGGGAGGGATATACACTGATATATAGAGAGAGGGAGGGATATACACTGATATATAGAGAGAGCGAGGGATATACACTGATATATAGAGAGAGGGAGGGATATACACATATATATAGAGAGGGAGGGATATACACTGATGTATAGAGAGAGAGGGAGGGTTATACACTGATATATAGAGAGAGGGAGCGATATACACTGATATATAGAGTGAGGGAGGGATATACATTGATATAGAGAGAGAGGGATATACACTGATATAGAGAGGGAGGGATATACACTGATATATATAGAGAGAGAGGGATATACACTGATATATATAGAGAGAGGGAGGGATATACACTGATATATCGAGAGCGGGAGGGATATACACTGATATATAGAGAGAGGGAGGGATAGACACATATATATAGAGAGAGGGAGGGATATACACTGATATATATAGAGAGAGGGAGGGATATACACTGATATATAGGGAGGGGGAGGGATATACACTGATATATAGAGAGAGGGAGGGATATACACTGATATATATAGAGAGAGGGAGGGATATACACTGATATATAGAGAGAGGGAGGGATAGACACTGATATATATATATATATATATAGAGAGAGGGAGGGATATACACTGATATATAGAGAGAGGGAGGGATATACACTGATATATATAGAGAGGGAGGGATATACACTGATATATAGAGAGGGAGGGATAGACACTGATACATAGAGGGAGGGATAGAGACTGATATAGAGAGAGAGGGAGGGATATACACTGATATAGAGAGAGAGGGAGGGATATACACTGATATATAGAGAGGGGGAGGGATATACACTGATATATAGAGAGAGGGAGGGATATACACTGATATATAGAGAGAGAGGGATATACACTGATATATAGAGAGAGGGAGGGATATACACTGATATATATAGAGAGAGAGAGAGGGATATACACTGATATATAGAGAGAGGGAGGGATATACACTGATATATAGAGAGAGGGAGGGATATACACTGATATATAGAGAGAGGGAGGGATATACACTGATATATAGAGAGGGAGGGATATACACTGATATATATAGAGGGAGCGATATACACTGATATATAGAGAGAGGGATATACACTGATATATAGAGAGAGAGGGAGGGATATACACTGATATATAGAGAGAGGGAGCGATATACACTGATATATAGAGAGAGGGAGGGATATACACTGATATATAGAGAGAGAGGGATATACACTGATATATAGAGAGAGGGAGGGAGGGATATTCACTGATATATAGAGAGAGGGAGGGATATACACTGATATATAGAGAGACGGAGGGATATTCCCTGATATATAGAGAGAGGGAGGGATATACACTGAAATATAGAGAGAGGGAGGGATATTCCCTGATATATAGAGAGAGGGAGGGATAGACACTGATATATAGAGAGAGGGAGGGATATACACTGATATATAGAGAGAGGGAGGGATATACACTGATATATAGAGAGAGGGAGGGATATACACGGATATATAGAGAGAGAGGGAGGGATATACACTGATATATAGAGAGAGGGAGGGATATACACTGATATATAGAGAGGGAGGGATATACACTGATATATATAGAGAGAGAGGGATATACACTGATATATAGAGAGAGGGAGGGATATGCACTGATATATAGAGAGAGAGGGAGGGATATACACTGATATATAGAGAGAGGGAGCGATATACACTGATATATAGAGAGAGGGAGGGATATAAACTGATATATAGAGAGAGAGGGATATACACTGATATATAGAGAGAGGGAGGGAGGGATATTCACTGATATATAGAGAGAGGGAGGGATATACACTGATATATAGAGAGACGGAGGGATATTCCCTGATATATAGAGAGAGGGAGGGATATACACTGAAATATAGAGAGAGGGAGGGATATTCCCTGATATATAGAGAGAGGGAGGGATAGACACTGATATATAGAGAGAGGGAGGGATATACACTGATATATAGAGAGAGGGAGGGATATACACTGATATATAGAGAGAGGGAGGGATATACACGGATATATAGAGAGAGAGGGAGGGATATACACTGATATATAGAGAGAGGGAGGGATATACACTGATATATAGAGAGAGGGAGGGATATACACTGATATATATAGAGAGAGAGGGATATACACTGATATATAGAGAGAGGGAGGGATATGCACTGATATATAGAGAGAGGGAGGGATATACACTGATATATAGAGAGAGGGAGGGATAGACACTGATATAGAGAGAGAGGGAGGGATATACACTGATATATAGAGAGAGGGAGGGATATACACTGATACATATAGAGAGGGAGGGATATACACTGATATAGAGAGAGAGGGAGGGATATACACTGATATATAGAGAGAGGGAGGGATATACACTGATATATAGAGAGAGGGAGGGATATACACTGAAATATAGAGAGAGGGAGGGATATTCCCTGATATATAGAGAGAGGGAGGGAAAGACACTGATATATAGAGAGAGGGAGGGATATACACTGATATATAGAGAGAGGGAGGGATATACACTGATATATAGAGAGAGGGAGGGATATACACGGATATATAGAGAGAGAGGGAGGGATATACACTGATTATATATAGAGAGAGAGGGATATACACTGATATATAGAGAGAGGGAGGGATATACACTGATATATAGAGAGAGGGAGGGATATACACTGATATATAGAGAGAGGGAGGGATAGACACATATATATAGAGAGAGAGGGATATGCACTGATATATAGAGAGAGGGAGGGATATACACTGATACATATAGAGAGGGAGGGATATACACTGATATAGAGAGAGAGGGAGGGATATACACTGATATATAGAGAGAGGGAGGGATATACACTGATATATAGAGAGACGGAGGGATATTCCCTGATATATAGAGAGAGGGAGGGATATACACTGATACATATAGAGAGGGAGGGATATACACTGATATAGAGAGAGAGGGAGGGATATACACTGATATATAGAGAGAGGGAGGGATATACACTGATATATAGAGAGAGGGAGGGATATACACTGATATATATAGAGAGAGGGAGGGATATACGCTGATATATAGAGAGAGAGGGATATACACTGATATATAGAGAGAGGGAGGGATATACACTGATATATAGAGAGAGGGATATTCACTGATATATAGAGAGAGGGAGGGATATACACTGATACATATAGAGAGGGAGGGATATACACTGATATATAGAGAGAGGGAGGGATATACACTGATATAGAGAGAGAGGGAGGGATAGACACTGATATAGAGAGAGAGGGAGGGATAGACACTGATATATAGAGAGAGGGAGGGATATACACGGATATATAGAGAGAGGGAGGGATATACACTGATATAGAGAGAGAGGGAGGGATATACACTGATATATAGAGAGAGGGAGGGATATACACTGATATATAGAGAGAGGGAGGGATATACACTGATATATAGAGAGGGAGGGATATACACTGATATATATAGAGGGAGCGATATACACTGATATATAGAGAGAGGGATATACACTGATATATAGAGAGAGAGGGAGGGATATACACTGATATATAGAGAGAGGGAGCGATATACACTGATATATAGAGAGAGGGAGGGATATACACTGATATATAGAGAGAGAGGGATATACACTGATATATAGAGAGAGGGAGGGAGGGATATTCACTGATATATAGAGAGAGGGAGGGATATACACTGATATATAGAGAGACGGAGGGATATTCCCTGATATATAGAGAGAGGGAGGGATATACACTGAAATATAGAGAGAGGGAGGGATATTCCCTGATATATAGAGAGAGGGAGGGATAGACACTGATATATAGAGAGAGGGAGGGATATACACTGATATATAGAGAGAGGGAGGGATATACACTGATATATAGAGAGAGGGAGGGATATACACGGATATATAGAGAGAGAGGGAGGGATATACACTGATATATAGAGAGAGGGAGGGATATACACTGATATATAGAGAGGGAGGGATATACACTGATATATAGAGAGAGGGAGGGATATGCACTGATATATAGAGAGAGAGGGAGGGATATACACTGATATATAGAGAGAGGGAGCGATATACACTGATATATAGAGAGAGGGAGGGATATAAACTGATATATAGAGAGAGAGGGATATACACTGATATATAGAGAGAGGGAGGGAGGGATATTCACTGATATATAGAGAGAGGGAGGGATATACACTGATATATAGAGAGACGGAGGGATATTCCCTGATATATAGAGAGAGGGAGGGATATACACTGAAATATAGAGAGAGGGAGGGATATTCCCTGATATATAGAGAGAGGGAGGGATATACACTGATATATAGAGAGAGGGAGGGATATACACTGATATATAGAGAGAGGGAGGGATATACACGGATATATAGAGAGAGAGGGAGGGATATACACTGATATATAGAGAGAGGGAGGGATATACACTGATATATAGAGAGAGGGAGGGATATACACTGATATATATAGAGAGAGAGGGATATACACTGATATATAGAGAGAGGGAGGGATATGCACTGATATATATAGAGAGAGGGAGGGATATACACTGATATATAGAGAGAGGGAGGGATAGACACTGATATAGAGAGAGAGGGAGGGATATACACTGATATATAGAGAGAGGGAGGGATATACACTGATACATATAGAGAGGGAGGGATATACACTGATATAGAGAGAGAGGGAGGGATATACACTGATATATAGAGAGAGGGAGGGATATACACTGATATATAGAGAGAGGGAGGGATATACACTGAAATATAGAGAGAGGGAGGGATATTCCCTGATATATAGAGAGAGGGAGGGAAAGACACTGATATATAGAGAGAGGGAGGGATATACACTGATATATAGAGAGAGGGAGGGATATACACTGATATATAGAGAGAGGGAGGGATATACACGGATATATAGAGAGAGAGGGAGGGATATACACTGATTATATATAGAGAGAGAGGGATATACACTGATATATAGAGAGAGGGAGGGATATACACTGATATATAGAGAGAGGGAGGGATATACACTGATATATAGAGAGAGGGAGGGATAGACACATATATATAGAGAGAGAGGGATATGCACTGATATATAGAGAGAGGGAGGGATATACACTGATACATATAGAGAGGGAGGGATATACACTGATATAGAGAGAGAGGGAGGGATATACACTGATATATAGAGAGAGGGAGGGATATACACTGATATATAGAGAGACGGAGGGATATTCCCTGATATATAGAGAGAGGGAGGGATATACACTGATACATATAGAGAGGGAGGGATATACACTGATATAGAGAGAGAGGGAGGGATATACACTGATATATAGAGAGAGGGAGGGATATACACTGATATATAGAGAGAGGGAGGGATATACACTGATATATATAGAGAGAGGGAGGGATATACGCTGATATATAGAGAGAGAGGGATATACACTGATATATAGAGAGAGAGAGGGATATTCACTGATATATAGAGAGAGGGAGGGATATACACTGATACATATAGAGAGGGAGGGATATACACTGATATATAGAGAGAGGGAGGGATATACACTGATATAGAGAGAGAGGGAGGGATAGACACTGATATAGAGAGAGAGGGAGGGATAGACACTGATATATAGAGAGAGGGAGGGATATACACGGATATATAGAGAGAGGGAGGGATATACACTGATATAGAGAGAGAGGGAGGGATAGACACTGATATATAGAGAGAGGGAGGGATATACACGGATATATAGAGAGAGGGAGGGATATACACTGACATAGAGAGAGCGAGGGATATTCACTGATATATAGAGAGAGGGAGGGATATACACTGATATATATAGAGAGGGAGGGATATGCACTGATATATAGAGAGAGGGAGGGATATACACTGATATATAGAGAGAGGGAGGGATATACACTGATATATAGAGAGAGGGAGGGTTATACACTGATCTATAGAGAGAGGGAGGGATATACACTGATACATAGAGAGAGGGAGGGATATACACTGATATATAGAGAGAGGGAGGGATATACACTGATATATAGAGAGGGAGGGATATACACTGATATATAGAGAGAGGGAGGGATAAACACTGATATATATATAGAGAGAGGGATATTCACTGATATATAGAGAGAGGGAGGGATATACACTGATATATAGAGAGACGGAGGGATATTCACTGATATATAGACAGAGGGAGGGATATACACTGATATATATAGAGAGAGAGGGAGGGATATACACTGATATATATAGAGAGAGGGAGGGATATACACTGATATATAGAGAGAGGGAGGGATATACACTGATATATATATATAGAGAGAGGGAGGGATAGACACTGATATATAGAGAGAGGGAGGGATATACACTGATATATGGAGAGAGGGAGGGATATACAGTGATATATAGAGAGAGGGAGGGATATACACTGATATATAGAGAGAGGGAGCGATATACACTGATATATAGAGAGAGGGAGGGATATACACTGATATATAGGGAGAGGGAGGGATCGACACATATATAGAGAGAGGGAGGGATATACACTGATATATAGAGAGAGGGAGTGATATACACTGACATATAGAGAGAGGGAGTGATATACACTGATATATAGAGAGAGGGAGTGATATACACTGATATATAGAGAGAGGGAGGGATATACACTGATATATAGAGAGAGGGAGGGATATACACTGATATATATAGAGAGAGGGAGGGATATACACTGATATATAGAGAGAGGGAGGGATAGACACTGATACATATAGAGAGGGAGGGATATACACTGATATATAGAGAGAGTGAGGGATAGACACTGATATATCGAGAGAGGGAGGGATATACACTGATATATATAGAGAGGGAGTGATATTCACTGATATATAGAGAGAGGGAGGGATATTCACATATATAGAGAGAGGGAGGGATAGACACTGATATATAGAGAGAGGGAGGGATAGACACTGATATATAGAGAGAGGGAGGGATATGCACTGATATAGAGAGAGAGGGAGGGATATACACTGATATATAGAGAGAGGGAGGGATATACACTGATATATAGAGAGAGGGAGGGAGGGATATTCACTGATATATCGAGAGAGGGAGGGATATACACTGATATATAGAGAGAGGGAGGGAGGGATATTCACTGATATATAGAGAGAGGGAGGGATATACACTGATATATAGAGAGACGGAGTGATATACACTGATATATAGAGAGAGGGAGGGATATACACTGATATATAGAGAGGGAGGGATATACACTGATATATAGAGAGAGGGAGGGATATACACTGATATATAGAGAGAGGGAGGGATATACACTGATATGGAGAGAGAGGGAGGGATATACACTGATATGGAGAGAGAGGGAGGGATATACACTGATAGAGAGAGGGAGGGATAGACACTGATATGGAGAGAGAGGGAGGGATATACACTGATATATAGAGAGAGAGGGAGGGATATACACTGATATGGAGAGAGAGGGAGCGATATACACTGATATATATAGAGAGAGGGAGGGATATACACTGATATATAGAGAGAGGGAGGGATATACACTGATATATAGAGAGAGGGAGGGGTATACACTGATATATAGAGAGAGGGAGGGATATACACTGATATATAGAGAGAGGGAGGGATATTCACTGATATATAGAGAGAGGGAGGGATATACACGGATATATAGAGAGACGGAGGGATATTCCCTGATATATAGAGAGAGGGAGGGATATACACTGAAATATAGAGAGAGGGAGGGATATTCCCTGATATTTCGAGAGAGGGAGGGATATACACTGATATATAGAGAGGGAGGGATATACACTGATATATATAGAGAGAGAGGGATATACACTGATATATAGAGAGAGGGAGGGATATGCACTGATATATAGAGAGAGAGGGAGGGATATACACTGATATATAGAGAGAGGGAGCGATATACACTGATATATAGAGAGAGGGAGGGATATAAACTGATATATAGAGAGAGAGGGATATACACTGATATATAGAGAGAGGGAGGGAGGGATATTCACTGATATATAGAGAGAGGGAGGGATATACACTGATATATAGAGAGACGGAGGGATATTCCCTGATATATAGAGAGAGGGAGGGATATACACTGAAATATAGAGAGGGAGGGATATACACTGATATATATAGAGAGAGGGAGGGATATACACTGATATATAGAGAGAGAGAGGAATATACACTGATATATAGAGAGAGGGAGCGATATACACTGATATATAGAGAGAGGGAGGGATATACACTGATATATAGAGAGAGGGAGGAATATACACTGATATATATAGAGAGAGAGGGAGGGATATACACTGATATATATATAGAGAGAGAGAGAGGGATAAACACTGATATATAGAGAGAGGGAGGGATATACACTGATATATAGAGAGAGGGAGCGATATACACTGATATATAGAGAGAGGGAGCGATATACACTGATATATAGAGAGAGAGGGAGGGATATTCACTGATATATATAGAGAGAGAGGGAGGGATATACACTGATATATAGAGGGAGGGATATACACTGATATATAGAGAGAGGGAGGGATATACACTGATATATAGAGAGGGAGGGATATACACTGATATATAGAGAGAGGGAGGGATATACACTGATATATAGAGAGAGGGAGGGATATACACTGATATATAGAGAGAGGGAGGGATATACACTGATATATATAGAGAGGGAGGGATATACACTGATATATAGAGAGAGGGAGGGATATACACTGATATATAGAGAGAGAGGGAGGGATATACACTGATATATAGAGAGAGGGAGGGATATACACTGATCTATAGAGAGAGGGAGGGATATACACTGATACATAGAGAGAGGGAGGGATATACACTGATATATATAGAGAGGGAGGGATATACACTGATATATAGAGAGAGGGAGGGATATACACTAATATATAGAGAGAGGGAGGGATATACACTGATATATAGAGAGAGGGATATACACTGATATATAGAGAGAGGGAGGGATATACACTGATATATAGAGAGAGGGAGGGATATACACTGATATATAGAGAGAGGGAGGGATATTCACTGATATATAGAGAGAGGGAGGGATATACACTGATCTATAGAGAGAGGGAGGGATATACACTGATACATAGAGAGAGGGAGGGATATACACTGATATATAGAGAGAGGGAGGGATATTCACTGATATATAGAGAGAGGGAGGGATATACACTGATACATATAGAGAGGGAGGGATATACACTGATATAGAGAGAGAGGGAGGGATATACACTGATATATAGAGAGAGGGAGGGATATACACTGATATATAGAGAGAGGGAGGGATATACACTGAAATATAGAGAGAGGGAGGGATATTCCCTGATATATAGAGAGAGGGAGGGAAAGACAATGATATATAGAGAGAGGGAGGGATATACACTGATATATAGAGAGAGGGAGGGATATACACTGATATATAGAGAGAGGGAGGGATATACACGGATATATAGAGAGAGAGGGAGGGATATACACTGATTATATATAGAGAGAGAGGGATATACACTGATATATAGAGAGAGGGAGGGATATACACTGATATATAGAGAGAGGGAGGGATATACACGGATATATAGAGAGAGAGGGAGGGATATACACTGATTATATATAGAGAGAGAGGGATATACACTGATATATAGAGAGAGGGAGGGATATTCACTGATATATAGAGAGAGGGAGGGATATACACTGATATATAGAGAGACGGAGGGATATTCCCTGATATATAGAGAGAGGGAGGGATATACACTGAAATATAGAGAGAGGGAGGGATATTCCCTGATATATAGAGAGAGGGAGGGATAGACACTGATATATAGAGAGAGGGAGGGATATACACTGATATATAGAGAGAGGGAGGGATATACACTGATATATATAGAGAGAGAGGGATATACACTGATATATAGAGAGAGGGAGGGATATACACTGATATATAGAGAGAGGGAGCGATATACACTGATATATAGAGAGTGGGAGGAATATACACTGATATATATAGAGAGAGAGGGAGGGATATACACTGATATATATATAGAGAGAGAGAGAGGGATAAACACTGATATATAGAGAGAGGGAGGGATATACACTGATATATAGAGAGAGGGAGGGATATACACTGATATATAGAGAGAGGGATATTCACTGATATATAGAGAGAGGGAGGGATATACACTGATACATATAGAGAGGGAGGGATATACACTGATATATAGAGAGAGGGAGGGATATACACTGATATATAGAGAGAGGGAGGGATATACACTGATATATATATAGAGAGAGAGAGGGATATACACTGATATATAGAGAGAGGGAGGGATATACACTGATATATAGAGAGAGGGAGGGATATACACTGATATATAGAGAGAGGGAGGGATATACACTGATATATAGAGAGGGAGGGATATACACTGATATATATAGAGGGAGCGATATACACTGATATATAGAGAGAGGGATATACACTGATATATAGAGAGAGAGGGAGGGATATACACTGATACATATATAGAGGGAGGGATATACGCTGATATATAGAGAGAGAGGGATATACACTGATATATAGAGAGAGGGAGGGATATACACTGATATATAGAGAGAGGGAGGGATATACACTGATATATATAGAGAGAGGGAGGGATATACACTGATATATAGAGAGAGGGAGGGATATACACTGATATATATATATATAGAGAGAGGGAGGGATAGACACTGATATATAGAGAGAGGGAGGGATATACACTGATATATAGAGAGAGGGAGGGATATACAGTGATATATAGAGAGAGGGAGGGATATACACTGATATATAGAGAGAGGGAGCGATATACACTGATATATAGAGAGAGGGAGGGATATACACTGATATATAGGGAGAGGGAGGGATCGACACATATATAGAGAGAGGGAGGGATATATACTGATATATAGAGAGAGGGAGTGATATACACTGACATATAGAGAGAGGGAGTGATATACACTGATATATAGAGAGAGGGAGTGATATACACTGATATATATAGAGAGAGGGAGGGATATACACTGATATATAGAGAGAGGGAGGGATAGACACTGATATATAGAGAGAGGGAGGGATATACACTGATATATAGAGAGAGTGAGGGATAGACACTGATATATCGAGAGAGGGAGGGATATACACTGATATATATAGCGAGGGAGGGATATACACTGATATATATAGAGAGAGAGGGATATACACTGATATATAGAGAGAGGGAGGGATATGCACTGATATATAGAGAGAGGGAGGGATATACACTGATATATAGAGAGAGGGAGGGATATACACTGATATATATAGAGAGAGGGAGGGATATACGCTGATATATAGAGAGAGAGGGATATACACTGATATATAGAGAGAGGGAGGGATATACACTGATATATAGAGAGAGAGGGATATACACTGATATATAGAGAGAGGGAGGGATATACACTGATATATATATAGAGAGAGAGAGGGATATACACTGATATATAGAGAGAGGGAGGGATATACACTGATATATAGAGAGAGGGAGGGATATACACTGATATATAGAGAGAGGGAGGGATATACACTGATATATAGAGAGGGAGGGATATACACTGATATATATAGAGGGAGCGATATACACTGATATATAGAGAGAGGGATATACACTGATATATAGAGAGAGAGGGAGGGATATACACTGATACATATATAGAGGGAGGGATATACGCTGATATATAGAGAGAGAGGGATATACACTGATATATAGAGAGAGGGAGGGATATACACTGATATATATAGAGAGAGAGGGAGGGATATACACTGATATATATAGAGAGAGGGAGGGATATACACTGATATATAGAGAGAGGGAGGGATATACACTGATATATATATATATAGAGAGAGGGAGGGATAGACACTGATATATAGAGAGAGGGAGGGATATACACTGATATATAGAGAGAGGGAGGGATATACAGTGATATATAGAGAGAGGGAGGGATATACACTGATATATAGAGAGAGGGAGCGATATACACTGATATATAGAGAGAGGGAGGGATATACACTGATATATAGGGAGAGGGAGGGATCGACACATATATAGAGAGAGGGAGGGATATACACTGATATATAGAGAGAGGGAGTGATATACACTGACATATAGAGAGAGGGAGTGATATACACTGATATATATAGAGAGAGGGAGGGATATACACTGATATATAGAGAGAGGGAGGGATAGACACTGATATATAGAGAGAGGGAGGGATATACACTGATATATAGAGAGAGTGAGGGATAGACACTGATATATCGAGAGAGGGAGGGATATACACTGATATATATAGAGAGGGAGGGATATACACTGATATATAGAGAGAGGGAGGGATATTCACTGATATATAGAGAGAGGGAGGGATATTCACTGATATATAGAGAGAGGGAGGGATATTCACATATATAGAGAGAGGGAGGGATAGACACTGATATATAGAGAGAGGGAGGGATAGACACTGATATATAGAGAGAGGGAGGGATATACACTGATATAGAGAGAGAGGGAGGGATATACACTGATATATAGAGAGAGGGAGGGATATACACTGATATATAGAGAGAGGGAGGGAGGGATATTCACTGATATATCGAGAGAGGGAGGGATATACACTGATATATAGAGAGAGGGAGGGAGGGATATTCACTGATATATAGAGAGAGGGAGGGATAGACACTGATATATAGAGAGACGGAATGATATACACTGATATATAGAGAGAGGGAGGGATATACACTGATATATAGAGAGAGGGAGGGATATACACTGATATATAGAGAGAGGGAGGGATATACACTGATATATAGAGAGAGGGAGGGATATACCCTGATATAGAGAGAGAGGGAGGGATATACACTGATATGGAGAGAGAGGGAGGGATATACACTGATATGGAGAGAGAGGGAGGGATGTACACTGATATATAGAGAGAGAGGGAGGGATAGACACTGATATGGAGAGAGAGGGAGGGATATACACTGATATATAGAGAGAGAGGGAGGGATATACACTGATATATAGAGAGAGGGAGGGATATACATTGATATGGAGAGAGAGGGAGGGATATACACTGATATATAGAGAGGGAGGGATATACACTGATATGGAGAGAGAGGGAGGGATATACACTGATATATAGAGAGAGAGGGAGGGATATACACTGATATGGAGAGAGAGGGAGGGATATACACTGATATATAGAGAGAGAGGGAGGGATATACACTGATATATAGAGAGACGGAGGGATATACACTAATATATAGAGAGAGGGAGGGATATACACTGATATATAGAGAGAGGAAGGGATATACACTGATATATATAGAGAGAGGGAGGGATATACACTGATATATAGAGAGAGGGAGGGATATACACTGATATATAGAGAGAGGGAGGGGTATACACTGATATATAGAGAGAGGGAGGGATATACACTGATATATAGAGAGAGGGAGGGATATACACTGATATATAGAGAAAGGGAGGGATATACACTGATATATAGAGAGGGATATACACTGATATATAGAGAGGGATATTCCCTGATATATAGAGAGAGGGAGGGATATACACTGATATATGGAGAGAGGGAGGGATATACACTGATATATAGAGAGAGGGAGGGATATACACTGATATATATAGAGAGAGGGAGGGATATACACTGATATATAGAGAGAGGGAGGGATATACACTGATATATAGAGAGAGGGAGGGATATACACTGATATATAGAGAGAGAGAGGGATATACACTGATATATAGAGAATGGGAGGGATATACACTGATATATAGAGAGGGATATTCACTGATATATAGAGAGAGGGAGGGATATACACTGATATATAGAGAGAGGGAGGGATATACACTGATATATAGAGAGAGGGAGGGATATACACTGATATATAGAGAGAGGGAGGGATATACACTGATATATCGAGAGAGGGATGGATATACACTGATATAGAGAGAGAGGGAGGGATATACACTGATATAGAGAGAGAGAGGGATATACACTGATATATAGAGAGAGGGAGGGATATACACTGATATATAGAGAGAGGGAGGGAGGGATATACACTGATATATAGAGAGAGGGATGGATATACACTGATATAGAGAGAGAGGGAGGGATATACACTGATATATAGAGAGAGGGAGGGATATACACTGATATAGAGAGAGAGAGGGATATACACTGATATATAGAGAGAGGGATATACACTGATATATAGAGAGAGGGAGGGAGATACACTGACATATATATAGAGAGGGAGGGATATACACTGATATATAGAGAGAGAGAGGGATATACACTGATATATAGAGAAAGGGAGGGATATACACTGATATATAGAGAGAGGGATATTCACTGATATATAGAGAGAGGGAGGGATATTCACTGATTGGGATTGTGAGTGTGAGTGTGAGAGAGAGGCAGATACACATGCTGAAGATGGGCTGCTGAGATTTTAGTGTTTTTAGTGTCTAAAGTGGGGAAAAAAGTTTCATTTCAAGTTTTAACAGGTTTTAAAATTAAATTTAGTTCTAGTTAAGTTAATTTAGTTTAGTTTAGTTTAAGTTTAAGATTAGATTAGTCTAGACAAAGTAGAGAAGGAAAAGACCGCCAAAAAGACTACCAAAGAAAGAGAAAAAAAAACCCAGAGGAAAATAGAGGGAAAAAGAAAAGTAAAAAAGCCAAAGCAAAAAGAAATAAGAGAAGAATTACACAAACCATAGAACAGCAGCCACACGGGGCTTCAGCGGCAGCAGTTGAATCGGCAGCATCGGGACCGAGTTCGAGGAGGCGAGGGGACTCGGACCGCAGCCCAGCAATCGGCACAGCCGAGGAGATTCGGGACGCAGCCCAGCAGTCGGCACTGCCGAGGGGACTCGGGCCGCAGCCCGGCAATCGGCACAGCCGAGGAGATTCGGAACGCAGCCCGGCAATCGGCACAGCTGAGGGGACTCGGGCCGCAGCCCGGCAAATCGGCACAGCTGAGGGGACTCGGGCCGCAGTCCGGCAATCGGCACAGCCGAGGAGATTCGGGCCGCAGCCCGGCAATCGGCACAGCTGAGGGGACTCGGGCCGCAGCCCAGCAATCGGCACAGCCGAGGGGACTCGGACCGCAGCCCGGCAAATTGGCACAGCTGAGGGGACTCGGGCCACAGCCCGGCAATCGGCACAGCTGAGAGGACTCGGGCCACAGCCCGGCAATTGGCACAGCTGAGGGGACTCGGGCCGCAGCCCGGCAAATCGGCACAGCCGAGGGGACTCGGGCCGCAGCCCAACAATCCAGCACCCGATCGACCCGAGGAGCCAGGCCATCAGGCACAGAGACCTCTGAGGAGAAGGGGAGCAACCAGAAGGCTAGCAACCAAGACCGTGAGTACAGGGCCCAGGGAGGGAGGCCCAGGGAAAGGTCCGAGGAGCCAGGCCGAGACAGAGGCCCAGAGACCTCTGAGGGGGAGGGGAACAGCCCGAAGGCACCGGGAAACAGCGGCTCACAGACTCAGACCTGGGAAGGGTGAACCCAGGAGCCGAGGCCCAGGGACCACGGGGTCGGAGAGGGGGACCGGGAAAGGTCGCGAACGGAGAGGGAAACACCAAACCCGGGGCCCCAGAAAAGCTTATTCTAAGATCAACAATACTTTACCAAAAATGAGCGAATCAGAAGATCCACAACAGCCCCCGAGGGACACTGAGAGCAACCGCTTCCAGATTCCCCCCAACACCAAAAAAAGCGCTATAAAAGCGATCAAGCATGATCAGATGAGAGAAAAACCAGAAACTCTTTTTGCTGACTGGTACAACAATGGGACAAAAAGTAACCTCATTTTCTACTCGGATCAGCCAGCGGATTGGATCACAGCAATAAAATCACACTACACCAGTGTTAAGCTAGAAAATACAGCAAATGGGTCCAAAATGAAAATTAACACACCAGGAGACAGGGCAACCACGACTGTCAACGTGTACAATACCGGAACAATATTAGTGCAAGGCAACCTCGACAAATTTGCCTTCAGGACACTGAAAGGAATAACTAAGAGGGGAAGGAACAGCCCCAGAGTGGCACGCACTCCCCCCAACATTGACAACTTACCAGGAGGAAATCTGCCTGGTCAGGAGGTGAACGAGCCACACAGTTCAAACCAGACACTAACCCCAGGGACCCACAGCCACACGATACAACTGACAAACCCCAGCATAACTACCAGGGAGGAAGCCACACATAGCCCCCCTACCAATTCCAGCTCACCAAGAGAAGAGCAGCATAGCCAGGAAGTGAGTGAGCCTTCCAGGGCCGACCAGACACAACTAAAAGATAAATTTAATCAATTAGAGATAGAGATGGTTAAACTTAGAGAGGAGTTCCTGCAGGAGAGGGAGAGACACAAGAGAGAGCTGAATCTACTTGAGAACCAGGTGAATCTACTTGGGAATCGGGTGAAAGAGCTGCAGGAAAAAGAAGAGCGCCATAGAGGAGAGGTAACACCATTAGACCAGCAACCAGAGGCTAGAGATAAGACAAGACAGAGCCGGACGGAACAGATGCACTCCCACATGGAACAAAAGCAACAGACACACAATACAAGGGGTGCCACACAGACCGACCAGCATACTGAATCTCAATCTTCCCCCACCACCGTGGAGCCACAAGCGAGCCGCTCACAAGAGGAACGCACACACCAGACACCCCAGCCCAACACACACACTATGAGTCCAGGCGAAAGCCACCAGACAGTAAACACAAACAAGGCTGACATCGTAATACTCATAGACTCAAATGGGAAATTTCTATGGGAGAAAAAGCTCTTCCCTAGAAGTAAAGTAGAAAAGATCTGGTGCCCAACAACAGACAGAGCCATGGGATGGCTGACCAAAGCCCGATTAGGCTCCCCCCAACACATAATAATACACACGGGCACAAATGACCTAAAGGCCCAACAGAAAGAGGTAGCAACATCGCTCAGAGCAATGATCAGGAAGGCAAGCAGTACATTTCCAAACACCAGAATCACTGTTTCCACAATATTGCCGAGAACAGACTTCAACAACAACACAATTCATGAGATAAATGCCAGCATAGCAAGAGACTGCGAATCAAAACACAACGTGCACCTGGCCCAACACCCCACCCTCGATGAGGAATGTCTTTACGACCACGTCCACATCCAAAGGAAAAGAATATCGATCTTTGCTAAAGCCCTGAAGGACGTCGCTTTTAACCGGGTCCATACCCAGACTCCAAGAGGACCCCCCCCCCCGACCACCAGAGATCAGCGGGGTACATATCAGGACCACTACAAAGACCACCACCACACCAACCGAGACCAGAGAGGATCCCCATGCAAAACAACAATATCAGACCTGCACCACTCCTGTCCCACAGGGGAACAGGGCCGCTCCCAGCCAGACAGAGGGAGAGATGCACAGGACATACGCAATACCTCAGACAGAAACAATCCATTAAGAGACAATAAGCAGATGTGCAGCAGCATCTACTTCCGCCTTATGGATCAAGGACTAATTAATAGAAAGAACTGTAACCAAATAGTATTAACTTTTATAGACAACTGAGATGATCTTTTTTTCCCACACTTAGACACGACAAACGCGTACCACTCTTTAACCTATCATAGTAAAAGATCAAACTTAACATGAAATCCTTATATATTTCGACCTGGAATATCCAAGGTCTACGCTCTTCGGTGCTAGACGTGAAGAGTAGGACCCCAGAGTTCATAGATGAAACTAAAGATCTAGATATTATCATTTTACAGGAAACTTGGTATAAAGGAAAAGGACACACTGGCTGTCCCCAAGGATACACTGAGCTGGTGGTCCCCTCCAATAAATTACCAAGTGTAACCCAAGGCAGAGACTCCGGAGGCATACTGATCTGGTTTAAAACAGAACTTAAGAATTACATCAAATTTATAAAAAAGGGCGAAAACCACATGTGGCTCAAAATTGAGAGGGAGATTATCTCAAACACCCAAGATGTTTACATTTGCGCACTTTACATCCCTCCAATGGATTCCCCGTACTTTAAAGAGGACACCTTCTCCAACATAGAGAGGGAAATTATCCAATACCAGGCCCAGGGGAACGTGTTGATTTGTGGGGACCTCAATTCAAGAACGGGCGAAAAACCAGACTTCAACAATAATCAGGGAAACAATTACGTCTTCGGGAATAACCACTTTGACATCCCTTCCCTTCCATACAGGCATAACTGCGACAAGCAGACAAATACCAACGGAAAACAGCTACTACAGCTCTGTCGAAACCTGGGTCTGTACATTGTCAATGGTAGGTTCATAGGAGACCTCCTGGGAAGATCGACCTATTGCTCACCTCTTGGCTGCAGCACAGTAGACTATATGATTACAGATTTGGACCCATCCTCTTTCAGAGCATTCACAGTCAAACCACAAACAACACTGTCAGATCACAGCCAAATTACTATGTATCTCAAAAAGACAGAAACAAACAACATAGAAACACAACCCAGTAAACTGTACAACACCAAAAAATCGTACAGATGGGCCAAAAACGACACGGAAAAATATCAGAAAACAATACAGGGACAGAGTGATCTCCTGGAAGAATTTCGATCGCCTAGATGGGTCGGAGAGGAATTTCCCAGATTTTTTTCTCCCAAATTGGCCATTGGGTCTTTATCTGGTTTTTCGCCTCTCCCGGGAGATCACATGGGTTCGGGTGGATGCAGAGTGATAGAAGATTTGAGGTTAGGATCAGATCAGCCATGATCTTATTGAATGGTGGAGCAGGCTCGAGGGGCCGATTGGCCTACTCTTGCTCCTATTTCTTATGTTCTTATGTTAATTAGCAATGCATCAACTCAAGCTCTCTTGGACACCTTTCTGGATAACATATACACTCACAATAAAGAAGGCGTAAACCGGGCAGTAAATAACCTAAACAATATTTTTGATAATTTGGCAACAAGTGCAAACTTGAAAGCCCGCAAGAACAAACCCAAAACAAAAAACTATGAAAAATGGTTTGACCCAGATTGCCATAACATGAGGAAAAAACTTAGAAAAATATCAAACCAAAAACACAGACATCCAGAAAACGAGGAATTACGCCTTACTTATTGTCAGACACTAACACAATACAGAAACACACTCAGAACCAAAAAAGAGCAATATATTAAGAATACACTCAGCTCCATGGAGGAATCCATTGATTCCAATTGTTTCTGGGACAACTTGAAAACACTACACAAAAAACAACACGACGAATTGGCCATTCAAAATGGGGACACATGGGTAAACCACTTTGAAAAATTATACCAGAAAAACACACTAAGGCCAGAGCAACACCAAATATGCAAAAAACTGGAAAAGCTAGAAATGGCCATAAAGTATAACCAAAACCCGCTAGACTCCATAATAACAGAAAAAGAACTTTTTGAAAAACTCAAGGACCTGAAACCAGGAAAAGCTTGCGGGACAGACGGCATACTAAACGAGATGATTAAACACACAGACGACAAAATGAAACTGGCTATCCTAAAACTCTTCAACTTGGTTCTGAGTGTCGGCTATTTCCTTGATATCTGGAACAAAGGACTCATAACGCCCATATACAAAAGTGGGGACAAAGTCGACCCAAACAACTATCGAGGCATCTGTGTAAACAGTAACCCGGGGAAGGTATTCTGTAGCATCATAAACAAAAGACTTATAAACTTCCTTGAGGAGCACAATGTCCTGAGTATAAGCCAAATTGGATTCCTGCCAAACTATAGAACATCAGATCATATCTTCACCCTACAGACCCTAATTGACAATCACGTTCACAATAACAAAAGCAAAATCTACGCATGCTTTATAGATTTCCAGAAGGCTTTCGACTCCATCTGGCATGACGGTCTATTCCTGAACCTTATCGAAAGCGGGGTAGGGGGAAAAACATATGATGTAATTAAATCAATGTATACAAACAACAAATGTGCAGTTAAAATTGGAGACAAACAAACAAAATACTTCCCACAGGGGCGGGGGGTGACGCAGGGCTCGCCAATCTCACCGACACTCTTTAATATTTACATAAATGAATTGGCAAAACTA
Organism: Somniosus microcephalus; assembly: GCF_052327205.1. Classification (NCBI taxonomy): domain Eukaryota; kingdom Metazoa; phylum Chordata; class Chondrichthyes; order Squaliformes; family Somniosidae; genus Somniosus; species Somniosus microcephalus. The sequence goes on along the minus strand of NW_028225187.1, from coordinate 26,822,544 downwards.
CTTGAACAATCTACAGCACCCGGCCTCACCCTATATGAATCCAAGGTTAAATTCCTCCTCTCTGCAGACGACCTGGCTCTGCTGTCACCAACTAAAGAGGGTCTACAGCAGAACCTGGACCTGCTGGAGTCGTACTGCCAGACTTGGGCCCTGACAATAAATCCCCAAAAAATCAAAGTCCTGGTGTTCCAGCAAAGATCCAAACATCAGGGACCCAAAATAAATTTCACACTAGGAACAACCAAAATTGAACAAACCACTAACTACACATACTTGGGCTTAAAAATCAGTTCTACGGGAAACTTCAAACTGGCTGTGAATGAACTGAAAGAGAAAGCAAGAAGGGCTTTCTATGCCATTAAAAAATCAATCCAAATAGATATCCTAATTAGCATTTGGCTAAAAATTTTCAAATCAGTAATTGAACCAATTGCACTCTATGGCAGTGAGGTATGGGGACCGCTAACACAACAAGAATTTACAAAATGGGACAAACACCCAATTGAGATCCTACATGCAGAATTCTGTAAAAGTATCCTCCGGACTCAAAGGAAAACAGTAAACAATGCATGCAGGGCGGAACTAGGCCAATATCCATTAATAATCACTATCTAAAAAAGAGCCACCAAATTTTGGAATCACCTACAAATGAGCAACCCCCAATGCTATCACTACGACGCCCTGAAATTCCAAGAGCTGACCATAAAGAAGAATACCCTCAGTCAACTAGTCCTGGGACTCAGCGAAGTAACTACTAACACTACTAACAATAACCAGCCCCAGGACAGTGACAGCGTAACACAAAGAATTCGACCCAACACAATCGTCGATAAGCAAAAGGAAAAATATCTGACCTATTGGGCAGAAACAACAAAAACCCAAAGCAAACTCAATTGCTACCTGGCCCTAAACAGACAATACAACATAGCTGATTACCTGACCATGGTAAAGGATAACAAACTGAGAAGAACCTTGACAAGGTACAGACTTAGCGAACATAGCCTAGCGATCGAAAAAGGCAGACACAGGCAGACCAGGCTGCCAAGAGAGGACAGGATATGCTCTCACTGCAGTCAGGGAGTAGTGGAGACAGAGATGCACTTCCTCACAGCCTGTGGAAAATATCAGGACATCAGGGAGAATTTCTACCAAAAATTCTCACAAATATGCCCTGAATTCAGAAACCTGAATGACAACCAAAAACTCCCATACCTACTGGGGGAGGAGAGAAGCTGTATAACACTGGCGGCACACTATGTTACAGCCTGCCATGAACAGAGGGACAACCAGTAAAATAAGAAAAGAGTATATATAAATAATGCGACTGTATATTTATACACAGGGATATACCTGTTTATACACTGTATGAATAGAACTGTGTTTATGTGTTCAACCATAAATGTATTTTGATGCTTTGGCAACATAAGATGTACCTTATCATGCCAATAAAGCGATTTGAATTTGATATAGAGAGAGAGGGAGGGATATACTCTGATATAGAGAGAAAGGGAGGGATATACACTGATATAGAGAGAGAGGGAGGGATAGACACTGATATATATATATATAGAGAGGGATAGACACATATATATAGGGAGAGGGAGGGATATACACTGATATATAGAAAGAGGGAGGGACATACACTGATATATAGAGAGAGGAAGGGATATACACTGATATAGAGAGAGAGGGAGGGATATACACTGATATATATATAGAGAGAGGGAGGGATATACACTGATATATAGAGAGAGGGAGGGATATACACTGATATCGAGAGAGAGGGAGGGATATACACTGAGATATAGAGAGACGGAGGGATATACACTGATATATATATATGTATAGAGAGAGAGAGGGAGGGATATACACAGATATAGAGAGAGGGGGAGGGATATACACTGATATAGAGAGAGATGGAGGGTTATACACTGATATAGAGAGATGGTGTGGAGATGCCAGTGTTGGACTGGGGTGGACAAATGTAAGAAATCACACAACACCAGGTTATAGTCCAGCAGCTTTATTTGAAATCACAAGCTTTCGGAGCACTGCTCCTTCTTCAGGTGAAGTGGAGAAATGCATAAAGACACAGCTTATATAGACAGAGAATCATGTCAGATGTTTACAGGTAACCTTTCCAACTGCTATTTATCACACCTCGGCAGAGAGATAATCATAGCAGTCAAAGGTGTGAATGGTGTCCAAACAGGTCAGTCAGGGAAACATTACATCAAAGAACAATGAGGTGGGGTCACAAGGGGTCAAATATTGCAGATGCTGGGGTCTGTATGAAAAACAAAAAAACAGACAAAAAACATTTTTTTTGGCTGGAAATCACAGCAGGTCCGGCCGCATCTGTGTAGAGAGAACAAGCCAATGTCGACTCGAGTCTGGATGACCTGTTTGGACACCATTCACACCTTTGACTGCTGTGATTATCTCTCTGCTGAGGTGTGATAAATGGCAGTTGGAAAGGTTACCTGTAAACATCTGACATGATTCTCTGTCTATATAAGCTGTGTCTTTATGCATTTCTCCACTTCACCTGAAGAAGGAGCAGCGCTCCGAAAGCTTGTGATTTCAAATAAAGCTGTTTGATATAGAGAGAGGGAGGGATATACACTGATATTTAGAGAGAGGGAGGGATATACACTGATATATAGAGAGGGAGGGATATTCACTGATATATAGAGAGAGGGATATTCACTGATGCATAGAGAGAGGGAGGGATATACACTGATATTTAGAGAGAGAGAGGGATATACACTGATATATAGAGAGAGGGAGGGATATACACTGATATATAGAGAGAGGGAGGGATATACACTGATATATAGAGAGAGGGAGGGATATACACTGATATATAGAGAGAGGGAGTGATATACACTGATATATAGAGAGAGGGATATTCACTGATGCATAGAGAGAGGGAGGGATATACACTGATATTTAGAGAGAGGGAGGGATATACACTGATATATAGAGAGGGAGGGATATTCACTGATATATAGAGAGAGGGATATTCACTGATACATAGAGAGAGGGAGGGATATGCACTGATATATAGAGAGAGGGAGGGATATACACTGATATATAGAGAGAGGGAGGGATATACACTGATATATAGAGAGAGGGAGGGATATACACTGATATATAGAGAGAGGGAGGGATATACACTGATATATAGAGAGAGGGAGGGATATACACTGATATATAGAGAGAGGGATATTCACTGATGCATAGAGAGAGGGAGGGATATACACTGATATTTAGAGAGAGAGAGGGATATACACTGATATATAGAGAGAGGGAGGGATATACACTGATATATAGAGAGAGGGAGGGATATACACTGATATATAGAGAGAGGGAGGGATATACACTGATATATAGAGAGAGAGGGATATACACTGATATATATAGAGAGAGGGATATTCACTGATACATAGAGAGAGGGAGGGATATACACTGATATATAGAGAGAGGGAGGGATATACACTGATATATATAGAGAGAGGGATATTCACTGATATATAGAGAGAGGGAGGGATATACACTGATATATATAGAGAGAGGGATATTCACTGATACATAGAGAGAGGGAGGGATATACACTGATATTTACAAAGCCCTGAAATGCCAAGAGATCATCATAGAGAAGAGTCCCCTCAGTCAACTAGCCCTGGGACTCAGTGAAGTAACTACTAACACTACTAATAATAATCAGCCCCAGGACAGTGACATCCTAGCACAGAGAATTCGACCCAACACAATTGTCACTAAACAAAAAAGAAAAATATTTAACCTATTGGACAGAAACACCAAAAACCCAAAACAAACTCGATTGCTATTTGGCCCTAAACAGACAATACACCATGGCTGAATACCTGACCATGGTAACTGAGAAAAACCTTGACAATGTACAGACTTAGTGAGCATAGCCTGGCCATCTAAAAAGGCAGACACAGGCAGACCTGGCTGCCAAGAGAGGACAGGATATGCTCTCACTGCAGTCAGGGAGTGGTGGCGACGGAGATGCACTCCCTCACAACTTGTGGAAACTATCAGGACATAAGGGGGAATTTCTACCCAAAATTCATAAAAATATGCCCTGAATTCAAAAATTTGAATGACCACCAAAAACTCCCATATCTATTAGGGGAACAGAGAAAATGCGTAACTTTAGCGGCAAACTATGTTACAGCTTGCCACAAGCAGAGGGACAACCAGTGACCATTAAATCTAAGAAAAGATTATGGCCCAGAAATTCGGGTCCCAGCGGACCCGATGGAAGTGCCGGTTCCTTGCATGCACTACGCATGCACGGGAAACCGGCACTTCCGATCCTCTGAACGAAGGGGTTCAGAGGTCGAACGCGTGCGCTTTGAACTTAGTTTTTTTTTTACAGGTTTTTCCGTGAGGATAAGCCTTTAGATTTTAGAAATGTAAAAACCAGGCGTAAGGACTGCATTTTTAAAGGTAAGTGGTCAGTTAATTAAAATTAAAACATTTTTTCCACAGGTTTATTATTTTTAAATACTTTAAAACAAGGTAAGTTTATTTTTAGCCCTGTTTTTTTATAAAATTATTTTTTTCAAAAATGTAAATTATTGTTTAAAATAGTTATTTAATGTAATTTATAGTTTATTTAAAAAGTGTGATGTTTTTTTAAAATTTATTTGAAGGTTAACTACTGTTTTGGGCCCTCAGCATTCATACGTTTTGACAGGTCTTCCTGTCAATCTTATGAATGGGCTTTTCCCTCCTCCGATTGGCTGCCCATGGCTCACGTGATCCCAGGGGACGCATCGCACTAACTACGCCCCTGGGACACGCAAGCACAGCGCGCCGACAGCTGGGCCAGGCCCCGGAGCGGAATTCCAGGGGGCCCTACAGCTCAACTGCCGGCGCGCAAGGTAAGTGCAGGTCGGGGGCTTGCACCCGCGGGAAGCCCCCGACCTGAATTTCTGGGCCTATATGTATATTATTTGTGTGTATATTTATGTATACATGGGTATATTTGTCTATATACCGTATGTCTAGATCTGCGTTTACGTGTTCAATCATACATGTTTTTCTGTGCTTTGGCAACATAAGATGTATCTGGTCATGCCAATAAAGCAATTTGAATTGAATTGAATTGAGAGAGAGGGATATACATTGATATATATAGAGAGAGGAGGGATATACACAGGGAGGGAGGGAGAGAGAGAGAGGGAGGGAGAGAGAGCAGGGAGGGAGAGGGGAGAGAGAGAGGGGCAGGGAGAGAGAGGGGGAGGGAGAGAGAGAGGGTGAGGGAGGGAGAGAGAGAGGGGGTGGGAGAGGGAGGGAGAGAAGGAGCGCAGGGAGGGAGTCTCCATCTCCTCACACAACACATACACAGCCCGAGCGATGAGAACCTCCGGCTTCACCTACATCTCTCTGGATCCTTTTTTAAACATTTTAAACCCACAATCTCGCCTTCTTCCTTCCTTCCCTCCTTCGGCCGCCGCGATTCAAACTTCCCGCCGACCTCACAAAATGGCGGCCGCCCTTCACCCGCCGGGCTCTGAGTCCAGCCCCTTCCCCGGGGTGTCTTCCTCTCTTCTCTATCTGCTTCCCGCACTCTCTCCTTCCCTCTCTCTCTTTCTCTCTCTCTCTCTCCTTCCCTCTCTCTCTCTCCTTCTCCCCTCTCTCTCTCTCTCTCCTTCCCTCTCTATCTCTCTCCTTCCCTCTCTCTCTCTCTCTCCTTCCCTCTCTATCTCTCTCCTTCCCTCTCTCTCCTTTCCTCTCTCTCTCTCCCTCCCCCTCTCTCTTTCCCCCTCTCTCTCTCCTTCCCACACAGACAGACAGACTCATTTATATATATAATAAAAATTATTTTTTATTTTTTCATAACAGCATGCCCTCAAGAAAACGTAGCAGACTTGGACGCACCACTTCTGACTGGCGATCTGCATTAACAAAAAACAAAGTTAAAGAACCACCTCCTGGGTGCTTAGGAAGAGTTCTTCAATCCCAACAGTCTCATAAACAGTTTTATAAACATGGCACAGGGTTCTTGAGTTCCCTCGGCACCGCCGGGCACTCCAGCTAGTATATATATATGAGAGAGAGACGGGAATACACAGAGAGAGATATATAGAGAAGAGATAGAGGAGTCTCTGTCTCTGTCCCATCTTTCTGTCTCTCTCTCTCACTCTCCCGTCTGTCTGTGTCTGTCTCTTTCTCTGCTCCTCCCTCTCGGTCTCTCTGTCTTTCTCTACCTGTGTGTCTATCTCCCATCGCTCTGCCTCTCTCTGTCTCTCAGTGGGCAGCACTCTCACCTCTGAGTCGGAAGGTCGTGGGTTCAAGCCCCACTCCAGAAATTTGAACACAAAATCTAGGCTGACACTCCCAGTGCAGCACTAAGGGAGTGCTGCACTGTCAGAGGTGTCGTCTTTCGGATGAGATGTTGAGCTGCCCCTCAGCTGGATGTAAAATTGATACAGTAATCCGGAATAAATGAAATCTAGCACTGATTTGTTAAAGGCAAATCGTGTTTGATTAACTTGATTGAGTTCTCTGATGAAGTAACAGGGAGGGTTGATGAGGGCAGTGCGGTTGATGTTGTGTATATGGACTTTCAAAAGGCGTTTGATAAAGTTCCACATAATAGACTTGTTAGCAGAGAGTAGTGGTGAACAGTTATTTTTCAGACTGGTGGAAAGTATGCAGTGGGGTCCCCCATGGGTCGGTACATAAGAACATAAGAAATAGGAGCAGGAGTCGGCCATTCGGCCCTTCGAGCCTGCTCCACCATTCAATGAGATCATGGCTGATCTTCTGGCTTAACTCCATTTACCGGCCCTATTGCCATATCCCTTGATGCCTTTACTAGTCAGAAATCTATCGACTTCTGCTTTGAATATACCCAATAACTGAGCCTCCACAGCCCTCTGGGGTAGAGAACTCCTCCTGTTTTATCCCTTGCTTAACTCTCCTCCTCTTTCTTGCTCTCTCGCAGAATGCTCCGCATATCACCTTTTCTTCGGGCTGCTTATCCTCCGCTCCGAGCCCTGGGTTGGTTTGTGTGGAAGACTCCATCACTGAGGAATGGGGCGAAGATCAGTGACTCGACGTCACTGAGGAACGGAGTGAAGATCAGTGACTCGACATCACTGGGTAACGGAGCGAAGATCAGTGACTCGACATCACTGGGTAATGGAGCGAAGATCAGTGACTCGACATCACTGGGTAATGGAGCGAAGATCAGTGACTCGACATCACTGAGTAATGGAGTGAAGATCAGTGACTCGACATCATTGGGTAACGGAGCGAAGATCAGTGACCCGACATCATTGGGTAATGGAGCGAAGATCAGTGACCCGACATCACTGAGTAACGGAGTGAAGATCAGTGACTCGACATCACTGGGTAACGGAGCGAAGATCAGTGACCCGACATCACTGAGTAATGGAGCGAAGATCAGTGACTCGACATCACTGGGTAATGGAGCGAAGATCAGTGACCCGACATCACTGGGTAACGGAGCGAAGATCAGTGACTCGACATCACTGGGTAATGGAGCGAAGATCAGTGACCCGACATCACTGGGTAACGGAGCGAAGATCAGTGACTCGACATCACTGAGTAATGGAGCGAAGATCAGTGACTCGACATCACTGGGTAACGGAGCGAAGATCAGTGACTCGACATCACTGAGTAATGGAGCGAAGATCAGTGACCCGACATCACTGGGTAACGGAGCGAAGATCAGTGACCCGACATCACTGGGTAATGGAGCGAAGATCAGTGACCCGACATCACTGAGTAATGGAGCGAAGATCAGTGACCCGACATCACTGAGTAATGGAGCGAAGATCAGTGACCCGACATCACTGGGTAATGGAGCGAAGATCAGTGACTCGACATCACTGGGTAACGGAGCGAAGATCAGTGACTCGACATCACTGGGTAATGGAGCGAAGATCAGTGACTCGACATCACTGAGTAATGGAGCGAAGATCAGTGACCCGACATCACTGAGTAATGGAGCGAAGATCAGTGACTCGACATCACTGAGTAATGGAGCGAAGATCAGTGACTCGACATCACTGAGTAACGGAGCGAAGATCAGTGACCCAACATCACTGGGTAATGGAGCGAAGATCAGTGACCCGACATCACTGAGTAATGGAGCGAAGATCAGTGACTCGACATCACTGAGTAATGGAGCGAAGATCAGTGACTCGACATCACTGAGTAATGGAGCGAAGATCAGTGACCCGACATCACTGGGTAATGGAGCGAAGATCAGTGACCCGACATCACTGGGTAATGGAGCGAAGATCAGTGACCCGACATCACTGGGTAATGGAGCGAAGATCAGTGACCCGACATCACTGAGTAATGGAGCGAAGATCAGTGACTCGACATCACTGAGTAATGGAGCGAAGATCAGTGACTCGACATCACTGAGTAATGGAGCGAAGATCAGTGACCCGACATCACTGAGTAATGGAGCGAAGATCAGTGACCCGACATCACTGAGTAATGGAGCGAAGATCAGTGACTCGACATCACTGAGTAATGGAGCGAAGATCAGTGACCCGACATCACTGGGTAATGGAGCGAAGATCAGTGACCCGACATCACTGGGTAATGGAGCGAAGATCAGTGACCCGACATCACTGGGTAATGGAGCGAAGATCAGTGACCCGACATCACTGAGTAATGGAGCGAAGATCAGTGACCCGACATCACTGAGTAATGGAGCGAAGATCAGTGACCCGACATCACTGAGTAATGGAGCGAAGATCAGTGACCCAACATCACTGGGTAATGGAGCGAAGATCAGTGACCCAACATCACTGGGTAATGGAGCGAAGATCAGTGACCCGACATCACTGGGTAATGGAGCGAAGATCAGTGACCCGACATCACTGGGTAATGGAGCGAAGATCAGTGACTCGACATCACTGGGTAATGGAGCGAAGATCAGTGACTCGACATCACTGAGTAATGGAGCGAAGATCAGTGACCCGACATCACTGAGTAATGGAGCGAAGATCAGTGACCCGACATCACTGAGTAATGGAGCGAAGATCAGTGACCCGACATCACTGAGTAATGGAGCGAAGATCAGTGACCCGACATCACTGAGTAATGGAGCGAAGATCAGTGACTCGACATCACTGGGTAATGGAGCGAAGATCAGTGACTCCATACCAGGGAGTAAAGGCAGAGAATTGCCAAAGGAACTGTCAGCTGAATATCAGGAACAGTTCATCCCCTTCGACAAGCATGTCCTGCAGCTCATGTTACTGAAGGTAAAAGCTCAGGGTGAACCTGGGTCATGGGGAGGGCAGGGGGGAGCAGAGGAGGGGGAAACAGAGTGAAACTGGGGCACGGCAGGGGCAGAGAGGAACAGAGTGAAAATGACTTGAAGGGGGAGAGAAACAGAGTGAAAAAGACATGGGATGAGGGAGAAACCGAGTGAAATGAACATAGGGCGTGAGACACAGTGAAAAGGACATGGGGGAGAGAGAAATGGAGTGAATGGACATGGGGAGAGACACAGAGTGATACAGACATGGGGAGACACTGGGACATGGGAGACAGAGAGAGTGAGAGACACACGGACATGGCGGGGGGAGAGAGAGACACACACTGGGACATGGGGGTGGAGAGAGAGAGAGAGAGAGACTGGGACATGGGGGTGGAGAGAGAGAGAGAGACACACTGGGACATGGGGGTGGAGAGAGAGAGAGACACTGGGACATGGGGGAATAAATTCAAGTTATTAACCCTCGATTAGGTTGCGCTCAAGCGACTGAGGGATCAAATTAACTCTTTCTTGCCAAATTAGCAAGGAACAGCTTGCAACACGTCATGCACTGGACGCTATTTATTGGCGACAAGTCACAACTTATAGCTAAAGTTGGTCACACGAATACTTAATATGAATGTAATCGGGGTTACTTACAGAGCATTGGAGTAGCAAACCATTAATGGACAGAGTTATTTAACAAAACATGTAGCAACGGTTACACAGGCGATTCAGCCTTACCGCTGTAAATCAGTGCTAATGGATGCTGAGTATTTATAGCAGTGACCAGAGTCTGAGGTTATAAATTGGTGAGGTTACTTTAAAGTGTAATTCCTTAGATAGCTGTCAAGTGAACAGCTTCAAATAGCTCAGGTCCACGTGCGTGCAATTAACACACTTCGGAGCTTACGCGACCTTGTCCTCACGAGCGGCGCTGTTGGGTCAGTCTCCTTCCCTCTCTGGGACACATGCGCGAGCTTTGGGAGCATTGAGTCAATGCAACACCCTCAGTGGTGGGATCATCTGTCTCGCTTAATGCTGCGATTGAACATATACCGTACACACAAGTGAAGATATCTGGGCAAAGCGATCGCCCAATCTGCGTTTGGTATCCTCAATGTAGTACCGATGCATGGATCTCCAGATCAATGAGAGAGACACTGGCACATGGGGGAATAAATTCAAGTTATTAACCCTCGATTAGGTTGTGCTGAAGCTACTGAGGGATCAAACCAACTCTTTCTTGCCAAATTAGCATTTAAAAAATATTCCGCTTTTCTATTTTTCCTACCAAACTAGATAACTAGAGGTGGTCCCCTCTACATTGGGGAGACCAAACGCAGATTGGGTGACCGCTTTGCGGAACACCTCCGTTCAGTCCGTAAGGGGGACCCCGAGCTTCTGGTCGCCTGTCACTTTAATTCACCGTTCCATTCCCACTCAGACTTCACCGTCCGCGGCCTCTTGCATTGTTCCACGGAAGCTCAGCGTAAGCTCAAGGAACAGCACCTCACCTTCCGATTAGGCACTTTACAGCCTTCCGGACTCAATATCGAGTTCAACAGTTTCAGATCATAACCTCGGCCCCTATTACATTTTTATATATTTTTTATCCACACTTTTGGTTTGTGCCTTTTCCTCTCTCTCTCTGTCCCACATGGCAACTGTCTCTCATTCTGCCAGCGTATTTCACACTTCATCTAGAGCTGTCTTTTGTTTCTTTACCTGTCCTATTACCATCTCGTCTCACCTTGAATACCTCTTAATGTCTCTTCACCTCCCAGACCGTCCCTTTTGTTCTTTCATCCCCTCCCCCATTTCCCAGCCCCCAAACTGGCCTTTTAATCTGTTTCATTTCCTGCATTTTTCTCAGTTCTGACGAAGGGTTTCGACCTGAAACGTTGAGTCTGTTTCTCTCTCCACGGATGTTGCCTGGCCTGCTGAGTTTTTCCAGCGTTTTCTGTTGTTATTTTAGATAACTTCACATCTCTCCACATTATATTCCCATCAGCCACGTTCTTGCCCACTCACTTAACCTGTCTATATTCCTTTGCAGGCTCTTTGCATCCTGCTCACAGCTTACTGTCCCACCTAGCTTTGTAACCTCCACAAAATTGGATACATTGCACTCGGTCCCCTACTCTCAGGCAAATGTTAATGCAAATGTCTAACAGTTATTTTTTTTTGGCCGATATAAGAGACTACGGCCTAGAAATTCGGGCGCCAAGCTTACCTGGGCGCCGGAATTTCAGCTCCGGTCGCAGCCGCTTGCGCCAGCGCGATAATGAGTTTCAGCGCCCCAAACAAGCGGGGTGCTGCTCGAGGCGTCCCGCGTCCCTCTTGGAGCGCTGAAACTGAATATCGCAGCGCAACGTGCCGCAGCGCCACACGCTGCGGCACGGCGCGCTGTGGTACTGCAGGCCTTCCTCCCCTTCTTAAAGGGGAGGGGCCTGCACCAGCGCGATCGCCGATCGCGAGTGCCGGCACAAGAGCCCGGCACCGAGGAGAAGTGCCGGGCTCTTGGGACACAGCCGGCACGGCCCGGGGTGGGGGGATCTGGAGGCCGGGGAGGGCGGCGCGAGGAGGTGCTGGCAGGCGGCCAGCGAAAAAATGTCCGCCCCGCACCTCCCCTTTAATTAGCGCCACTACCGCCACAGGGAGGCCCCCCTGAACCGGTCGCGAATTGCGACCGGCGCTACAGGGAGGGGCGCAACCCAATATCGCGTTCGGGGCGGTAGCGGGGCGCTGCGCACACCGATGACGTCATCGGTGGCGGCGCAGCGCTACAGGCTAACGCCGCCATTATCGCCCCGCTAAATTTCGCGGGAGGCGTGGTCAGTGGCGCTAAAACCACTGAGTGCCCTCTTTAGGCGCTAACTGGTGGTGCAGCCCACCGAATTTCTAGGCCTGCCTGTTTTAAACATGGTTGTTTTAATTGGTGGGGACTGTCCCTGGTCATCTTCGGGCAGTTTACAAGGTACTCCCATTCCGAATCTCGGGAGGCAATACAGGGTACTCTTTCGACAGGGAGGAGGGGAGAGAAAAACTGGGGGACACACTTGGTGGTGGGGGGGGGGGGTGAGGGGGGAAGAGAGAGAGAGACTGGGACACACACGGGGGAGAGAGAGGGAGACACAGTGAAGCTCGGACACACTGCGGGGAGAGAGAGACTGGGACACACGGGGGAAGAGAGAGAGGGAGACACAGTGAAGCTCGGACACACTGCGGGAGAGAGAGACTGGGACACACACGGGGGAGAGAGAGGGAGACACAGTCAAGCTCGGACACACTGCGGGGGGAGAGAGACTGGGACACACACGGGGGAGAGAGAGGGAGACACAGTGAAGCTCGGAGACACTGCGGGGGAGAGAGACTGGGACACACGGGAGAGAGAGAGAGGGAGACACAGTGAAGCTCGGAGACACTGCGGGGGAGAGAGACTGGGACACACGGGGGGAGAGAGAGAGGGAGACACAGTGAAGCTCGGAGACACTGCGGGGGAGAGAGACTGGGACACACACGGGGGAGAGAGAGGGAGACACAGTGAAGCTCGGACACACTGTGGGGAGAGAGACTGGGACACACACGGGGGAGAGAGGGAGACACAGTGAAGCTCGGACACACTGCGGGGAAAGAGAGAATGGGACACACGGGGGGAGAGAGAGGGAGACACAGTGAAGCTCGGACACACTGCGGGAGAGAGACTGGGACACACGGGGGGAGAGAGAGGGAGACACAGTGAAGCTCGGACACACTGCGGGGAGAGAGAGACTGAGACACACACGGGGGAAGAGAGAGAGGGAGACACAGTGAAGCTCGGACACACTGTGGGGAGAGAGAGACTGGGACACACGGGGGAAGAGAGAGAGAGAGACACAGTGAAGCTCGGACATACTGCGGGGAAAGAGAGACTGGGACACACGGCGGGGAGAGAGAGAGGGAGAGACAGTGAAGCTCGGACACACTGCGGGGAAAGAGAGAATGGGACACACGGGGGGAGAGAGAGGGAGACACAGTGAAGCTCAGACACACTGCGGGGAAAGAGAGACTGGGACACGGGGGAGAGAGAGGGAGACACAGTGAAGCTCGGACACACTGCGGGGAGAGAGACTGGGACACACACGGGGGGAGAGAGAGAGGGAGACACAGTGAAGCTCGGACACACTGCGGGGGAGAGAGACTGGGACACACGGGGGAAGAGAGAGAGGGAGACACAGTGAAGCTCGGACACACTGCGGGGGAGAGAGACTGGGACACACGGGGGAAGAGAGGGAGACACAGTGAAGCTCGGACACACTGCGGGGGGAGAGAGACTGGGACACACGGGGGGAGAGAGAGAGGGAGACACAGTGAAGCTCGGACACACTGCGGGGGAGAGAGACTGGGACACACACGGGGAAGAGAGAGGGAGACACAGTGAAGCTCGGACACACTGCGGGGGAGAGAGAGACTGGGACACACGGGGGAAGAGAGAGGGAGACACTGAAGCTCGGACACACTGCGGGGGGAGAGAGACTGGGACACACACGGGGGAGAGAGAGAGGGAGACACAGTGAAGCTCGGACACACTGCGGGGGAGAGAGAGACTGGGACACACGGGAGAGAGAGAGGGAGACACAGTGAAGCGGAGACACAGTGAAGCTCGGACACACTGCGGGGGAGAGAGACTGCGACACACACGGGGAAGAGAGAGAGGGAGACACAGTGAAGCTCGGACACACTGCGGGGGAGAGAGACTGGGACACGGGGGAGAGAGAGGGAGTCACAGTGAAGCTCGGACGCACTGCGGGGGCAGAGAGACTGCGATACACACGGGGGAGAGAGAGAGGGAGACACAGTGAAGCTCGGACACACTGTGGGGGAGAGGAACTGGGACACACACGGGGGGAGAGAGGGAGACACAGTGAAGCTAGGACACACTGCGGGGAAAGACAGACTGGGACACACGGGGAGAGAGAAGGAGACACTGAAGCTCGGACACTGCGGGGGAGAGAGAGACTGGGACACACGGGGGGAGAGAGAGGGAGACACAGTGAAGCTAGGACACTGCGGGGGGAGAGAGACTGGGACACACACGGGGGAAGAGAGGGAGACACAGTGAAGCTAGGACACTGCGGGGGAGAGAGACTGCGACACACGGGGGAAGAGAGAGGGAGACACAGTGAAGCTAGGACACTGCGGGGGAGAGAGACTGGGACACACGGGGGAAGAGAGAGAGGGAGACACAGTGAAGCTCGGACACTGCGTGGGGAGAGAGACTGGGACACACGGGGGGAGAGAGAGGGAGACACAGTGAAGCTCGGACACATTGCAGGGGGAAGAGACTGGGACACACGCGGGGGGAGAGAGAGGGAGACACAGTGAAGCTCGGACACACTGCGGGGGAGAGAGAGAGACTGGGACACACGGGGAGAGAGAGGGAGACACAGTGAAGCTCGGACACACTGCGGGGAAAGAGAATGGGACACACGGGGGGGAGAGAGAGGGTGACACAGTGAAGGTCGGACACACTGCGGGGAGAGAGAGACTGAGACACACACGGGGGAAGAGAGAGAGGGAGACACAGTGAAGCTCGGACACACTGCGGGGAAAGAGAGACTGGGACACACGGGGGGGGGAGAGAGAGAGGGAGAGACAGTGAAGCTCGGACACACTGCGGGGAAAGAGAGAATGGGACACACGGGGGGAGAGAGAGAGGGAGACACAGTGAAGCTCGGACGCACTGCGGGGAAAGAGACTGGGACACGGGGGAAGAGAGAGAGGGAGAGACAGTGGAGCTCGGACACACTGTGGGGGAGAGAGACTGGGACACACACGGGGGGAGAGAGGGAGGGAGACACAGTGAAGCTAGGACACACTGCGTGGGGAGAGAGACTGAGACACACACGGGGGGAGAGAGAGAGGGAGACACAGTGAAGCTAGGACACACTGGGGGAGAGAGACTGGGACACACACGGGGGGAGAGAGGGAGGGAGACACAGAAGCTAGGACACACTGCGTGGGGAGAGAGACTGAGACACACACGGGGGGAGAGAGAGAGGGAGACACTGAAGCTCGGACACACTGGGGGAGAGAGACTGGGACACACGGGGGGAGAGAGGGAGACACAGAGAAGCTAGGACACACTGCGGGGGGAGAGAGATTGGGACACACGGGGGAAGAGAGTGGGAGAGACAGTGAAGCTCGGACACACTGCGGGGGAGAGAGACTGGGACACACGGGGGGAGAGAGGGAGACAGAGTGAAGCTAGGACACACTGCGGGGGAGAGAGACTGGGACACACGGGGGGAGAGAGAGAGGGAGACACAGTGAAGCTCGGACACACTGCGGGGAAAGAGAGACTGGGACACACGGGGGAGAGAGAGAGGGAGACACAGTGAAGCTCGGACGCACTGCGGGGAAAGAGACGGACACGGGGGAAGAGAGAGAGGGAGACACAGTGAAGCTCGGACACACTGTGGGGGAGAGGGACTGGGACACACACGGGGGGAGAGAGGGAGACACAGTGAAGCTCGGACACACTGCGGGGAGAGAGAGATTGGGACACACGGGGGAAGAGTGGGAGACACAGTGAAGCTAGGACACACTGCGGGGAAAGACAGACTGGGACACACGGGGAGTGAGAAGGAGACACAGTGAAGCTCGGACACTGCGGGGGAGAGAGAGACTGGGACACACGGGGGGAGAGAGAGGGAGACACAGTGAAGCTAGGACACTGCGGGGGGAGAGAGACTGGGACACACACGGGGGAAGTGAGAGGGAGACACAGTCAAGCTCGGACACACTGCGGGGAGAGAGAGACTGAGACACACACGGGGGAAGAGAGAGAGGGAGACACAGTGAAGCTCGGACACACTGTGGGGAGAGAGAGACTGGGACACACGGGGGAAGAGAGAGAGACACAGTGAAGCTCGGACATACTGCGGGGAAAGAGAGACTGGGACACGGTGGGGAGAGAGAGAGGGAGAGACAGTGAAGCTCGGACACACTGCGGGGAAAGAGAGAATGGGACACACGGGGGGAGAGAGAGGGAGACACAGTGAAGCTCAGACACACTGCGGGGAAAGAGAGACTGGGACACGGGGGAGAGAGAGAGGGAGACACAGTGAAGCTCGGACACACTGCGGGGAGAGAGACTGGGACACACACGGGGGGAGAGAGAGAGGGAGACACAGTGAAGCTCGGACACACTGCGGGGAAAGAGAGACTGGGACACACGGGGGGGGGAGAGAGAGAGGGAGAGACAGTGAAGCTCGGACACACTGCGGGGAAAGAGAGAATGGGACACACGGGGGGAGAGAGAGAGGGAGACACAGTGAAGCTCGGACGCACTGCGGGGAAAGAGACTGGGACACGGGGGAAGAGAGAGAGGGAGAGACAGTGGAGCTCGGACACACTGTGGGGGAGAGAGACTGGGACACACACGGGGGGAGAGAGGGAGGGAGACACAGTGAAGCTAGGACACACTGCGTGGGGAGAGAGACTGAGACACACACGGGGGGAGAGAGAGAGGGAGACACAGTGAAGCTAGGACACACTGGGGGAGAGAGACTGGGACACACACGGGGGGAGAGAGGGAGGGAGACACAGAAGCTAGGACACACTGCGTGGGGAGAGAGACTGAGACACACACGGGGGGAGAGAGAGAGGGAGACACAGTGAAGCTCGGACACACTGGGGGAGAGAGACTGGGACACACGGGGGGAGAGAGGGAGACACAGAGAAGCTAGGACACACTGCGGGGGGAGAGAGATTGGGACACACGGGGGAAGAGAGTGGGAGATACAGTGAAGCTAGGACACACTGCGGGGAAAGACAGACTGGGACACACGGGGAGAGAGAAGGAGACACAGTGAAGCTAGGACACACTGCGGGAGGAGAGAGACTGGGACACACACGGGGGAACAGAGAGAGGGAGACACAGTGAAGCTTGGACACACTGCGTGGGGAGAGAGACTGAGACACACACGGGGGAAGAGAGAGAGGGAGACACAGTGAAGCTCGGACACACTGCGGGGGAGAGAGAGGGCGACACACACGGGGGGAGAGAGAGAGGGAGACACAGTGAAGCTCGGACACATTGCAGGGGGAAGAGACTGGGACACACGGGGGGAGAGAGAGAGGGAGACACAGTGAAGCTCGGACACACTGCGGGGGGAGAGAGATTGGGACACATGGGGGAAGAGAGTGGGAGACACAGTGAAGCTCGGACGCACTGCGGGGAAAGACTGGGACACGCGGGGGAGAGAGAGAGGGAGAGACAGTGAAGCTCGGACACACTGCGGGGGAGAGAGACTGGGACACACGGGGGGAGAGAGGGAGACAGAGTGAAGCTAGGACACACTGCGGGGGAGAGAGACTGGGACACACGGGGGGAGAGAGAGAGGGAGACACAGTGAAGCTCGGACACACTGCGGGGAAAGAGAGACTGGGACACACGGGGGAGAGAGAGAGGGAGACACAGTGAAGCTCGGACGCACTGCGGGGAAAGAGACGGACACGGGGGAAGAGAGAGAGGGAGACACAGTGAAGCTCGGACACACTGTGGGGGAGAGGGACTGGGACACACACGGGGGGAGAGAGGGAGACACAGTGAAGCTCGGACACACTGCGGGGAGAGAGAGATTGGGACACACGGGGGAAGAGTGGGAGACACAGTGAAGCTAGGACACACTGCGGGGAAAGACAGACTGGGACACACGGGGAGTGAGAAGGAGACACAGTGAAGCTCGGACACTGCGGGGGAGAGAGAGACTGGGACACACGGGGGGAGAGAGAGGGAGACACAGTGAAGCTAGGACACTGCGGGGGGAGAGAGACTGGGACACACACGGGGGAAGTGAGAGGGAGACACAGTCAAGCTCGGACACACTGCGGGGAGAGAGAGACTGAGACACACACGGGGGAAGAGAGAGAGGGAGACACAGTGAAGCTCGGACACACTGTGGGGAGAGAGAGACTGGGACACACGGGGGAAGAGAGAGAGACACAGTGAAGCTCGGACATACTGCGGGGAAAGAGAGACTGGGACACGGTGGGGAGAGAGAGAGGGAGAGACAGTGAAGCTCGGACACACTGCGGGGAAAGAGAGAATGGGACACACGGGGGGAGAGAGAGGGAGACACAGTGAAGCTCAGACACACTGCGGGGAAAGAGAGACTGGGACACGGGGGAGAGAGAGAGGGAGACACAGTGAAGCTCGGACACACTGCGGGGAGAGAGACTGGGACACACGGGGGGAGAGAGAGAGGGAGACACAGTGAAGCTCGGACACACTGCGGGGAAAGAG
The DNA here is from genome assembly GCF_052327205.1 of Somniosus microcephalus. NCBI lineage: Eukaryota > Metazoa > Chordata > Chondrichthyes > Squaliformes > Somniosidae > Somniosus > Somniosus microcephalus. The sequence goes on along the minus strand of NW_028225187.1, from coordinate 26,803,963 downwards.
AGACTGGGACACACGGGGGAAGAGAGAGAGGGAGACACAGTGAAGCTCGGACACACTGCGGGGAGAGAGAGACTGGGACACACACGGGGGGAAAGAGAGAGGGAGACACAGTGAAGCTCGGACACACTGCGGGGAAAGAGAGACTGGGACACACGGGGGAAGAGAGAGAGGGAGACACAGTGAAGCTCGGACACACTGCGGGGAGAGAGAGACTGGGACACACACGGGGGGAAAGAGAGAGGGAGTCACAGTGAAGCTCGGACACACTGCGGGGGAGAGAGACTGGGACACACACGGGGGAAGAGAGAGAGGGAGACACAGTGAAGCTCGGACACACTGCGGGGGAGAGAGACTGGGACACACGGGGGAGAGAGAGGGAGAGACAGTGAAGCTAGGACACACTGCGGGAGAGAGAGACTGGGACACACACGGGGGAAGAGAGAGAGGGAGACACAGTGAAGCTAGGACACACTGTGGGGGGAGAGAGACTGGGACACACGGGGGGAGAGAGAGAGGGAGACACAGTGAAGCTCGGACACACTGCGGGGGAGAGAGACTGGGACACACGGGGAAGAGAGAGAGGGAGACACAGTGAAGCTCGGACACACTGCGGGGGGAGAGAGACTGGGACACACACGGGGGAGAGAGAGAGGGAGACACAGTGAAGCTCGGACACACTGCGGGGGGGAGAGAGACTGGGACACACACGGGGGAGAGAGAGAGGGAGACACAGTGAAGCTTGGACACACTGCGGGGGAGAGAGAGACTGGGACACACGGGAGAGAGAGAGGGAGACACAGGGAAGCGGAGACACAGTGAAGCTCCGACACACTGCGGGGGAGAGAGAGACTGGGACACACGGCGGGGGGGGTGGAGAGAGAGGGAGACACAGTGAAGCTCGGACACACTGCGGGGGAGAGAGAGACTGGGACACACACGGGGGAAGAGAGTGGGAGACACAGTGAAGCTCGGACACACTGCGGGGAGAGAGAGACTGGGACACACGGGGGAGAGAGGGAGACACAGTGAAGCTCGGTCACACTGCGGGGAGAGAGAGACTGGGACACACACGGGGGAAGAGAGTGGGAGACACAGTGAAGCTCGGACACACTGCGGGGAGAGAGAGACTGGGACACACACGGGGGAAGAGAGTGGGAGACACAGTGAAGCTCGGACACACTGCGGGGAGAGAGAGACTGGGACACACGGGGGAGAGAGGGAGACACAGTGAAGCTCGGACACACTGCGGGGAGAGAGACTGGGAGACACGGGGGAGAGAGAGAGGGAGACACAGTGAAGCTCGGACACACTGCGGGGAGAGAGACTGAGACACACACGGGGGGAGAGAGAGAGGGAGACACAGTGAAGCTAGGACACACTGTGGGGGAGAGAGACTGCGACACACACGGGGAAGAGAGAGAGGGAGACACAGTGAAGCTCGGACACACTGCGGGGGAGAGAGACTGGGACACACACGGGGAAGAGAGAGAGGGAGACACTGAAGCTCGGACACACTGGGGGAGAGAGACTGGGACACACGGGGGGAGAGAGGGAGACACAGTGATGCTAGGACACACTGCGGGGAGAGAGAGATTGGGACACACGGGGGAAGAGAGTGGGAGATACAGTGAAGCTAGGACACACTGCGGGGAAAGACAGACTGGGACACACGGGGAGAGAGAAGGAGACACAGTGAAGCTAGGACACACTGCGGGAGGAGAGAGACTGGGACACACACGGGGGAAGAGAGAGAGGGAGACACAGTGAAGCTTGGACACACTGCGTGGGGAGAGAGACTGAGACACACACGGGGGGAGAGAGAGAGGGAGACACAGTGAAGCTCGGACACACTGCGGGGGAGAGAGAGGGCGACACACACGGGGGGAGAGAGAGAGGGAGACACAGTGAAGCTCGGACACATTGCAGGGGGAAGAGACTGGGACACACGGGGGGAGAGAGAGAGGGAGACACAGTGAAGCTCGGACACACTGCGGGGGGAGAGAGATTGGGACACATGGGGGAAGAGAGTGGGAGACACAGTGAAGCTCGGACGCACTGCGGGGAAAGACTGGGACACGCGGGGGAGAGAGAGAGGGAGAGACAGTGAAGCTCGGACACACTGCGGGGGAGAGAGACTGGGACACGGGGGGAGAGAGGGAGACAGAGTGAAGCTAGGACACACTGCGGGGGAGAGAGACTGGGACACACGGGGGGAGAGAGAGAGGGAGACACAGTGAAGCTCGGACACACTGCGGGGAAAGAGAGACTGGGACACACGGGGGAGAGAGAGAGGGAGACACAGTGAAGCTCGGACGCACTGCGGGGAAAGAGACTGGGACACGGGGGAAGAGAGAGAGGGAGACACAGTGAAGCTCGGACACACTGTGGGGGAGAGGGACTGGGACACACACGGGGGGAGAGAGGGAGACACAGTGAAGCTCGGACACACTGCGGGGAGAGAGAGATTGGGACACACGGGGGAAGAGTGGGAGACACAGTGAAGCTAGGACACACTGCGGGGAAAGACAGACTGGGACACACGGGGGGAGAGAGAGGGAGACACAGTGAAGCTAGGACACTGCGGGGGGAGAGAGACTGGGACACACACGGGGGAAGTGAGAGGGAGACACTGAAGCTCGGACACACTGCGGGGAGAGAGAGACTGAGACACACACGGGGGAAGAGAGAGAGGGAGACACAGTGAAGCTCGGACACACTGTGGGGAGAGAGAGACTGGGACACACGGGGGAAGAGAGAGAGACACAGTGAAGCTCGGACATACTGCGGGGAAAGAGAGACTGGGACACACGGTGGGGAGAGAGAGAGGGAGAGACAGTGAAGCTCGGACACACTGCGGGGAAAGAGAGAATGGGACACACGGGGGGAGAGAGAGGGAGACACAGTGAAGCTCAGACACACTGCGGGGAAAGAGAGACTGGGACACGGGGGAGAGAGAGAGGGAGACACAGTGAAGCTCGGACACACTGCGGGGAGAGAGACTGGGACACACATGGGGGGAGAGAGAGAGGGAGACACAGTGAAGCTCGGACACACTGCGGGGAAAGAGAGACTGGGACACACGGGGGAAGAGAGAGAGGGAGACACAGTGAAGCTCGGACACACTGCGGGGAGAGAGAGACTGGGACACACACGGGGGGAAAGAGAGAGGGAGACACAGTGAAGCTCGGACACACTGCGGGGAAAGAGAGACTGGGACACACGGGGGAAGAGAGAGAGGGAGACACAGTGAAGCTCGGACACACTGCGGGGAGAGAGAGACTGGGACACACACGGGGGGAAAGAGAGAGGGAGTCACAGTGAAGCTCGGACACACTGCGGGGGAGAGAGACTGGGACACACACGGGGGAAGAGAGAGAGGGAGACACAGTGAAGCTCGGACACACTGCGGGGGAGAGAGACTGGGACACACGGGGGAGAGAGAGGGAGAGACAGTGAAGCTAGGACACACTGCGGGAGAGAGAGACTTGGACACACGGGGGAAGAGAGAGAGGGAGACACAGTGAAGCTAGGACACACTGCGGGGGGAGAGAGACTGGGACACACGGGGGGAGAGAGAGAGGGAGACACAGTGAAGCTCGGACACACTGCGGGGGAGAGAGACTGGGACACACGGGGAAGAGAGAGAGGGAGACACAGTGAAGCTCGGACACACTGCGGGGGGAGAGAGACTGGGACACACACGGGGGAGAGAGAGAGGGAGACACAGTGAAGCTCGGACACACTGCGGGGGGGAGAGAGACTGGGACACATACGGGGGAGAGAGAGAGGGAGACACAGTGAAGCTTGGACACACTGCGGGGGAGAGAGAGACTGGGACACACGGGAGAGAGAGAGGGAGACACAGGGAAGCGGAGACACAGTGAAGCTCCGACACACTGCGGGGGAGAGAGAGACTGGGACACACGGCGGGGGGGGTGGAGAGAGAGGGAGACACAGTGAAGCTCGGACACACTGCGGGGGAGAGAGAGACTGGGACACACACGGGGGAAGAGAGTGGGAGACACAGTGAAGCTCGGACACACTGCGGGGAGAGAGAGACTGGGACACACGGGGGAGAGAGGGAGACACAGTGAAGCTCGGACACACTGCGGGGAGAGAGAGACTGGGACACACACGGGGGAAGAGAGTGGGAGACACAGTGAAGCTCGGACACACTGCGGGGAGAGAGAGACTGGGACACACACGGGGGAAGAGAGTGGGAGACACAGTGAAGCTCGGACACACTGCGGGGAGAGAGAGACTGGGACACACGGGGGAGAGAGGGAGACACAGTGAAGCTCGGACACACTGCGGGGAGAGAGACTGGGAGACACGGGGGAGAGAGAGAGGGAGACACAGTGAAGCTCGGACACACTGCGGGGAGAGAGACTGGGAGACACGGGGGAGAGAGAGAGGGAGAGACAGTGAAGCTCGGACACACTGCGGGGGAGAGAGACTGCGACACACACGGGGAAGAGAGAGAGGGAGACACAGTGAAGCTCGGACACACTGCGGGGGAGAGAGACTGGGACACACGCGGGAGAGAGAGAGGGAGACACAGTGAGGCTCGGACACACTGCGGGGAGAGAGAGACTGGGACACACACGGGGATAGAGAGTGGGAGACACAGTGAGGCTCGGACACACTGCGGGGAGAGAGAGACTTGGACACGGGGGAGAGAGAGGAAGTCACAGTGAAGCTCGGACGCACTGCGGGGGCAGAGAGACTGCGATACACACGGGGGAGAGAGAGAGGGAGACACAGTGAAGCTCGGACACACTGGGGGAGAGGGACTGGGACACACACGGGGGGAGAGAGGGAGACACAGTGAAGCTAGGACACACTGCGGGGGGAGAGAGATTGGGACACACGGGGGAAGAGAGTGGGAGACACAGTGAAGCTAGGACACACTGCGGGGAAAGACAGACTGGGACACACGGGGAGAGAGAAGGAGACACAGTGAAGCTCGGACACTGCGGGGGAGAGAGAGACTGGGACACACCGGGGGAGAGAGAGGGAGACACAGTGAAGCTAGGACACTGCGGGGAGAGAGACTGGGACACACGGGGGGAGAGAGAGGGAGACACAGTGAAGCTCGGACACACTGCGGGGGGAGAGAGACTGGGACACACCGGGGGAGAGAGAGGGAGACAGAGTGAAGCTAGGACACTGCGGGGGGAGAGAGACTGGGGCACACACGGGGGAAGAGAGAGGGAGACACAGTGAAGCTAGGACACTGCGGGGGAGAGAGACTGGGACAAACGGGGGAAGAGAGAAGGAGACACAGTGAAGCTCGGACACTGCGTGGGGAGAGAGACTGGGGCACACACGGGGGAAGAGAGAGGGAGACACAGTGAAGCTAGGACACTGCGGGGGAGAGGGACTGGGACACACGGGGGAAGAGAGAGGGAGACACAGTGAAGCTCGGACACTGCGTGGGGAGAGAGACTGGGACACACACGGGGGGAGAGAGAGAGGGAGACACAGTGAAGCTCGGGCACACTGCGGGGGAGAGAGAGACTGGGACACACGGGGAGAGAGAGGGAGACACAGTGAAGCTCGGACACACTGCGGGGAAAGAGAATGGGACACACGGGGGGGAGAGAGAGGGAGACACAGTGAAGCTAGGACACTGCGGGGGAGAGGGACTGGGACACACGGGGGAAGAGAGAGGGAGACACAGTGAAGCTCGGACACTGCGTGGGGAGAGAGACTGGGACACACACGGGGGGAGAGAGAGAGGGAGACACAGTGAAGCTCGGACACACTGCGGGGAGAGAGAGACTGAGACACACACGGGGGAAGAGAGAGAGGGAGACACAGTGAAGCTCGGACACACTGCGGGGAAAGAGAGACTGGGACACACGGGGGGGGGAGAGAGAGAGGGAGAGACAGTGAAGCTCGGACACACTGCGGGGAAAGAGAGATTGGGACACACGGGGGGAGAGAGAGAGGGAGACACAGTGAAGCTCGGACGCACTGCGGGGAAAGAGACTGGGACACGGGGGAAGAGAGAGAGGGAGACACAGTGAAGCTCGGACACACTGTGGGGGAGAGAGACTGGGACACACACGGGGGGAGAGAGGGAGACACTGAAGCTAGGACACACTGCGGGGGAGAGAGATTGGGACACACGGGGGAAGAGAGTGGGAGATACAGTGAAGCTAGGACACACTGCGGGGAAAGACAGACTGGGACACACGGGGAGAGAGAAGGAGACACAGTGAAGCTCGGACACACTGCGGGGGAGAGAGAGACTGGGACACACGGGGGGAGAGAGAGAGGGAGACACAGTGAAGCTCGGACACACTGCGGGGGGAGAGAGACTGGGACACACACGGGGGAAGAGAGAGAGGGAGACACAGTGAAGCTAGGACACACTGCGGGGGGAGAGAGACTGGGACACACACGGGGGGAGAGAGAGGGAGACACAGTGAAGCTCGGACACTGCGGGGAGAGAGAGACTGGGACACACACGGGGGAAGAGAGAGAGGGAGACACAGTGAAGCTAGGACACACTGCGTGGGGAGAGAGACTGGGACACACACGGGGGGAGAGAGAGGGAGACACAGTGAAGCTCGGACACACTGCGGGGGAGAGAGAGGGCGACACACACGGGGGGAGAGAGAGAGGGAGACACAGTGAAGCTCGGACACATTGCAGGGGGAAGAGACTGGGACACACGGGGGGAGAGAGAGAGGGAGACACAGTGAAGCTCGGACACACTGCGGGGGAGAGAGAGACTGAGACACACGGGGGAGAGAGAGAGGGAGAGACAGTGAAGCTCGGACACACTGCGGGGGAGAGAGAGACTGGGACACACGCGGGGGGAGAGAGAGAGGGAGACACAGTGAAGCTCGGACACACTGCGGGGGAGAGAGACTGGGACACACGGGGGGAGAGAGGGAGACAGAGTGAAGCTAGGACACACTGCGGGGGAGAGAGAGACTGGGACACACACGGGGGAGAGAGAGGGAGACACAGTGAAGCTCGGACACACTGCGGGGAAAGAGAGACTGGGACACGGGGGGGGGAGAGAGAGAGGGAGACACAGTGAAGCTCGGACACACTGCGGGGAGAGAGAGACTGAGACACACACGGGGAAGAGAGAGAGGGAGACACAGTGAAGCTCGGACACACTGCGGGGAAAGAGAGACTGGGACACACGGGGGGGGGAGAGAGAGAGGGAGAGACAGTGAAGCTCGGACACACTGCGGGGAAAGAGAGATTGGGACACACGGGGGGAGAGAGAGAGGGAGACACAGTGAAGCTCGGACGCACTGCGGGGAAAGAGACTGGGACACGGGGGAAGAGAGAGAGGGAGACACAGTGAAGCTCGGACACACTGTGGGGGAGAGAGACTGGGACACACACGGGGGGAGAGAGGGAGACACTGAAGCTAGGACACACTGCGGGGGAGAGAGATTGGGACACACGGGGGAAGAGAGTGGGAGATACAGTGAAGCTAGGACACACTGCGGGGAAAGACAGACTGGGACACACGGGGAGAGAGAAGGAGACACAGTGAAGCTCGGACACACTGCGGGGGAGAGAGAGACTGGGACACACGGGGGGAGAGAGAGAGGGAGACACAGTGAAGCTCGGACACACTGCGGGGGGAGAGAGACTGGGACACACACGGGGGAAGAGAGAGAGGGAGACACAGTGAAGCTAGGACACACTGCGGGGGGAGAGAGACTGGGACACACACGGGGGGAGAGAGAGGGAGACACAGTGAAGCTCGGACACTGCGGGGAGAGAGAGACTGGGACACACACGGGGGAAGAGAGAGAGGGAGACACAGTGAAGCTAGGACACTGCGGGGGAGAGAGACTGGGACACACACGGGGGAAGAGAGAGAGGGAGACACAGTGAAGCTAGGACACACTGCGTGGGGAGAGAGACTGGGACACACACGGGGGGAGAGAGAGGGAGACACAGTGAAGCTCGGACACACTGCGGGGGAGAGAGAGGGCGACACACGGGGGGAGAGAGAGAGGGAGACACAGTGAAGCTCGGACACATTGCAGGGGGAAGAGACTGGGACACACGGGGGGAGAGAGAGAGGGAGACACAGTGAAGCTCGGACACACTGCGGGGGAGAGAGAGACTGAGACACACGGGGGAGAGAGAGAGGGAGAGACAGTGAAGCTCGGACACACTGCGGGGGAGAGAGACTGGGACACACGCGGGGGGAGAGAGAGAGGGAGACACAGTGAAGCTTGGACACAATGCGGGGGAGAGAGACTGGGACACACGGGGGGAGAGAGGGAGACAGAGTGAAGCTAGGACACACTGCGGGGGGAGAGAGATTGGGACACATGGGGGAAGAGAGTGGGAGACACAGTGAAGCTAGGACACACTGCGGGGAAAGACAGACTGGGACACACGGGGAGAGAGAAGGAGACACAGTGAAGCTCGGACACACTGCGGGGGAGAGAGAGACTGGGACAAACGGGGGGAGAGAGAGGGAGACACAGTGAAGCTCGGACACACTGCGGGGAGAGAGAGACTGGGGCACACGGGGGAGAGAGAGAGGGAGACAGAGTGAAGCTAGGACACTGCGGGGGAGAGAGACTGGGACACGGGGGGAGAGAGAGAGGGAGACAGTGAAGCTCGGACACACTGCGGGGGAGAGAGACTGGGACACACACGGGGAAGAGAGAGAGAGGGAGACACAGTGAAGCTCGGACACACTGCGGGGGAGAGAGAGACAGACACACGGGGGAGAGAGAGAGGGAGACACAGTGAAGCTCGGACACACTGCGGGGAAAGAGAGAATGGGACACACGGGGGGAGAGAGAGGGAGACACAGTGAAGCTCGGACACACTGCGGGAGAGAGACTGGGACACACGGGGGGAGAGAGAGGGAGACACAGTGAAGCTCGGACACACTGCGGGGAGAGAGAGACTGAGACACACACGGGGGAAGAGAGAGAGGGAGACACAGTGAAGCTCGGACGCACTGTGGGGAGAGAGAGACTGGGACACACACGGGGGAAGAGAGAGAGAGACACAGTGAAGCTCGGACACACTGCGGGGAAAGAGAGACTGGGACACACGGTGGGGGGAGAGAGAGAGGGAGAGACAGTGAAGCTCGGACACACTGCGGGGAAAGAGAGAATGGGACACACGGGGGGAGAGAGAGGGAGACACAGTGAAGCTCAGACACTGCGGGGAAAGAGAGAGTGGGACACGGGGGAGAGAGAGAGGGAGACACAGTGAAGCTCGGACACACTGCGGGGAGAGAGACTGGGACACACACGGGGGGAGAGAGAGAGGGAGACACAGTGAAGCTCGGACACACTGCAGGGAAAGAGAGACTGGGACACACGGGGGAAGAGAGAGAGGGAGACACAGTGAAGCTCGGACACACTGCGGGGGAGAGAGAGACTGAGACACACACGGGGGAGAGAGAGGGAGAGACAGTGAAGCTCGGACACACTGCGGGAGAGAGAGACTGCGACACACACGGGGAAGAGAGAGGGAGACACAGTGAAGCTCGGACACACTGCGGGGGGAGAGAGACTGGGACACACGGGGGGAGAGAGAGAGGGAGACACAGTGAAGCTCGGACACACTGCGGGGGAGAGAGACTGGAACACACACGGGGAAGAGAGAGAGGGAGACACAGTGAAGCTAGGACACACTGCGGGGGGTGAGAGACTGGGACACACACGGGGAAGAGAGAGACGGAGACACAGTGAAGCTCGGACACACTGCGGGGGAGAGAGAGACTGGGACACACATGGGGGAGAGAGAGAGGGAGACACAGTGAAGCTCGGACACACTGCGGGGGGAGAGAGACTGGGACACACACGGGGGAGAGAGAGAGGGAGACACAGTGAAGCTCGGACACACTGCGGGGGAGAGAGAGACTGGGACACACGGGAGAGAGAGAGGGAGACACAGTGAAGCTCCGACACACTGCGGGGGAGAGAGAGACTGGGACACACGGCGGGTGGGGGGGAGAGAGAGGGAGACATAGTGAAGCTCGGACACACTGCGGGGGAGAGAGAGACTGAGACACACGGGGGGAGAGAGAGAGGGAGACACAGTGAAGCTCGGACACACTGTGGGGGAGAGAGAGACTGGGACAAACACGGGGAAGAGAGAGAGGGAGACACAGTGAGGCTCGGACACACTGCAGGGAGAGAGAGACTGGGACACACGGGGGAGAGAGGGAGACACAGTGAAGCTCGGACACACTGCGGGGGAGAGAGAGACTGGGACACACACGGGGGAGAGAGAGGGAGACACAGTGAAGCTCGGACACACTGCGGGGGAGAGAGACTGCGACACACACGGGGGAGAGAGAGAGGGAGACACTGAAGCTCGGACACACTGCGGGGGAGAGAGAGACTGGGACACACACGGGGAAGAGAGAGAGGGAGACACAGTGAGGCTCGGACACACTGCGGGGGGAGAGAGACTGCGACACACACGGGGGAGAGAGAGAGGGAGACACTGAAGCTCGGACACACTGCGGGGGAGAGAGAGACTGGGACACACACGGGGAAGAGAGAGAGGGAGACACAGTGAGGCTCGGACACACTGCGGGGGGAGAGAGACTGCGACACACACGGGGGAGAGAGAGAGGGAGACACAGTGAAGCTCGGACACACTGCGGGGGAGAGAGACTGGGACACACACGGGGATAGAGAGAGGGAGACACAGTGAGGCTCGGACACACTGCGGGGGGAGAGAGACTGCGACACACACGGGGGAGAGAGAGAGGGAGACACAGTGAAGCTCGGACACACTGCGGGGGAGAGAGACTGGGACACACACGGGGATAGAGAGAGGGAGACACAGTGAGGCTCGGACACACTGCGGGGAGAGAGAGACTGGGACACGGGGGAGAGAGGGAGACACAGTGAGGCTCGGACACTGCGGGGAGAGAGAGACTGGGACACGGGGGAGAGAGAGGGAGTCACAGTGAAGCTCGGACGCACTGCGGGGGCAGAGAGACTGCGATACACACGGGGGAGAGAGAGAGGGAGACACAGTGAAGCTCGGACACACTGTGGGGGGAGAGGGACTGGGACACACACGGGGGGAGAGAGGGAGACACTGAAGCTAGGACACACTGCGGGGGGAGAGAGATTGGGACACACGGGGGAAGAGCGTGGGAGACACAGTGAAGCTAGGACACACTGCGGGGAAAGACAGACTGGGACACACGGGGAGAGAGAAGGAGACACAGTGAAGCTAGGACACTGCGGGGGAGAGAGACTGGGACACACGGGGGAAGAGAGAGGGAGACACAGTGAAGCTAGGACACACTGCGGGGGGAGAGTGACTGGGACACACACGGGGGGAGAGAGAGAGGGAGACACAGTGAAGCTCGGACACACTGCGGGGGAGAGAGAGACTGGGACACACGGGGAGAGAGGGAGACACAGTGAAGCTCGGACACACTGCGGGGAAAGAGAATGGGACACACGGGGGGGAGAGAGAGGGAGACACAGTGAAGGTCGGACACACTGCGGGGAGAGAGAGACTGAGACACACACGGGGGAAGAGAGAGAGGGAGACACAGTGAAGCTCGGACACACTGCGGGGAAAGAGAGACTGGGACACACGGGGGGGGGGAGAGAGAGGGAGAGACAGTGAAGCTCAGACACACTGCGGGGAAAGAGAGAATGGGACACACGGGGAAGAAAGAGAGGGAGACACAGTGAAGCTCGGACACACTGCGGGGAAAGAGAGACTGGGACACGGGGGAGAGAGAGAGGGAGACACAGTGAAGCTCGGACACACTGCGGGGAGAGAGACTGGGACACACGGGGGAGAGAGAGAGGGAGAGACAGTGAAGCTCGGACACACTGCGGGGAGAGAGACTGGGACACACGGGGGGAGAGAGAGAGGGAGACACAGTGAAGCTCGGACACACTGGGGGAAAGAGACTGGCACACGGGGGAAGAGAGAGAGGGAGACACAGTGAAGCTCGGACACACTGTGGGGGAGAGAGACTGGGACACACACGGGGGGAGAGAGGGAGACACTGAAGCTAGGACACACTGCGGGGGGAGAGAGATTGGGACACACGGGGGAAGAGAGTGGGAGATACAGTGAAGCTAGGACACACTGCGGGGAAAGACAGACTGGGACACACGGGGAGAGAGAAGGAGACACAGTGAAGCTCGGACACACTGCGGGGGGAGAGAGAGACTGGGACACACGGGGGGAGAGAGAGAGGGAGACACAGTGAAGCTAGGACACTGCGGGGGAGAGAGACGGACACACACGGGGGAAGAGAGAGGGAGACACAGTGAAGCTAGGACACTGCGGGGAGAGAGAGACTGGGACACACGGGGGAAGAGAGAGAGGGAGACACAGTGAAGCTAGGACACACTGCGGGGGAGAGAGACTGGGACACACGGGGGAAGAGAGAGAGGGAGACACAGTGAAGCTAGGACACACTGCGTGGGGAGAGAGACTGGGACACACACGGGGGGAGAGAGAGGGAGACACAGTGAAGCTCGGACACACTGCGGGGGAGAGAGGGCGACACACACGGGGGGAGAGAGGGAGACACAGTGAAGCTCGGACACATTGCAGGGGGAAGAGACTGGGACACACGGGGGAGAGAGAGAGGGAGACAGAGTGAAGCTAGGACACTGCGGGGGAGAGAGAGACTGGGACACACGGGGGGAGAGAGAGGGAGACAGTGAAGCTCGGACACACTGCGGGGGAGAGAGACTGGGACACACGGGGGAGAGAGAGAGGGAGACACAGTGAAGCTCGGACACACTGCGGGGAAAGAGAGACTGGGACACACGGGGGAGAGAGAGAGGGAGACACAGTGAAGCTCGGACGCACTGCGGGGAAAGAGACGGACACGGGGGAAGAGAGAGAGGGAGACACAGTGAAGCTCGGACACACTGTGGGGGAGAGGGACTGGGACACACACGGGGGGAGAGAGGGAGACACAGTGAAGCTCGGACACACTGCGGGGAGAGAGAGATTGGGACACACGGGGGAAGAGTGGGAGACACAGTGAAGCTAGGACACACTGCGGGGAAAGACAGACTGGGACACACGGGGAGTGAGAAGGAGACACAGTGAAGCTCGGACACTGCGGGGGAGAGAGAGACTGGGACACACGGGGGGAGAGAGAGGGAGACACAGTGAAGCTAGGACACTGCGGGGGGAGAGAGACTGGGACACACACGGGGGAAGTGAGAGGGAGACACAGTCAAGCTCGGACACACTGCGGGGAGAGAGAGACTGAGACACACACGGGGGAAGAGAGAGAGGGAGACACAGTGAAGCTCGGACACACTGTGGGGAGAGAGAGACTGGGACACACGGGGGAAGAGAGAGAGACACAGTGAAGCTCGGACATACTGCGGGGAAAGAGAGACTGGGACACGGTGGGGAGAGAGAGAGGGAGAGACAGTGAAGCTCGGACACACTGCGGGGAAAGAGAGAATGGGACACACGGGGGGAGAGAGAGGGAGACACAGTGAAGCTCAGACACACTGCGGGGAAAGAGAGACTGGGACACGGGGGAGAGAGAGAGGGAGACACAGTGAAGCTCGGACACACTGCGGGGAGAGAGACTGGGACACACACGGGGGGAGAGAGAGAGGGAGACACAGTGAAGCTCGGACACACTGCGGGGAAAGAGAGACTGGGACACACGGGGGGGGGGAGAGAGAGAGGGAGAGACAGTGAAGCTCGGACACACTGCGGGGAAAGAGAGAATGGGACACACGGGGGGAGAGAGAGAGGGAGACACAGTGAAGCTCGGACGCACTGCGGGGAAAGAGACTGGGACACGGGGGAAGAGAGAGAGGGAGAGACAGTGGAGCTCGGACACACTGTGGGGGAGAGAGACTGGGACACACACGGGGGGAGAGAGGGAGGGAGACACAGTGAAGCTAGGACACACTGCGTGGGGAGAGAGACTGAGACACACACGGGGGGAGAGAGAGAGGGAGACACAGTGAAGCTAGGACACACTGGGGGAGAGAGACTGGGACACACACGGGGGGAGAGAGGGAGGGAGACACAGAAGCTAGGACACACTGCGTGGGGAGAGAGACTGAGACACACACGGGGGGAGAGAGAGAGGGAGACACAGTGAAGCTCGGACACACTGGGGGAGAGAGACTGGGACACACGGGGGGAGAGAGGGAGACACAGAGAAGCTAGGACACACTGCGGGGGGAGAGAGATTGGGACACACGGGGGAAGAGAGTGGGAGATACAGTGAAGCTAGGACACACTGCGGGGAAAGACAGACTGGGACACACGGGGAGAGAGAAGGAGACACAGTGAAGCTAGGACACACTGCGGGAGGAGAGAGACTGGGACACACACGGGGGAAGAGAGAGAGGGAGACACAGTGAAGCTTGGACACACTGCGTGGGGAGAGAGACTGAGACACACACGGGGGAAGAGAGAGAGGGAGACACAGTGAAGCTCGGACACACTGCGGGGGAGAGAGAGGGCGACACACACGGGGGGAGAGAGAGAGGGAGACACAGTGAAGCTCGGACACATTGCAGGGGGAAGAGACTGGGACACACGGGGGGAGAGAGAGAGGGAGACACAGTGAAGCTCGGACACACTGCGGGGGGAGAGAGATTGGGACACATGGGGGAAGAGAGTGGGAGACACAGTGAAGCTCGGACGCACTGCGGGGAAAGACTGGGACACGCGGGGGAGAGAGAGAGGGAGAGACAGTGAAGCTCGGACACACTGCGGGGGAGAGAGACTGGGACACACGGGGGGAGAGAGGGAGACAGAGTGAAGCTAGGACACACTGCGGGGGAGAGAGACTGGGACACACGGGGGGAGAGAGAGAGGGAGACACAGTGAAGCTCGGACACACTGCGGGGAAAGAGAGACTGGGACACACGGGGGAGAGAGAGAGGGAGACACAGTGAAGCTCGGACGCACTGCGGGGAAAGAGACGGACACGGGGGAAGAGAGAGAGGGAGACACAGTGAAGCTCGGACACACTGTGGGGGAGAGGGACTGGGACACACACGGGGGGAGAGAGGGAGACACAGTGAAGCTCGGACACACTGCGGGGAGAGAGAGACTGAGACACACACGGGGGAAGAGAGAGAGGGAGACACAGTGAAGCTCGGACACACTGTGGGGAGAGAGAGACTGGGACACACGGGGGAAGAGAGAGAGACACAGTGAAGCTCGGACATACTGCGGGGAAAGAGAGACTGGGACACGGTGGGGAGAGAGAGAGGGGAGAGACAGTGAAGCTCGGACACACTGCGGGGAAAGAGAGAATGGGACACACGGGGGGAGAGAGAGGGAGACACAGTGAAGCTCAGACACACTGCGGGGAAAGAGAGACTGGGACACGGGGGAGAGAGAGAGGGAGACACAGTGAAGCTCGGACACACTGCGGGGAGAGAGACTGGGACACACGGGGGGAGAGAGAGAGGGAGACACAGTGAAGCTCGGACACACTGCGGGGAAAGAGAGACTGGGACACACGGGGGAAGAGAGAGAGGGAGACACAGTGAAGCTCGGACACACTGCGGGGAGAGAGAGACTGGGACACACACGGGGGGAAAGAGAGAGGGAGACACAGTGAAGCTCGGACACACTGCGGGGAAAGAGAGACTGGGACACACGGGGGAAGAGAGAGAGGGAGACACAGTGAAGCTCGGACACACTGCGGGGAGAGAGAGACTGGGACACACACGGGGGGAAAGAGAGAGGGAGTCACAGTGAAGCTCGGACACACTGCGGGGGAGAGAGACTGGGACACACACGGGGGAAGAGAGAGAGGGAGACACAGTGAAGCTCGGACACACTGCGGGGGAGAGAGACTGGGACACACGGGGGAGAGAGAGGGAGAGACAGTGAAGCTAGGACACACTGCGGGAGAGAGAGACTGGGACACACACGGGGGAAGAGAGAGAGGGAGACACAGTGAAGCTAGGACACACTGTGGGGGGAGAGAGACTGGGACACACGGGGGGGAGAGAGAGAGGGAGACACAGTGAAGCTCGGACACACTGCGGGGGGAGAGAGACTGGGACACACGGGGAAGAGAGAGAGGGAGACACAGTGAAGCTCGGACACACTGCGGGGGGAGAGAGACTGGGACACACACGGGGGAGAGAGAGAGGGAGACACAGTGAAGCTCGGACACACTGCGGGGGGGAGAGAGACTGGGACACACACGGGGGAGAGAGAGAGGGAGACACAGTGAAGCTTGGACACACTGCGGGGGAGAGAGAGACTGGGACACACGGGAGAGAGAGAGGGAGACACAGGGAAGCGGAGACACAGTGAAGCTCCGACACACTGCGGGGGAGAGAGAGACTGGGACACACGGCGGGGGGGGTTGAGAGAGAGGGAGACACAGTGAAGCTCGGACACACTGCGGGGGAGAGAGAGACTGGGACACACACGGGGGAAGAGAGTGGGAGACACAGTGAAGCTCGGACACACTGCGGGGAGAGAGAGACTGGGACACACGGGGGAGAGAGGGAGACACAGTGAAGCTCGGTCACACTGCGGGGAGAGAGAGACTGGGACACACACGGGGGAAGAGAGTGGGAGACACAGTGAAGCTCGGACACACTGCGGGGAGAGAGAGACTGGGACACACACGGGGGAAGAGAGTGGGAGACACAGTGAAGCTCGGACACACTGCGGGGAGAGAGAGACTGGGACACACGGGGGAGAGAGGGAGACACAGTGAAGCTCGGACACACTGCGGGGAGAGAGACTGGGAGACACGGGGGAGAGAGAGAGGGAGACACAGTGAAGCTCGGACACACTGCGGGGAGAGAGACTGAGAGACACACACGGGGGGAGAGAGAGAGGGAGACACAGTGAAGCTAGGACACACTGTGGGGGAGAGAGACTGCGACACACACGGGGAAGAGAGAGAGGGAGACACAGTGAAGCTCGGACACACTGCGGGGGAGAGAGACTGGGACACACACGGGGAAGAGAGAGAGGGAGACACTGAAGCTCGGACACACTGGGGGAGAGAGACTGGGACACACGGGGGGAGAGAGGGAGACACAGTGATGCTAGGACACACTGCGGGGAGAGAGAGATTGGGACACACGGGGGAAGAGAGTGGGAGATACAGTGAAGCTAGGACACACTGCGGGGAAAGACAGACTGGGACACACGGGGAGAGAGAAGGAGACACAGTGAAGCTAGGACACACTGCGGGAGGAGAGAGACTGGGACACACACGGGGGAAGAGAGAGAGGGAGACACAGTGAAGCTTGGACACACTGCGTGGGGAGAGAGACTGAGACACACACGGGGGGAGAGAGAGAGGGAGACACAGTGAAGCTCGGACACACTGCGGGGGAGAGAGAGGGCGACACACACGGGGGGAGAGAGAGAGGGAGACACAGTGAAGCTCGGACACATTGCAGGGGGAAGAGACTGGGACACACGGGGGGAGAGAGAGAGGGAGACACAGTGAAGCTCGGACACACTGCGGGGGGAGAGAGATTGGGACACATGGGGGAAGAGAGTGGGAGACACAGTGAAGCTCGGACGCACTGCGGGGAAAGACTGGGACACGCGGGGGAGAGAGAGAGGGAGAGACAGTGAAGCTCGGACACACTGCGGGGGAGAGAGACTGGGACACGGGGGGAGAGAGGGAGACAGAGTGAAGCTAGGACACACTGCGGGGGAGAGAGACTGGGACACACGGGGGGAGAGAGAGAGGGAGACACAGTGAAGCTCGGACACACTGCGGGGAAAGAGAGACTGGGACACACGGGGGAGAGAGAGAGGGAGACACAGTGAAGCTCGGACGCACTGCGGGGAAAGAGACTGGGACACGGGGGAAGAGAGAGAGGGAGACACAGTGAAGCTCGGACACACTGTGGGGGAGAGGGACTGGGACACACACGGGGGGAGAGAGGGAGACACAGTGAAGCTCGGACACACTGCGGGGAGAGAGAGATTGGGACACACGGGGGAAGAGTGGGAGACACAGTGAAGCTAGGACACACTGCGGGGAAAGACAGACTGGGACACACGGGGGGAGAGAGAGGGAGACACAGTGAAGCTAGGACACTGCGGGGGGAGAGAGACTGGGACACACACGGGGGAAGTGAGAGGGAGACACTGAAGCTCGGACACACTGCGGGGAGAGAGAGACTGAGACACACACGGGGGAAGAGAGAGAGGGAGACACAGTGAAGCTCGGACACACTGTGGGGAGAGAGAGACTGGGACACACGGGGGAAGAGAGAGAGACACAGTGAAGCTCGGACATACTGCGGGGAAAGAGAGACTGGGACACACGGTGGGGAGAGAGAGAGGGAGAGACAGTGAAGCTCGGACACACTGCGGGGAAAGAGAGAATGGGACACACGGGGGGAGAGAGAGGGAGACACAGTGAAGCTCAGACACACTGCGGGGAAAGAGAGACTGGGACACGGGGGAGAGAGAGAGGGAGACACAGTGAAGCTCGGACACACTGCGGGGAGAGAGACTGGGACACACATGGGGGGAGAGAGAGAGGGAGACACAGTGAAGCTCGGACACACTGCGGGGAAAGAGAGACTGGGACACACGGGGGAAGAGAGAGAGGGAGACACAGTGAAGCTCGGACACACTGCGGGGAGAGAGAGACTGGGACACACACGGGGGGAAAGAGAGAGGGAGACACAGTGAAGCTCGGACACACTGCGGGGAAAGAGAGACTGGGACACACGGGGGAAGAGAGAGAGGGAGACACAGTGAAGCTCGGACACACTGCGGGGAGAGAGAGACTGGGACACACACGGGGGGAAAGAGAGAGGGAGTCACAGTGAAGCTCGGACACACTGCGGGGGAGAGAGACTGGGACACACACGGGGGAAGAGAGAGAGGGAGACACAGTGAAGCTCGGACACACTGCGGGGGAGAGAGACTGGGACACACGGGGGAGAGAGAGGGAGAGACAGTGAAGCTAGGACACACTGCGGGAGAGAGAGACTTGGACACACGGGGGAAGAGAGAGAGGGAGACACAGTGAAGCTAGGACACACTGCGGGGGGAGAGAGACTGGGACACACGGGGGGAGAGAGAGAGGGAGACACAGTGAAGCTCGGACACACTGCGGGGGAGAGAGACTGGGACACACGGGGAAGAGAGAGAGGGAGACACAGTGAAGCTCGGACACACTGCGGGGGGAGAGAGACTGGGACACACACGGGGGAGAGAGAGAGGGAGACACAGTGAAGCTCGGACACACTGCGGGGGGGAGAGAGACTGGGACACATACGGGGGAGAGAGAGAGGGAGACACAGTGAAGCTTGGACACACTGCGGGGGAGAGAGAGACTGGGACACACGGGAGAGAGAGAGGGAGACACAGGGAAGCGGAGACACAGTGAAGCTCCGACACACTGCGGGGGAGAGAGAGACTGGGACACACGGCGGGGGGGGTGGAGAGAGAGGGAGACACAGTGAAGCTCGGACACACTGCGGGGGAGAGAGAGACTGGGACACACACGGGGGAAGAGAGTGGGAGACACAGTGAAGCTCGGACACACTGCGGGGAGAGAGAGACTGGGACACACGGGGGAGAGAGGGAGACACAGTGAAGCTCGGACACACTGCGGGGAGAGAGAGACTGGGACACACACGGGGGAAGAGAGTGGGAGACACAGTGAAGCTCGGACACACTGCGGGGAGAGAGAGACTGGGACACACACGGGGGAAGAGAGTGGGAGACACAGTGAAGCTCGGACACACTGCGGGGAGAGAGAGACTGGGACACACGGGGGAGAGAGGGAGACACAGTGAAGCTCGGACACACTGCGGGGAGAGAGACTGGGAGACACGGGGGAGAGAGAGAGGGAGACACAGTGAAGCTCGGACACACTGCGGGGAGAGAGACTGGGAGACACGGGGGAGAGAGAGAGGGAGAGACAGTGAAGCTCGGACACACTGCGGGGGAGAGAGACTGCGACACACACGGGGAAGAGAGAGAGGGAGACACAGTGAAGCTCGGACACACTGCGGGGGAGAGAGACTGGGACACACACGCGGGAGAGAGAGAGGGAGACACAGTGAGGCTCGGACACACTGCGGGGAGAGAGAGACTGGGACACACACGGGGATAGAGAGTGGGAGACACAGTGAGGCTCGGACACACTGCGGGGAGAGAGAGACTTGGACACGGGGGAGAGAGAGGAAGTCACAGTGAAGCTCGGACGCACTGCGGGGGCAGAGAGACTGCGATACACACGGGGGAGAGAGAGAGGGAGACACAGTGAAGCTCGGACACACTGGGGGAGAGGGACTGGGACACACACGGGGGGAGAGAGGGAGACACAGTGAAGCTAGGACACACTGCGGGGGGAGAGAGATTGGGACACACGGGGGAAGAGAGTGGGAGACACAGTGAAGCTAGGACACACTGCGGGGAAAGACAGACTGGGACACACGGGGAGAGAGAAGGAGACACAGTGAAGCTCGGACACTGCGGGGGAGAGAGAGACTGGGACACACCGGGGGAGAGAGAGGGAGACACAGTGAAGCTAGGACACTGCGGGGAGAGAGACTGGGACACACGGGGGGAGAGAGAGGGAGACACAGTGAAGCTCGGACACACTGCGGGGGGAGAGAGACTGGGACACACCGGGGGAGAGAGAGGGAGACAGAGTGAAGCTAGGACACTGCGGGGGGAGAGAGACTGGGGCACACACGGGGGAAGAGAGAGGGAGACACAGTGAAGCTAGGACACTGCGGGGGAGAGAGACTGGGACAAACGGGGGAAGAGAGAAGGAGACACAGTGAAGCTCGGACACTGCGTGGGGAGAGAGACTGGGGCACACACGGGGGAAGAGAGAGGGAGACACAGTGAAGCTAGGACACTGCGGGGGAGAGGGACTGGGACACACGGGGGAAGAGAGAGGGAGACACAGTGAAGCTCGGACACTGCGTGGGGAGAGAGACTGGGACACACACGGGGGGAGAGAGAGAGGGAGACACAGTGAAGCTCGGGCACACTGCGGGGGAGAGAGAGACTGGGACACACGGGGAGAGAGAGGGAGACACAGTGAAGCTCGGACACACTGCGGGGAAAGAGAATGGGACACACGGGGGGGAGAGAGAGGGAGACACAGTGAAGCTAGGACACTGCGGGGGAGAGGGACTGGGACACACGGGGGAAGAGAGAGGGAGACACAGTGAAGCTCGGACACTGCGTGGGGAGAGAGACTGGGACACACACGGGGGGAGAGAGAGAGGGAGACACAGTGAAGCTCGGACACACTGCGGGGAAAGAGAGACTGGGACACACGGCGGGGGGAGAGAGAGAGGGAGACACAGTGAAGCTCGGACACACTGCGGGGAGAGAGAGACTGAGACACACACGGGGGAAGAGAGAGAGGGAGACACAGTGAAGCTCGGACACACTGCGGGGAAAGAGAGACTGGGACACACGGGGGGGGGAGAGAGAGAGGGAGAGACAGTGAAGCTCGGACACACTGCGGGGAAAGAGAGATTGGGACACACGGGGGGAGAGAGAGAGGGAGACACAGTGAAGCTCGGACGCACTGCGGGGAAAGAGACTGGGACACGGGGGAAGAGAGAGAGGGAGACACAGTGAAGCTCGGACACACTGTGGGGGAGAGAGACTGGGACACACACGGGGGGAGAGAGGGAGACACTGAAGCTAGGACACACTGCGGGGGAGAGAGATTGGGACACACGGGGGAAGAGAGTGGGAGATACAGTGAAGCTAGGACACACTGCGGGGAAAGACAGACTGGGACACACGGGGAGAGAGAAGGAGACACAGTGAAGCTCGGACACACTGCGGGGGAGAGAGAGACTGGGACACACGGGGGGAGAGAGAGAGGGAGACACAGTGAAGCTCGGACACACTGCGGGGGGAGAGAGACTGGGACACACACGGGGGAAGAGAGAGAGGGAGACACAGTGAAGCTAGGACACACTGCGGGGGGAGAGAGACTGGGACACACACGGGGGGAGAGAGAGGGAGACACAGTGAAGCTCGGACACTGCGGGGAGAGAGAGACTGGGACACACACGGGGGAAGAGAGAGAGGGAGACACAGTGAAGCTAGGACACACTGCGTGGGGAGAGAGACTGGGACACACACGGGGGGAGAGAGAGGGAGACACAGTGAAGCTCGGACACACTGCGGGGGAGAGAGAGGGCGACACACACGGGGGGAGAGAGAGAGGGAGACACAGTGAAGCTCGGACACATTGCAGGGGGAAGAGACTGGGACACACGGGGGGAGAGAGAGAGGGAGACACAGTGAAGCTCGGACACACTGCGGGGGAGAGAGAGACTGAGACACACACGGGGGAGAGAGAGAGGGAGAGACAGTGAAGCTCGGACACACTGCGGGGGAGAGAGAGACTGGGACACACGCGGGGGGAGAGAGAGAGGGAGACACAGTGAAGCTCGGACACACTGCGGGGGAGAGAGACTGGGACACACGGGGGGAGAGAGGGAGACAGAGTGAAGCTAGGACACACTGCGGGGGAGAGAGAGACTGGGACACACACGGGGGAGAGAGAGGGAGACACAGTGAAGCTCGGACACACTGCGGGGAAAGAGAGACTGGGACACGGGGGGGGGAGAGAGAGAGGGAGACACAGTGAAGCTCGGACACACTGCGGGGAGAGAGAGACTGAGACACACACGGGGAAGAGAGAGAGGGAGACACAGTGAAGCTCGGACACACTGCGGGGAAAGAGAGACTGGGACACACGGGGGGGGGAGAGAGAGAGGGAGAGACAGTGAAGCTCGGACACACTGCGGGGAAAGAGAGATTGGGACACACGGGGGGAGAGAGAGAGGGAGACACAGTGAAGCTCGGACGCACTGCGGGGAAAGAGACTGGGACACGGGGGAAGAGAGAGAGGGAGACACAGTGAAGCTCGGACACACTGTGGGGGAGAGAGACTGGGACACACACGGGGGGAGAGAGGGAGACACTGAAGCTAGGACACACTGCGGGGGAGAGAGATTGGGACACACGGGGGAAGAGAGTGGGAGATACAGTGAAGCTAGGACACACTGCGGGGAAAGACAGACTGGGACACACGGGGAGAGAGAAGGAGACACAGTGAAGCTCGGACACACTGCGGGGGAGAGAGAGACTGGGACACACGGGGGGAGAGAGAGAGGGAGACACAGTGAAGCTCGGACACACTGCGGGGGGAGAGAGACTGGGACACACACGGGGGAAGAGAGAGAGGGAGACACAGTGAAGCTAGGACACACTGCGGGGGGAGAGAGACTGGGACACACACGGGGGGAGAGAGAGGGAGACACAGTGAAGCTCGGACACTGCGGGGAGAGAGAGACTGGGACACACACGGGGGAAGAGAGAGAGGGAGACACAGTGAAGCTAGGACACTGCGGGGGAGAGAGACTGGGACACACACGGGGGAAGAGAGAGAGGGAGACACAGTGAAGCTAGGACACACTGCGTGGGGAGAGAGACTGGGACACACACGGGGGGAGAGAGAGGGAGACACAGTGAAGCTCGGACACACTGCGGGGGAGAGAGAGGGCGACACACGGGGGGAGAGAGAGAGGGAGACACAGTGAAGCTCGGACACATTGCAGGGGGAAGAGACTGGGACACACGGGGGGAGAGAGAGAGGGAGACACAGTGAAGCTCGGACACACTGCGGGGGAGAGAGAGACTGAGACACACGGGGGAGAGAGAGAGGGAGAGACAGTGAAGCTCGGACACACTGCGGGGGAGAGAGACTGGGACACACGCGGGGGGAGAGAGAGAGGGAGACACAGTGAAGCTTGGACACAATGCGGGGGAGAGAGACTGGGACACACGGGGGGAGAGAGGGAGACAGAGTGAAGCTAGGACACACTGCGGGGGGAGAGAGATTGGGACACATGGGGGAAGAGAGTGGGAGACACAGTGAAGCTAGGACACACTGCGGGGAAAGACAGACTGGGACACACGGGGAGAGAGAAGGAGACACAGTGAAGCTCGGACACACTGCGGGGGAGAGAGAGACTGGGACAAACGGGGGGAGAGAGAGGGAGACACAGTGAAGCTCGGACACACTGCGGGGAGAGAGAGACTGGGGCACACGGGGGAGAGAGAGAGGGAGACAGAGTGAAGCTAGGACACTGCGGGGGAGAGAGACTGGGACACGGGGGGAGAGAGAGAGGGAGACAGTGAAGCTCGGACACACTGCGGGGGAGAGAGACTGGGACACACACGGGGAAGAGAGAGAGAGGGAGACACAGTGAAGCTCGGACACACTGCGGGGGAGAGAGAGACAGACACACGGGGGAGAGAGAGAGGGAGACACAGTGAAGCTCGGACACACTGCGGGGAAAGAGAGAATGGGACACACGGGGGGAGAGAGAGGGAGACACAGTGAAGCTCGGACACACTGCGGGAGAGAGACTGGGACACACGGGGGGAGAGAGAGGGAGACACAGTGAAGCTCGGACACACTGCGGGGAGAGAGAGACTGAGACACACACGGGGGAAGAGAGAGAGGGAGACACAGTGAAGCTCGGACGCACTGTGGGGAGAGAGAGACTGGGACACACACGGGGGAAGAGAGAGAGAGACACAGTGAAGCTCGGACACACTGCGGGGAAAGAGAGACTGGGACACACGGTGGGGGGAGAGAGAGAGGGAGAGACAGTGAAGCTCGGACACACTGCGGGGAAAGAGAGAATGGGACACACGGGGGGAGAGAGAGGGAGACACAGTGAAGCTCAGACACTGCGGGGAAAGAGAGAGTGGGACACGGGGGAGAGAGAGAGGGAGACACAGTGAAGCTCGGACACACTGCGGGGAGAGAGACTGGGACACACACGGGGGGAGAGAGAGAGGGAGACACAGTGAAGCTCGGACACACTGCAGGGAAAGAGAGACTGGGACACACGGGGGAAGAGAGAGAGGGAGACACAGTGAAGCTCGGACACACTGCGGGGGAGAGAGAGACTGAGACACACACGGGGGAGAGAGAGGGAGAGACAGTGAAGCTCGGACACACTGCGGGAGAGAGAGACTGCGACACACACGGGGAAGAGAGAGGGAGACACAGTGAAGCTCGGACACACTGCGGGGGGAGAGAGACTGGGACACACGGGGGGAGAGAGAGAGGGAGACACAGTGAAGCTCGGACACACTGCGGGGGAGAGAGACTGGAACACACACGGGGAAGAGAGAGAGGGAGACACAGTGAAGCTAGGACACACTGCGGGGGGTGAGAGACTGGGACACACACGGGGAAGAGAGAGACGGAGACACAGTGAAGCTCGGACACACTGCGGGGGAGAGAGAGACTGGGACACACATGGGGGAGAGAGAGAGGGAGACACAGTGAAGCTCGGACACACTGCGGGGGGAGAGAGACTGGGACACACACGGGGGAGAGAGAGAGGGAGACACAGTGAAGCTCGGACACACTGCGGGGGAGAGAGAGACTGGGACACACGGGAGAGAGAGAGGGAGACACAGTGAAGCTCCGACACACTGCGGGGGAGAGAGAGACTGGGACACACGGCGGGTGGGGGGGAGAGAGAGGGAGACATAGTGAAGCTCGGACACACTGCGGGGGAGAGAGAGACTGAGACACACGGGGGGAGAGAGAGAGGGAGACACAGTGAAGCTCGGACACACTGTGGGGGAGAGAGAGACTGGGACAAACACGGGGAAGAGAGAGAGGGAGACACAGTGAGGCTCGGACACACTGCAGGGAGAGAGAGACTGGGACACACGGGGGAGAGAGGGAGACACAGTGAAGCTCGGACACACTGCGGGGGAGAGAGAGACTGGGACACACACGGGGGAGAGAGAGGGAGACACAGTGAAGCTCGGACACACTGCGGGGGAGAGAGACTGCGACACACACGGGGGAGAGAGAGAGGGAGACACTGAAGCTCGGACACACTGCGGGGGAGAGAGAGACTGGGACACACACGGGGAAGAGAGAGAGGGAGACACAGTGAGGCTCGGACACACTGCGGGGGGAGAGAGACTGCGACACACACGGGGGAGAGAGAGAGGGAGACACTGAAGCTCGGACACACTGCGGGGGAGAGAGAGACTGGGACACACACGGGGAAGAGAGAGAGGGAGACACAGTGAGGCTCGGACACACTGCGGGGGGAGAGAGACTGCGACACACACGGGGGAGAGAGAGAGGGAGACACAGTGAAGCTCGGACACACTGCGGGGGAGAGAGACTGGGACACACACGGGGATAGAGAGAGGGAGACACAGTGAGGCTCGGACACACTGCGGGGGGAGAGAGACTGCGACACACACGGGGGAGAGAGAGAGGGAGACACAGTGAAGCTCGGACACACTGCGGGGGAGAGAGACTGGGACACACACGGGGATAGAGAGAGGGAGACACAGTGAGGCTCGGACACACTGCGGGGAGAGAGAGACTGGGACACGGGGGAGAGAGGGAGACACAGTGAGGCTCGGACACTGCGGGGAGAGAGAGACTGGGACACGGGGGAGAGAGAGGGAGTCACAGTGAAGCTCGGACGCACTGCGGGGGCAGAGAGACTGCGATACACACGGGGGAGAGAGAGAGGGAGACACAGTGAAGCTCGGACACACTGTGGGGGAGAGGGACTGGGACACACACGGGGGGAGAGAGGGAGACACTGAAGCTAGGACACACTGCGGGGGGAGAGAGATTGGGACACACGGGGGAAGAGCGTGGGAGACACAGTGAAGCTAGGACACACTGCGGGGAAAGACAGACTGGGACACACGGGGAGAGAGAAGGAGACACAGTGAAGCTAGGACACTGCGGGGGAGAGAGACTGGGACACACGGGGGAAGAGAGAGGGAGACACAGTGAAGCTAGGACACACTGCGGGGGGAGAGTGACTGGGACACACACGGGGGGAGAGAGAGAGGGAGACACAGTGAAGCTCGGACACACTGCGGGGGAGAGAGAGACTGGGACACACGGGGAGAGAGAGGGAGACACAGTGAAGCTCGGACACACTGCGGGGAAAGAGAATGGGACACACGGGGGGGAGAGAGAGGGAGACACAGTGAAGGTCGGACACACTGCGGGGAGAGAGAGACTGAGACACACACGGGGGAAGAGAGAGCGGGAGACACAGTGAAGCTCGGACACACTGCGGGGAAAGAGAGACTGGGACACACGGGGGGGGGGAGAGAGAGGGAGAGACAGTGAAGCTCAGACACACTGCGGGGAAAGAGAGAATGGGACACACGGGGAAGAAAGAGAGGGAGACACAGTGAAGCTCGGACACACTGCGGGGAAAGAGAGACTGGGACACGGGGGAGAGAGAGAGGGAGACACAGTGAAGCTCGGACACACTGCGGGGAGAGAGACTGGGACACACGGGGGAGAGAGAGAGGGAGAGACAGTGAAGCTCGGACACACTGCGGGGAGAGAGACTGGGACACACACGGGGGGAGAGAGAGAGGGAGACACAGTGAAGCTCGGACACACTGGGGGAAAGAGACTGGCACACGGGGGAAGAGAGAGAGGGAGACACAGTGAAGCTCGGACACACTGTGGGGGAGAGAGACTGGGACACACACGGGGGGAGAGAGGGAGACACTGAAGCTAGGACACACTGCGGGGGGAGAGAGATTGGGACACACGGGGGAAGAGAGTGGGAGATACAGTGAAGCTAGGACACACTGCGGGGAAAGACAGACTGGGACACACGGGGAGAGAGAAGGAGACACAGTGAAGCTCGGACACACTGCGGGGGAGAGAGAGACTGGGACACACGGGGGGAGAGAGAGAGGGAGACACAGTGAAGCTAGGACACTGCGGGGGAGAGAGACGGACACACACGGGGGAAGAGAGAGGGAGACACAGTGAAGCTAGGACACTGCGGGGAGAGAGAGACTGGGACACACGGGGGAAGAGAGAGAGGGAGACACAGTGAAGCTAGGACACACTGCGGGGGAGAGAGACTGGGACACACGGGGGAAGAGAGAGAGGGAGACACAGTGAAGCTAGGACACACTGCGTGGGGAGAGAGACTGGGACACACACGGGGGGAGAGAGAGGGAGACACAGTGAAGCTCGGACACACTGCGGGGGAGAGAGGGCGACACACACGGGGGGAGAGAGGGAGACACAGTGAAGCTCGGACACATTGCAGGGGGAAGAGACTGGGACACACGGGGGAGAGAGAGAGGGAGACAGAGTGAAGCTAGGACACTGCGGGGGAGAGAGAGACTGGGACACACGGGGGGAGAGAGAGGGAGACAGTGAAGCTCGGACACACTGCGGGGGAGAGAGACTGGGACACACGGGGGAGAGAGAGAGGGAGACACAGTGAAGCTCGGACACACTGCGGGGAAAGAGAGAATGGGACACACGGGGGGAGAGAGAGGGAGACACTGAAGCTCGGACACACTGCGGGAGAGAGACTGGGACACACGGGGGAAGAGAGAGGGAGACACAGTGAAGCTCGGTCACACTGCGGGGAGAGAGAGACTGAGACACACACGGGGAGAGAGAGAGGGAGAGACAGTGAAGCTCGGACACACTGCGGGGGAGAGAGAGACTGAGACACACACGGGGGAGAGAGAGGGAGACACCGTGAAGCTCGGACACACTGCGGGGAAAGAGAGAATGGGACACACGGGGGGAGAGAGAGGGAGACACAGTGAAGCTCGGACACACTGCGGGAGAGAGACAGGGACACACGGAGGGAGAGAGAGGGAGACACAGTGAAGCTCGGACACACTGCGGGGAGAGAGAGACTGAGACACACACGGGGGAAGAGAGAGGGAGACACTGAAGCTCGGACACACTGCGGGGAGAGAGAGACTGAGACACACACGGGGGAAGAGAGAGAGGGAGACACAGTGAAGCTAGGACACTGCGGGGGGAGAGAGACTGGGACACACACGGGGGAAGTGAGAGGGAGACACTGAAGCTCGGACACACTGCGGGGAGAGAGAGACTGAGACACACACGGGGGAAGAGAGAGAGGGAGACACAGTGAAGCTCGGACACACTGTGGGGAGAGAGAGACTGGGACACACGGGGGAGAGAGAGAGGGAGACACAGTGAAGCTCGGACATACTGCGGGGAAAGAGAGACTGGGACACACGGTGGGGAGAGAGAGAGGGAGAGACAGTGAAGCTCGGACACACTGCGGGG
The DNA here is from genome assembly GCF_052327205.1 of Somniosus microcephalus. Classification (NCBI taxonomy): domain Eukaryota; kingdom Metazoa; phylum Chordata; class Chondrichthyes; order Squaliformes; family Somniosidae; genus Somniosus; species Somniosus microcephalus. The sequence goes on along the minus strand of NW_028225187.1, from coordinate 26,774,847 downwards.
AAAGAGAGAATGGGACACACGGGGGGAGAGAGAGGGAGACACAGTGAAGCTCAGACACACTGCGGGGAAAGAGAGACTGGGACACGGGGGAGAGAGAGAGGGAGACACAGTGAAGCTCGGACACACTGCGGGGAGAGAGACTGGGACACACACGGGGGGAGAGAGAGGGAGACACAGTGAAGCTCGGACACACTGCGGGGAGAGAGACTGGGACACACACGGGGGGAGAGAGAGAGGGACACACACGGGGGGAGAGAGAGAGGGAGACACAGTGAAGCTCGGACACACTGCGGGGAGAGAGACTGGGACACACGGGGGGAGAGAGAGAGGGAGACACAGTGAAGCTCGGACACACTGCGGGGAAAGAGAGACTGGGACACACGGGGGAAGAGAGAGAGGGAGACACAGTGAAGCTCGGACACACTGCGGGGAGAGAGAGACTGGGACACACACGGGGGGAAAGAGAGAGGGAGTCACAGTGAAGCTCGGACACACTGCGGGGGAGAGAGACTGGGACACACACGGGGGAAGAGAGAGAGGGAGACACAGTGAAGCTCGGACACACTGCGGGGGAGAGAGACTGGTACACACGGGGGAGAGAGAGGGAGAGACAGTGAAGCTAGGACACACTGCGGGAGAGAGAGACTTGGACACACACGGGGGAAGAGAGAGAGGGAGACACAGTGAAGCTAGGACACACTGCGGGGGGAGAGAGACTGGGACACACGGGGGGAGAGAGAGAGGGAGACACAGTGAAGCTCGGACACACTGCGGGGGAGAGAGACTGGGACACACGGGGAAGAGAGAGAGGGAGACACAGTGAAGCTCGGACACACTGCGGGGGGAGAGAGACTGGGACACACACGGGGGAGAGAGAGAGGGAGACACAGTGAAGCTCGGACACACTGCGGGGGGGAGAGAGACTGGGACACACACGGGGGAGAGAGAGAGGGAGACACAGTGAAGCTTGGACACACTGCGGGGGAGAGAGAGACTGGGACACACGGGAGAGAGAGAGGGAGACACAGGGAAGCGGAGACACAGTGAAGCTCCGACACACTGCGGGGGAGAGAGAGACTGGGACACACGGCGGGGGGGGTGGAGAGAGAGGGAGACACAGTGAAGCTCGGACACACTGCGGGGGAGAGAGAGACTGGGACACACACGGGGGAAGAGAGTGGGAGACACAGTGAAGCTCGGACACACTGCGGGGAGAGAGAGACTGGGACACACGGGGGAGAGAGGGAGACACAGTGAAGCTCGGACACACTGCGGGGAGAGAGAGACTGGGACACACACGGGGGAAGAGAGTGGGAGACACAGTGAAGCTCGGACACACTGCGGGGAGAGAGAGACTGGGACACACACGGGGGAAGAGAGTGGGAGACACAGTGAAGCTCGGACACACTGCGGGGAGAGAGAGACTGGGACACACGGGGGAGAGAGGGAGACACAGTGAAGCTCGGACACACTGCGGGGAGAGAGACTGGGAGACACGGGGGAGAGAGAGAGGGAGACACAGTGAAGCTCGGACACACTGCGGGGAGAGAGACTGGGAGACACGGGGGAGAGAGAGAGGGAGACACAGTGAAGCTCGGACACACTGCGGGGAGAGAGAGACTGAGACACACACGGGGGAAGAGAGAGAGGGAGACACAGTGAAGCTCGGACACACTGCGGGGAAAGAGAGACTGGGACACACGGGGGGGGGAGAGAGAGAGGGAGAGACAGTGAAGCTCGGACACACTGCGGGGAAAGAGAGATTGGGACACACGGGGGGAGAGAGAGAGGGAGACACAGTGAAGCTCGGACGCACTGCGGGGAAAGAGACTGGGACACGGGGGAAGAGAGAGGGAGACACAGTGAAGCTCGGACACACTGTGGGGGAGAGAGACTGGGACACACACGGGGGGAGAGAGGGAGACACTGAAGCTAGGACACACTGCGGGGGAGAGAGATTGGGACACACGGGGGAAGAGAGTGGGAGATACAGTGAAGCTAGGACACACTGCGGGGAAAGACAGACTGGGACACACGGGGAGAGAGAAGGAGACACAGTGAAGCTCGGACACACTGCGGGGGAGAGAGAGACTGGGACACACGGGGGGAGAGAGAGAGGGAGACACAGTGAAGCTCGGACACACTGCGGGGGGAGAGAGACTGGGACACACACGGGGGAAGAGAGAGAGGGAGACACAGTGAAGCTAGGACACACTGCGGGGGGGAGAGAGACTGGGACACACACGGGGGGAGAGAGAGGGAGACACAGTGAAGCTCGGACACTGCGGGGAGAGAGAGACTGGGACACACACGGGGGAAGAGAGAGAGGGAGACACAGTGAAGCTAGGACACTGCGGGGGAGAGAGACTGGGACACACACGGGGGAAGAGAGAGAGGGAGACACAGTGAAGCTAGGACACACTGCGTGGGGAGAGAGACTGGGACACACACGGGGGGAGAGAGGGAGACACAGTGAAGCTCGGACACACTGCGGGGGAGAGAGAGGGCGACACACACGGGGGGAGAGAGAGAGGGAGACACAGTGAAGCTCGGACACATTGCAGGGGGAAGAGACTGGGACACACGGGGGGAGAGAGAGAGGGAGACACAGTGAAGCTCGGACACACTGCGGGGAAGAGAGAGACTGAGACACACACGGGGGAGAGAGAGAGGGAGAGACAGTGAAGCTCGGACACACTGCGGGGAGAGAGAGACTGGGACACACGCGGGGGGAGAGAGAGAGGGAGACAGAGTGAAGCTAGGACACACTGCGGGGGGAGAGAGATTGGGACACATGGGGGAAGAGAGTGGGAGACACAGTGAAGCTAGGACACACTGCGGGGAAAGACAGACTGGGACACACGGGGAGAGAGAAGGAGACACAGTGAAGCTCGGACACACTGCGGGGGAGAGAGAGACTGGGACAAACGGGGGGAGAGAGGGAGACACAGTGAAGCTCGGACACACTGCGGGGAGAGAGAGACTGGGGCACACGGGGGAGAGAGAGAGGGAGACAGAGTGAAGCTAGGACACTGCGGGGGGGAGAGACTGGGACACGGGGGGAGAGAGAGAGGGAGACAGTGAAGCTCGGACACACTGCGGGGGAGAGAGACTGGGACACACACGGGGAAGAGAGAGAGAGGGAGACACAGTGAAGCTCGGACACACTGCGGGGGAGAGAGAGACAGACACACGGGGGAGAGAGAGAGGGAGACACAGTGAAGCTCGGACACACTGCGGGGAAAGAGAGAATGGGACACACGGGGGGAGAGAGAGGGAGACACAGTGAAGCTCGGACACACTGCGGGAGAGAGACTGGGACACACGGGGGGAGAGAGAGGGAGACACAGTGAAGCTCGGACACACTGCGGGGAGAGAGAGACTGAGACACACACGGGGGAAGAGAGAGAGGGAGACACAGTGAAGCTCAGACGCACTGTGGGGAGAGAGAGACTGGGACACACACGGGGGAAGAGAGAGAGAGACACAGTGAAGCTCGGACACACTGCGGGGAAAGAGAGACTGGGACACACGGTGGGGGGAGAGAGAGAGGGAGAGACAGTGAAGCTCGGACACACTGCGGGGAAAGAGAGAATGGGACACACGGGGGGAGAGAGAGGGAGACACAGTGAAGCTCAGACACTGCGGGGAAAGAGAGAGTGGGACACGGGGGAGAGAGAGAGGGAGACACAGTGAAGCTCGGACACACTGCGGGGAGAGAGACTGGGACACACACGGGGGGAGAGAGAGAGGGAGACACAGTGAAGCTCGGACACACTGCGGGGAAAGAGAGACTGGGACACACGGGGGAAGAGAGAGAGGGAGACACAGTGAAGCTCGGACACACTGCAGGGAAAGAGAGACTGGGACACACGGGGGAAGAGAGAGAGGGAGACACAGTGAAGCTCGGACACACTGCGGGGGAGAGAGAGACTGAGACACACACGGGGGAGAGAGAGAGGGAGAGACAGTGAAGCTCGGACACACTGCGGGAGAGAGAGACTGCGACACACGGGGAAGAGAGAGGGAGACACAGTGAAGCTCGGACACACTGCGGGGGGAGAGAGACTGGGACACACGGGGGGAGAGAGAGAGGGAGACACAGTGAAGCTCGGACACACTGCGGGGGAGAGAGACTGGAACACACACGGGGAAGAGAGAGAGGGAGACACAGTGAAGCTAGGACACACTGCGGGGGGTGAGAGACTGGGACACACACGGGGAAGAGAGAGACGGAGACACAGTGAAGCTCGGACACACTGCGGGGGAGAGAGAGACTGAGACACACATGGGGGAGAGAGAGAGGGAGACACAGTGAAGCTCGGACACACTGCGGGGGGAGAGAGACTGGGACACACACGGGGGAGAGAGAGAGGGAGACACAGTGAAGCTCGGACACACTGCGGGGGAGAGAGAGACTGGGACACACATGGGGAGAGAGAGAGGGAGACACAGTGAAGCTCGGACACACTGCGGGGGGAGAGAGACTGGGACACACACGGGGGAGAGAGAGAGGGAGACACAGTGAAGCTCGGACACACTGCGGGGGAGAGAGAGACTGGGACACACGGGAGAGAGAGAGGGAGACACAGTGAAGCTCCGACACACTGCGGGGGAGAGAGAGACTGGGACACACGGCGGGTGGGGGGGAGAGAGAGGGAGACACAGTGAAGCTCGGACACACTGCGGGGGAGAGAGAGACTGAGACACACGGGGGGAGAGAGAGAGGGAGACACAGTGAAGCTCGGACACACTGTGGGGGAGAGAGAGACTGGGACAAACACGGGGAAGAGAGAGAGGGAGACACTGAGGCTCGGACACACTGCAGGGAGAGAGAGACTGGGACACACGGGGGAGAGAGGGAGACACAGTGAAGCTCGGACACACTGCGGGGGAGAGAGAGACTGGGACACACACGGGGGAGAGAGAGGGAGACACAGTGAAGCTCGGACACACTGCGGGGGGAGAGAGACTGCGACACACACGGGGGAGAGAGAGAGGGAGACACTGAAGCTCGGACACACTGCGGGGGAGAGAGAGACTGGGACACACACGGGGAAGAGAGAGAGGGAGACACAGTGAGGCTCGGACACACTGCGGGGGGAGAGAGACTGCGACACACACGGGGGAGAGAGAGAGGGAGACACAGTGAAGCTCGGACACACTGCGGGGGAGAGAGACTGGGACACACACGGGGATAGAGAGAGGGAGACACAGTGAGGCTCGGACACACTGCGGGGGGAGAGAGACTGCGACACACACGGGGGAGAGAGAGAGGGAGACACAGTGAAGCTCGGACACACTGCGGGGGAGAGAGACTGGGACACACACGGGGATAGAGAGAGGGAGACACAGTGAGGCTCGGACACACTGCGGGGAGAGAGAGACTGGGACACGGGGGAGAGAGGGAGACACAGTGAGGCTCGGACACTGCGGGGAGAGAGAGACTGGGACACGGGGGAGAGAGAGGGTGTCACAGTGAAGCTCGGACGCACTGCGGGGGCAGAGAGACTGCGATACACACGGGGGAGAGAGAGAGGGAGACACAGTGAAGCTCGGACTCACTGTGGGGGTGAGGGACTGGGACACACACGGGGGGAGAGAGGGAGACACTGAAGCTAGGACACACTGCGGGGGGAGAGAGATTGGGACACACGGGGGAAGAGAGTGGGAGACACAGTGAAGCTAGGACACACTGCGGGGAAAGACAGACTGGGACACACGGGGAGAGAGAAGGAGACACAGTGAAGCTAGGACACTGCGGGGGAGAGAGACTGGGACACACGGGGGAAGAGAGAGGGAGACACAGTGAAGCTAGGACACACTGCGGGGGGAGAGTGACTGGGACACACACGGGGGGAGAGAGAGAGGGAGACACAGTGAAGCTCGGACACACTGCGGGGGAGAGAGAGACTGGGACACACGGGGAGAGAGAGGGAGACACAGTGAAGCTCGGACACACTGCGGGGAAAGAGAATGGGACACACGGGGGGGAGAGAGAGGGAGACACAGTGAAGGTCGGACACACTGCGGGGAGAGAGAGACTGAGACACACACGGGGGAAGAGAGAGGGAGACACAGTGAAGCTCGGACACACTGCGGGGAAAGAGAGACTGGGACACACGGGGGGGGGAGAGAGAGGGAGAGACAGTGAAGCTCAGACACACTGCGGGGAAAGAGAGAATGGGACACACGGGGAAGAAAGAGAGGGAGACACAGTGAAGCTCGGACACACTGCGGGGAAAGAGAGACTGGGACACGGGGGAGAGAGAGAGGGAGACACAGTGAAGCTCGGACACACTGCGGGGAGAGAGACTGGGACACACGGGGGAGAGAGAGAGGGAGAGACAGTGAAGCTCGGACACACTGCGGGGAGAGAGACTGGGACACACACGGGGGGAGAGAGAGAGGGAGACACAGTGAAGCTCGGACACACTGGGGGAAAGAGACTGGCACACGGGGGAAGAGAGAGAGGGAGACACAGTGAAGCTCGGACACACTGTGGGGGAGAGAGACTGGGACACACACGGGGGGGAGAGAGGGAGACACTGAAGCTAGGACACACTGCGGGGGGAGAGAGATTGGGACACACGGGGGAAGAGAGTGGGAGATACAGTGAAGCTAGGACACACTGCGGGGAAAGACAGACTGGGACACACGGGGAGAGAGAAGGAGACACAGTGAAGCTCGGACACACTGCGGGGGAGAGAGAGACTGGGACACACGGGGGGAGAGAGAGAGGGAGACACAGTGAAGCTAGGACACTGCGGGGGAGAGAGACGGACACACACGGGGGAAGAGAGAGGGAGACACAGTGAAGCTAGGACACTGCGGGGAGAGAGAGACTGGGACACACGGGGGAAGAGAGAGAGGGAGACACAGTGAAGCTAGGACACACTGCGGGGGAGAGAGACTGGGACACACGGGGGAAGAGAGAGAGGGAGACACAGTGAAGCTAGGACACACTGCGTGGGGAGAGAGACTGGGACACACGGGGGGAGAGAGAGGGAGACACAGTGAAGCTCGGACACACTGCGGGGGAGAGAGAGGGCGACACACACGGGGGGAGAGAGGGAGACACAGTGAAGCTCGGACACATTGCAGGGGGAAGAGACTGGGACACACGGGGGAGAGAGAGAGGGAGACAGAGTGAAGCTAGGACACTGCGGGGGAGAGAGAGACTGGGACACACGGGGGGAGAGAGAGGGAGACAGTGAACCTCGGACACACTGCGGGGGAGAGAGACTGGGACACACGGGGGAGAGAGAGAGGGAGACACAGTGAAGCTCGGACACACTGCGGGGAAAGAGAGAATGGGACACACGGGGAGAGAGAGGGAGACACAGTGAAGCTCGGACACACTGCGGGAGAGAGACTGGGACACACGGGGGAAGAGAGAGGGAGACACAGTGAAGCTCGGTCACACTGCGGGGAGAGAGAGACTGAGACACACACGGGGAGAGAGAGAGGGAGAGACAGTGAAGCTCGGACACACTGCGGGGGAGAGAGAGACTGAGACACACACGGGGGAGAGAGAGAGGGAGACACCGTGAAGCTCGGACACACTGCGGGGAAAGAGAGAATGGGACACACGGGGGGAGAGAGAGGGAGACACAGTGAAGCTCGGACACACTGCGGGGGGAGAGAGACTGGGACACACACGGGGGAGAGAGAGAGGGAGACACAGTGAAGCTCGGACACACTGCGGGGGAGAGAGAGACTGGGACACACGGGAGAGAGAGAGGGAGACACAGTGAAGCTCCGACACACTGCGGGGGAGAGAGAGACTGGGACACACGGCGGGTGGGGGGGAGAGAGAGGGAGACACAGTGAAGCTCGGACACACTGCGGGGGAGAGAGAGACTGAGACACACGGGGGGAGAGAGAGAGGGAGACACAGTGAAGCTCGGACACACTGTGGGGGAGAGAGAGACTGGGACAAACACGGGGAAGAGAGAGAGGGAGACACAGTGAGGCTCGGACACACTGCAGGGAGAGAGAGACTGGGACACACGGGGGAGAGAGGGAGACACAGTGAAGCTCGGACACACTGCGGGGGAGAGAGAGACTGGGACACACACGGGGGAGAGAGAGGGAGACACAGTGAAGCTCGGACACACTGCGGGGGAGAGAGACTGCGACACACACGGGGGAGAGAGAGAGGGAGACACTGAAGCTCGGACACACTGCGGGGGAGAGAGAGACTGGGACACACACGGGGAAGAGAGAGAGGGAGACACAGTGAGGCTCGGACACACTGCGGGGGGAGAGAGACTGCGACACACACGGGGGAGAGAGAGAGGGAGACACTGAAGCTCGGACACACTGCGGGGGAGAGAGAGACTGGGACACACGGGGAAGAGAGAGAGGGAGACACAGTGAGGCTCGGACACACTGCGGGGGGAGAGAGACTGCGACACACACGGGGGAGAGAGAGAGGGAGACACAGTGAAGCTCGGACACACTGCGGGGGAGAGAGACTGGGACACACACGGGGATAGAGAGAGGGAGACACAGTGAGGCTCGGACACACTGCGGGGGGAGAGAGACTGCGACACACACGGGGGAGAGAGAGAGGGAGACACAGTGAAGCTCGGACACACTGCGGGGGAGAGAGACTGGGACACACACGGGGATAGAGAGAGGGAGACACAGTGAGGCTCGGACACACTGCGGGGAGAGAGAGACTGGGACACGGGGGAGAGAGGGAGACACAGTGAGGCTCGGACACTGCGGGGAGAGAGAGACTGGGACACGGGGGAGAGAGAGGGAGTCACAGTGAAGCTCGGACGCACTGCGGGGGCAGAGAGACTGCGATACACACGGGGGAGAGAGAGAGGGAGACACAGTGAAGCTCGGACACACTGTGGGGGAGAGGGACTGGGACACACACGGGGGGAGAGAGGGAGACACTGAAGCTAGGACACACTGCGGGGGGAGAGAGATTGGGACACACGGGGGAAGAGAGTGGGAGACACAGTGAAGCTAGGACACACTGCGGGGAAAGACAGACTGGGACACACGGGGAGAGAGAAGGAGACACAGTGAAGCTAGGACACTGCGGGGGAGAGAGACTGGGACACACGGGGGAAGAGAGAGGGAGACACAGTGAAGCTAGGACACACTGCGGGGGGAGAGTGACTGGGACACACACGGGGGGAGAGAGAGAGGGAGACACAGTGAAGCTCGGACACACTGCGGGGGAGAGAGAGACTGGGACACACGGGGAGAGAGAGGGAGACACAGTGAAGCTCGGACACACTGCGGGGAAAGAGAATGGGACACACGGGGGGGAGAGAGAGGGAGACACAGTGAAGGTCGGACACACTGCGGGGAGAGAGAGACTGAGACACACACGGGGGAAGAGAGAGAGGGAGACACAGTGAAGCTCGGACACACTGCGGGGAAAGAGAGACTGGGACACACGGGGGGGGGAGAGAGAGGGAGAGACAGTGAAGCTCAGACACACTGCGGGGAAAGAGAGAATGGGACACACGGGGAAGAAAGAGAGGGAGACACAGTGAAGCTCGGACACACTGCGGGGAAAGAGAGACTGGGACACGGGGGAGAGAGAGAGGGAGACACAGTGAAGCTCGGACACACTGCGGGGAGAGAGACTGGGACACACGGGGGAGAGAGAGAGGGAGAGACAGTGAAGCTCGGACACACTGCGGGGAGAGAGACTGGGACACACACGGGGGGAGAGAGAGAGGGAGACACAGTGAAGCTCGGACACACTGGGGGAAAGAGACTGGCACACGGGGGAAGAGAGAGAGGGAGACACAGTGAAGCTCGGACACACTGTGGGGGAGAGAGACTGGGACACACACGGGGGGGAGAGAGGGAGACACTGAAGCTAGGACACACCGGGGGGAGAGAGATTGGGACACACGGGGGAAGAGAGTGGGAGATACAGTGAAGCTAGGACACACTGCGGGGAAAGACAGACTGGGACACACGGGGAGAGAGAAGGAGACACAGTGAAGCTCGGACACACTGCGGGGGAGAGAGAGACTGGGACACACGGGGGGAGAGAGAGAGGGAGACACAGTGAAGCTAGGACACTGCGGGGGAGAGAGACGGACACACACGGGGGAAGAGAGAGGGAGACACAGTGAAGCTAGGACACTGCGGGGAGAGAGAGACTGGGACACACGGGGGAAGAGAGAGAGGGAGACACAGTGAAGCTAGGACACACTGCGGGGGAGAGAGACTGGGACACACGGGGGAAGAGAGAGAGGGAGACACAGTGAAGCTAGGACACACTGCGTGGGGAGAGAGACTGGGACACACGGGGGGAGAGAGAGGGAGACACAGTGAAGCTCGGACACACTGCGGGGGAGAGAGAGGGCGACACACACGGGGGGAGAGAGGGAGACACAGTGAAGCTCGGACACATTGCAGGGGGAAGAGACTGGGACACACGGGGGAGAGAGAGAGGGAGACAGAGTGAAGCTAGGACACTGCGGGGGAGAGAGAGACTGGGACACACGGGGGGAGAGAGAGGGAGACAGTGAACCTCGGACACACTGCGGGGGAGAGAGACTGGGACACACGGGGGAGAGAGAGAGGGAGACACAGTGAAGCTCGGACACACTGCGGGGAAAGAGAGAATGGGACACACGGGGAGAGAGAGGGAGACACAGTGAAGCTCGGACACACTGCGGGAGAGAGACTGGGACACACGGGGGAAGAGAGAGGGAGACACAGTGAAGCTCGGTCACACTGCGGGGAGAGAGAGACTGAGACACACACGGGGAGAGAGAGAGGGAGAGACAGTGAAGCTCGGACACACTGCGGGGGAGAGAGAGACTGAGACACACACGGGGGAGAGAGAGAGGGAGACACCGTGAAGCTCGGACACACTGCGGGGAAAGAGAGAATGGGACACACGGGGGGAGAGAGAGGGAGACACAGTGAAGCTCGGACACACTGCGGGGGGAGAGAGACTGGGACACACACGGGGGAGAGAGAGAGGGAGACACAGTGAAGCTCGGACACACTGCGGGGGAGAGAGAGACTGGGACACACGGGAGAGAGAGAGGGAGACACAGTGAAGCTCCGACACACTGCGGGGGAGAGAGAGACTGGGACACACGGCGGGTGGGGGGGAGAGAGAGGGAGACACAGTGAAGCTCGGACACACTGCGGGGGAGAGAGAGACTGAGACACACGGGGGGAGAGAGAGAGGGAGACACAGTGAAGCTCGGACACACTGTGGGGGAGAGAGAGACTGGGACAAACACGGGGAAGAGAGAGAGGGAGACACAGTGAGGCTCGGACACACTGCAGGGAGAGAGAGACTGGGACACACGGGGGAGAGAGGGAGACACAGTGAAGCTCGGACACACTGCGGGGGAGAGAGAGACTGGGACACACACGGGGGAGAGAGAGGGAGACACAGTGAAGCTCGGACACACTGCGGGGGAGAGAGACTGCGACACACACGGGGGAGAGAGAGAGGGAGACACTGAAGCTCGGACACACTGCGGGGGAGAGAGAGACTGGGACACACACGGGGAAGAGAGAGAGGGAGACACAGTGAGGCTCGGACACACTGCGGGGGGAGAGAGACTGCGACACACACGGGGGAGAGAGAGAGGGAGACACTGAAGCTCGGACACACTGCGGGGGAGAGAGAGACTGGGACACACGGGGAAGAGAGAGAGGGAGACACAGTGAGGCTCGGACACACTGCGGGGGGAGAGAGACTGCGACACACACGGGGGAGAGAGAGAGGGAGACACAGTGAAGCTCGGACACACTGCGGGGGAGAGAGACTGGGACACACACGGGGATAGAGAGAGGGAGACACAGTGAGGCTCGGACACACTGCGGGGGGAGAGAGACTGCGACACACACGGGGGAGAGAGAGAGGGAGACACAGTGAAGCTCGGACACACTGCGGGGGAGAGAGACTGGGACACACACGGGGATAGAGAGAGGGAGACACAGTGAGGCTCGGACACACTGCGGGGAGAGAGAGACTGGGACACGGGGGAGAGAGGGAGACACAGTGAGGCTCGGACACTGCGGGGAGAGAGAGACTGGGACACGGGGGAGAGAGAGGGAGTCACAGTGAAGCTCGGACGCACTGCGGGGGCAGAGAGACTGCGATACACACGGGGGAGAGAGAGAGGGAGACACAGTGAAGCTCGGACACACTGTGGGGGAGAGGGACTGGGACACACACGGGGGGAGAGAGGGAGACACTGAAGCTAGGACACACTGCGGGGGGAGAGAGATTGGGACACACGGGGGAAGAGAGTGGGAGACACAGTGAAGCTAGGACACACTGCGGGGAAAGACAGACTGGGACACACGGGGAGAGAGAAGGAGACACAGTGAAGCTAGGACACTGCGGGGGAGAGAGACTGGGACACACGGGGGAAGAGAGAGGGAGACACAGTGAAGCTAGGACACACTGCGGGGGGAGAGTGACTGGGACACACACGGGGGGAGAGAGAGAGGGAGACACAGTGAAGCTCGGACACACTGCGGGGGAGAGAGAGACTGGGACACACGGGGAGAGAGAGGGAGACACAGTGAAGCTCGGACACACTGCGGGGAAAGAGAATGGGACACACGGGGGGGAGAGAGAGGGAGACACAGTGAAGGTCGGACACACTGCGGGGAGAGAGAGACTGAGACACACACGGGGGAAGAGAGAGAGGGAGACACAGTGAAGCTCGGACACACTGCGGGGAAAGAGAGACTGGGACACACGGGGGGGGGAGAGAGAGGGAGAGACAGTGAAGCTCAGACACACTGCGGGGAAAGAGAGAATGGGACACACGGGGAAGAAAGAGAGGGAGACACAGTGAAGCTCGGACACACTGCGGGGAAAGAGAGACTGGGACACGGGGGAGAGAGAGAGGGAGACACAGTGAAGCTCGGACACACTGCGGGGAGAGAGACTGGGACACACGGGGGAGAGAGAGAGGGAGAGACAGTGAAGCTCGGACACACTGCGGGGAGAGAGACTGGGACACACACGGGGGGAGAGAGAGAGGGAGACACAGTGAAGCTCGGACACACTGGGGGAAAGAGACTGGCACACGGGGGAAGAGAGAGAGGGAGACACAGTGAAGCTCGGACACACTGTGGGGGAGAGAGACTGGGACACACACGGGGGGAGAGAGGGAGACACTGAAGCTAGGACACACTGCGGGGGGAGAGAGATTGGGACACACGGGGGAAGAGAGTGGGAGATACAGTGAAGCTAGGACACACTGCGGGGAAAGACAGACTGGGACACACGGGGAGAGAGAAGGAGACACAGTGAAGCTCGGACACACTGCGGGGGAGAGAGAGACTGGGACACACGGGGGGAGAGAGAGAGGGAGACACAGTGAAGCTAGGACACTGCGGGGGAGAGAGACGGACACACACGGGGGAAGAGAGAGGGAGACACAGTGAAGCTAGGACACTGCGGGGAGAGAGAGACTGGGACACACGGGGGAAGAGAGAGAGGGAGACACAGTGAAGCTAGGACACACTGCGGGGGAGAGAGACTGGGACACACGGGGGAAGAGAGAGAGGGAGACACAGTGAAGCTAGGACACACTGCGTGGGGAGAGAGACTGGGACACACACGGGGGGAGAGAGAGGGAGACACAGTGAAGCTCGGACACACTGCGGGGGAGAGAGAGGGCGACACACACGGGGGGAGAGAGGGAGACACAGTGAAGCTCGGACACATTGCAGGGGGAAGAGACTGGGACACACGGGGGAGAGAGAGAGGGAGACAGAGTGAAGCTAGGACACTGCGGGGGAGAGAGAGACTGGGACACACGGGGGGAGAGAGAGGGAGACAGTGAAGCTCGGACACACTGCGGGGGAGAGAGACTGGGACACACGGGGGAGAGAGAGAGGGAGACACAGTGAAGCTCGGACACACTGCGGGGAAAGAGAGAATGGGACACACGGGGAGAGAGAGGGAGACACAGTGAAGCTCGGACACACTGCGGGAGAGAGACTGGGACACACGGGGGAAGAGAGAGGGAGACACAGTGAAGCTCGGTCACACTGCGGGGAGAGAGAGACTGAGACACACACGGGGAGAGAGAGAGGGAGAGACAGTGAAGCTCGGACACACTGCGGGGGAGAGAGAGACTGAGACACACACGGGGGAGAGAGAGAGGGAGACACCGTGAAGCTCGGACACACTGCGGGGAAAGAGAGAATGGGACACACGGGGGGAGAGAGAGGGAGACACAGTGAAGCTCGGACACACTGCGGGAGAGAGACAGGGACACACGGGGGGAGAGAGAGGGAGACACAGTGAAGCTCGGACACACTGCGGGGAGAGAGAGACTGAGACACACACGGGGGAAGAGAGAGAGGGAGACACAGTGAAGCTCGGACACACTGGGGAGAGAGAGACTGGGACACACACGGGGGAAGAGAGAGAGAGACACAGTGAAGCTCGGACACACTGCGGGGAAAGAGAGACTGGGACACACGGGGGGGAGAGAGAGAGACACAGTGAAGCTCGGACACACTGCGGGGAAAGAGAGAATGGGACACACGGGGGGAGGGAGAGGGAGACACAGTGAAGCTCAGACACACTGCGGGGAAAGAGAGACTGGGACACGGGGGAGAGAGAGAGGGAGACACAGTGAAGCTCGGACACACTGCGGGGAGAGAGACTGGGACACACACGGGGGGAGAGAGAGAGGGAGACACAGTGAAGCACGGACACACTGCGGGGAAAGAGAGACTGGGACACACGGGGGAAGAGAGAGGGAGACACAGTGAAGCTCGGACACTGCGGGGGAGAGAGACTGGGACACACGGGGGAAGAGAGAGAGGGAGACACAGTGAAGCTCGGACACACTGCGGGGGAGAGAGAGACTGAGACACACACGGGGGAGAGAGAGAGGGAGAGACAGTGAAGCTAGGACACACTGTGGGAGAGAGAGACTGCGACACACGGGGAAGAGAGGGAGACACAGTGAAGCTCGGACACACTGCGGGGGGAGAGAGACTGGGACACACACGGGGGAAGAGAGAGAGAGACACAGTGAAGCTCGGACACACTGCGGGGGAGAGAGACTGGGACACACACGGGGGAAGAGAGAGTGGGAGACACAGTGAAGCTCGGACACACTGCGGGGGAGAGAGAGACTGGGACACACACGGGGGAGAGAGAGGGAGACACAGTGAAGCTCGGACACACTGCGGGGGGAAAGGGACTGGGACACACACGGGGAGAGGGAGACACAGTGAAGCTCGGACACACTGCGGGGGGAGAGAGACTGGGACACACACGGGGGAGAGAGAGAGGGAGACACAGTGAAGCTCGGACACATTGCGGGGGGGAGAGAGACTGGGACACACACGGGGGAGAGAGAGAGGGAGACACAGTGAAGCTCGGACACACTGCGGGGGGGAGAGAGACTGGGACACACACGGGGGAGAGAGAGAGGGAGACACAGTGAAGCTCGGACACACTGCGGGGGAGAGAGAGACTGGGACACACGGGAGAGAGAGAGGGAGACACAGTGAAGCGGAGACACAGTGAAGCGGAGACACACTGCGGGGGAGAGAGACTCGGACACACGGCGGGGGGTGGGGAGAGAGAGGGAGACACAGTGAAGCTCGGACACACTGCGGGGGAGAGAGAGACTGAGACACACGGGGGGAGAGAGAGAGGGAGACACAGTGAAGCTCGGACACACTGCGGGGGAGAGAGACTGGGACACACACGGGGGAGAGAGAGGGAGACACAGTGAAGCTCGGACACACTGCGGGGAGAGAGACTGGGACACACGGGGGAGAGAGGGAGACACAGTGAAGCTCGGACACACTGCGGGGGAGAGAGAGACTGGGACACACACGGGGGAGAGAGGGAGACACAGTGAAGCTCGGACACACTGCGGGGGAGAGAGACTGCGACACACACGGGGGAGAGAGAGAGGGAGACACAGTGAAGCTCGGACACACTGCGGGGAGAGAGAGACTGGGACACACGGGGGAGAGAGGGAGACACAGTGAAGCTCGGACACACTGCGGGGGAAAGAGAGACTGGGACAAACACGGGGGAGAGAGAGGGAGACACAGTGAAGCTCGGACACACTGCGGGGGAGAGAGACTGGGACACACGGGGATAGAGAGAGGGAGACACAGTGAGGCTCGGACACACTGCGGGGAGAGAGAGACTGGGCACACACGGGGGGAGAGAGATTGGGACACACGGGGGAAGAGAGTGGGAGACACAGTGAAGCTAGGACACACTGCGGGGGGAGAGAGACTGGGACACACGGGGGAAGAGAGAGGGAGACACAGTGAAGCTAGGACACACTGCGGGGGAGAGAGTCTGGGACACACGGGGGGAGAGAGAGAGGGAGACACAGTGAAGCTAGGACACTGCGGGGGGAGAGAGACTGGGACACACACGGGGGAAGAGAGAGAGGGAGACACAGTGAAGCTCGGACACATTGCAGGGGGAAGAGACTGGGACACACGCGGGGGGAGAGAGAGGGAGACACAGTGAAGCTCGGACACACTGCGGGGGAGAGAGAGACTGGGACACACTGGGAGAGAGCGGGAGACACAGTGAAGCTCGGACACACTGCGGGGAAAGAGAATGGGACACACGGGGGGGAGAGAGAGGGAGACACAGTGAAGCTCGGACACACTGCGGGGGAGAGAGAGACTGGGACACACGGGGAGAGAGGGAGACACAGTGAAGCTCGGACACACTGCGGGGAAAGAGAATGGGACACGGGGGGGAGAGATAGAGGGAGAGACAGTGAAGGTCGGACACACTGCGGGGAGAGAGAGACTGAGACACACACGGGGGAAGAGAGAGAGGGAGACACAGTGAAGCTCGGACACACTGCGGGGAAAGAGAGACTGGGACACACGGGGGGGGGAGAGAGAGAGGGAGAGACAGTGAAGCTCGGACACACTGCGGGGAAAGAGAGAATGGGACACACGGGGAAGAAAGAGCGGGAGACACAGTGAAGCTCGGACACACTGCGGGGAAAGAGAGACTGGGACACGGGGGAGAGAGAGAGGGAGACACAGTGAAGCTCGGACACTGCGGGGAGAGAGACTGGGACACACACGGGGGGAGAGAGAGAGGGAGACACAGTGAAGCTCGGACACACTGCGGGGAAAGAGACTGGCACACGGGGGAAGAGAGAGGGAGACACAGTGAAGCTCGGACACACTGCGGGGGAGAGAGACTGGGACACACACGGGGGGAGAGAGGGAGACACTGAAGCTAGGACACACTGCGGGGGGAGAGAGATTGGGACACACGGGGGAAGCGAGTGGGAGATACAGTGAAGCTAGGACACACTGCGGGGAAAGACAGACTGGGACACACGGGGAGAGAGAAGGAGACACAGTGAAGCTCGGACACACTGCGGGGGAGAGAGAGACTGGGACACACGGGGGGAGAGAGAGAGGGAGACACAGTGAAGCTAGGACACTGCGGGGGGAGGGAGACTGGGACACACACGGGGGAGAGAGAGGGAGACACTGCGGGGCAGAGAGAGACTGGGACACACGGGGGGAGAGAGAGAGGGAGAGACAGTGAAGCTAGGACACTGCGGGGAGAGAGAGACTGGGACACACGGGGGGAGAGAGAGAGGGAGACACAGTGAAGCTAGGACACACTGCGTGGGGAGAGAGACTGGGACACACGGGGGAAGAGAGAGGGAGACACAGTGAAGCTAGGACACTGCGGGGAGAGAGAGACTGGGACACACGGGGGAAGAGAGAGAGGGAGACACAGTGAAGCTAGGACACTGCGGGGGGAGAGAGACTGGGACACACACGGGGGAAGAGAGAGAGGGAGACACAGTGAAGCTAGGACACTCTGCGTGGGGAGAGAGACTGGGACACACGGGGGGAGAGAGAGGGAGACAGTGAAGCTCGGACACACTGCGGGGGAGAGAGAGGGCGACACACACGGGGGGAGAGAGAGAGGGAGACACTGAAGCTCGGACACATTGCAGGGGGAAGAGACTGGGACACACGCGGGGGGAGAGAGAGAGGGAGACACAGTGAAGCTCGGACACACTGGGGGAGAGTGACTGGGACACACGGGGAGAGAGAGGGAGAGACAGTGAAGCTCGGACACACTGCGGGGGAGAGAGACTGGGACACACGGGGGGAGAGAGGGAGACAGAGTGAAGCTAGGACACACTGCGGGGGGAGAGAGATTGGGACACATGGGGGAAGAGAGTGGGAGACACAGTGAAGCTAGGACACACTGCGGGGAAAGACAGACTGGGACACACGGGGAGAGAAAAGGAGACACAGTGAAGCTCGGACACACTGCGGGGGAGAGAGAGACTGGAACACACGGGGGGAGAGAGAGGGAGACACAGTGATGCTCGGAGACACTGCGGGGAGAGAAAGACTGGGACACACGGGGGAGAGAGAGAGGGAGACAGAGTGAAGCTAGGACACTGCGGGGGAGAGAGAGACTGGGACACACGGGGAGAGAGAGGGAGACACAGTGAAGCTCGGAGACACTGGGGAGAGACTGGGACACACACGGAAGAGAGAGAGGGAGACAGTGAAGCTCGGACACACTGCGGGGGGAGAGAGATTGGGACACATGGGGGAAGAGAGTGGGAGACACAGTGAAGCTAGGACACACTGCGGGGAAAGACAGACTGGGACACACGGGGAGAGAAAAGGAGACACAGTGAAGCTCGGACACACTGCGGGGGAGAGAGAGACTGGAACACACGGGGGGAGAGAGAGGGAGACACAGTGAAGCTCGGAGACACTGCGGGGAGAGAGAGACTGGAACACACGGGGGGAGAGAGAGGGAGACACAGTGAAGCTCGGAGACACTGCGGGGAGAGAGAGACTGGGACACACGGGGGAGAGAGAGAGAGGGAGACAGAGTGAAGCTAGGACACTGCGGGGGAGAGAGAGACTGGGACACACGGGGAGAGAGAGAGGGAGACACAGTGAAGCTCGGAGACACTGGGGAGAGACTGGGACACACACGGGGGAAGAGAGAGAGGGAGACAGTGAAGCTCGGACACACTGCGGGGGGAGAGAGACTGAGACACACACGGGGGAGAGAGAGAGGGAGAGACAGTGAAGCTAGGACACACTGCGGGGGAGAGAGACTGGGACACACGGGGAAGAGAGAGGGAGACACAGTGAAGCTCGGACACACTGCGGGAGGAGAGAGACTGGGACACACATGGGGGGAGAGAGAGGGAGACACAGTGAAGCTCGGACACACTGCGGGGGAGAGAGAGACAGGGACACACACGGGGGAGAGAGAGAGGGAGACACAGTGAAGCTCGGACACACTGCGGGGGAGAGAGACTGGGACACACACGGGGGAGAGAGAGGGAGACACAGTGAAGCTAGGACACACTGCGGGGAAAGAGAGACTGGGACACGGGGGAGAGAGGTAGACACAGTGAAGCTCGGACACACTGCGGGAGGGAGACTGGGACACACGGGGGGAGAGAGAGAGGGAGACACTGAAGCTCGGACACACTGCGGGGGAGAGAGACTGGGACACACGGCGGCGGGGGGGAGAGAGAGGGAGACACAGTGAAGCTCGGACACACTGCGGGGGAGAGAGAGACTGGGACACACACGGGAGAGAGAGGGAGACACAGTGAAGCTCGGACACACTGCGGGGGAGAGAGACTGGGACACGGGGGGAAGAGAGAGAGAGACACAGTGAAGCTCGGACACACTGCGGGGGAGAGAGACTGCGACACACACGGGGGAGAGAGAGAGACACAGTGAAGCTCGGACACACTGCGGGGGAGAGAGACTGGGACACGGGGGAGAGAGAGAGGGAGACACAGTGAAGCTTGGACACACTGCGGGGGAGAGAGACTGGGACACACGGGGAAGAGAGAGGGAGACACAGTGAAGCTCGGACACACTGCGGGAGGAGAGAGACTGGGACACACATGGGGGGAGAGAGAGGGAGACACAGTGAAGCTCGGACACACTGCGGGGGAGAGAGAGACAGGGACACACACGGGGGAGAGAGAGAGGGAGACACAGTGAAGCTCGGACACACTGCGGGGGAGAGAGACTGGGACACACACGGGGGAGAGAGAGGGAGACACAGTGAAGCTAGGACACACTGCGGGGAAAGAGAGACTGGGACACGGGGGAGAGAGGTAGACACAGTGAAGCTCGGACACACTGCGGGAGGGAGACTGGGACACACGGGGGGAGAGAGAGAGGGAGACACTGAAGCTCGGACACACTGCGGGGGAGAGAGACTGGGACACACGGCGGCGGGGGGGAGAGAGAGGGAGACACAGTGAAGCTCGGACACACTGCGGGGGAGAGAGAGACTGGGACACACACGGGAGAGAGAGGGAGACACAGTGAAGCTCGGACACACTGCGGGGGAGAGAGACTGGGACACGGGGGGAAGAGAGAGAGAGACACAGTGAAGCTCGGACACACTGCGGGGGAGAGAGACTGCGACACACACGGGGGAGAGAGAGAGACACAGTGAAGCTCGGACACACTGCGGGGGAGAGAGACTGGGACACGGGGGAGAGAGAGAGGGAGACACAGTGAAGCTTGGACACACTGCGGGGAGAGAGACTGGGACACGGGGGAGAGAGAGAGGGAGACACAGTGAAGCTCGGACACACTGCGGGGGAGAGACTGCGACACACACGGGGAAGAGAGAGAGGGAGACACAGTGAAGCTCGGACACACTGCGGGGGAGAGAGACTGGGACACACGGGGGAGAGAGAGGGAGACACAGTGAAGCTCGGACACACTGCGGGGGAGAGAGACTGGGACACACACGGGGATAGAGAGAGGGAGACACAGTGAGGCTCGGACACACTGCGGGGAGAGAGAGACTGGGACACGGGGGAGAGAGAGGGAGTCACAGTGAAGCTCGGACGCACTGCGGGGGCAGAGAGACTGGGACACACGGGGGAGAGAGAGAGGGAGACAGAGTGAAGTTCGGACACACTGTGGGGGAGAGAGACTGGGACACACACGGGGGGAGAGAGGGAGACACAGTGAAGCTCGGACACACTGCGGGGGAGAGAGAGACTGGGACACACGGGGAGAGAGAGAGGGAGACACAGTGAAGCTAGGACACTGCGGGGGAGAGAGACTGGGACACACACGGGGGAAGAGAGAGGGAGACACAGTGAAGCTGGGACACTGCGGGGAGAGAGAGACTGGGACACACGGGGGAAGAGAGAGAGGGAGACACAGTGAAGCTAGGACACACTGCGGGGAGAGAGAGACTGGGACACACACGGGGGAAGAGAGAGAGGGAGACACAGTGAAGCTCGGACACACTGCGGGGGAGAGAGACTGGGACACACACGGGGGAAGAGAGAGAGGGAGACACAGTGAAGCTAGGACACACTGCGGGGGAGAGAGAGACTGGGACACGGAGAGAGAGAGGGAGACACAGTGAAGCTCGGACACACTGCGGGGAGAGAGACTGGGACACACACGGGGGAGAGAGAGGGAGACACAGTGAAGCTCGGACACACAGCGGGGAGAGAGAGGGCGACACACACGGGGAGAGAGAGAGGGAGACACAGTGAAGCTCGGACACATTGCAGGGGGAAGAGACTGGGACACACGCGTGGGGAGAGAGAGAGGGAGACACAGAAGCTCGGACACACTGCGGGGGAGAGAGAGACTGGGACACACGGGGAGAGAGAGGGAGACACAGTGAAGCTCGGACACACTGCGGGGGAGAGAGACTGGGACACACGGGGGGAGAGAGGGAGACACTGAAGCTCGGACACACTGCAGGGGAGAGAGAGACTTGGACACGGGGGGAGAGAGAGAGGAAGACACAGTGAAGCTCGGACACATTGCAGGGGGAAGAGACTGGGACACACGGGGGAGAGAGAGAGGGAGACAGAGTGAAGCTAGGACACTGCGGGGAGAGAGAGACTGGGACACACGGGGGGAGAGAGAGGGAGACAGTGAAGCTCGGACACACTGCGGGGGAGAGAGACTGGGACACACGGGGGAGAGAGAGAGGGAGACACAGTGAAGCTCGGACACACTGCGGGGAAAGAGAGAATGGGACACACGGGGGGAGAGAGAGGGAGACACAGTGAAGCTCGGACACACTGCGGGAGAGAGATGGGACACATGGGGGGAGAGAGAGGGAGACACAGTGAAGCTCGGTCACACTGCGGGGAGAGAGAGACTGAGACACACACGGGGAGAGAGAGAGGGAGAGACAGAAGCTCGGACACACTGCGGGGGAGAGAGACTGGGACACACGGGGAGAGAGAGGGAGACACAGTGAAGCTCGGACACACTGCGGGGGAGAGAGACTGGGACACACGGCGGCGGGGGGGAGAGAGAGGGAGACACAGTGAAGCTCGGACACACTGCGGGGGAGAGAGAGACTGGGACACACACGGGAGAGAGAGGGAGACACAGTGAAGCTCGGACACACTGCGGGGGAGAGAGACTGGGACACGGGGGGAAGAGAGAGAGAGACACAGTGAAGCTCGGACACACTGCGGGGGAGAGAGACTGCGACACACACGGGGGAGAGAGAGAGAGACACAGTGAAGCTCGGACACACTGCGGGGGAGAGAGACTGGGACACGGGGGAGAGAGAGAGGGAGACACAGTGAAGCTTGGACACACTGCGGGGGAGAGAGACTGGGACACACGGGGAAGAGAGAGGGAGACACAGTGAAGCTCGGACACACTGCGGGAGGAGAGAGACTGGGACACACATGGGGGGAGAGAGAGGGAGACACAGTGAAGCTCGGACACACTGCGGGGGAGAGAGAGACAGGGACACACACGGGGGAGAGAGAGAGGGAGACACAGTGAAGCTCGGACACACTGCGGGGGAGAGAGACTGGGACACACACGGGGGAGAGAGAGGGAGACACAGTGAAGCTAGGACACACTGCGGGGAAAGAGAGACTGGGACACGGGGGAGAGAGGTAGACACAGTGAAGCTCGGACACACTGCGGGAGGGAGACTGGGACACACGGGGGGAGAGAGAGAGGGAGACACTGAAGCTCGGACACACTGCGGGGGAGAGAGACTGGGACACACGGCGGCGGGGGGGAGAGAGAGGGAGACACAGTGAAGCTCGGACACACTGCGGGGGAGAGAGAGACTGGGACACACACGGGAGAGAGAGGGAGACACAGTGAAGCTCGGACACACTGCGGGGGAGAGAGACTGGGACACGGGGGGAAGAGAGAGAGAGACACAGTGAAGCTCGGACACACTGCGGGGGAGAGAGACTGCGACACACACGGGGGAGAGAGAGAGAGACACAGTGAAGCTCGGACACACTGCGGGGGAGAGAGACTGGGACACGGGGGAGAGAGAGAGGGAGACACAGTGAAGCTTGGACACACTGCGGGGAGAGAGACTGGGACACGGGGGAGAGAGAGAGGGAGACACAGTGAAGCTCGGACACACTGCGGGGGAGAGACTGCGACACACACGGGGGAGAGAGAGAGGGAGACACAGTGAAGCTCGGACACACTGCGGGGGAGAGAGACTGGGACACACGGGGGAGAGAGAGGGAGACACAGTGAAGCTCGGACACACTGCGGGGGAGAGAGACTGGGACACACACGGGGATAGAGAGAGGGAGACACAGTGAGGCTCGGACACACTGCGGGGAGAGAGAGACTGGGACACGGGGGAGAGAGAGGGAGTCACAGTGAAGCTCGGACGCACTGCGGGGGCAGAGAGACTGGGACACACGGGGGAGAGAGAGAGGGAGACAGAGTGAAGTTCGGACACACTGTGGGGGAGAGAGACTGGGACACACACGGGGGGAGAGAGGGAGACACAGTGAAGCTCGGACACACTGCGGGGGAGAGAGACTGGGACACACGGGGAGAGAGAGAGGGAGACACAGTGAAGCTAGGACACTGCGGGGGAGAGAGACTGGGACACACACGGGGGAAGAGAGAGGGAGACACAGTGAAGCTGGGACACTGCGGGGAGAGAGAGACTGGGACACACGGGGGAAGAGAGAGAGGGAGACACAGTGAAGCTAGGACACACTGCGGGGAGAGAGAGACTGGGACACACACGGGGGAAGAGAGAGAGGGAGACACAGTGAAGCTCGGACACACTGCGGGGGAGAGAGACTGGGACACACACGGGGGAAGAGAGAGAGGGAGACACAGTGAAGCTAGGACACACTGCGGGGGAGAGAGAGACTGGGACACGGAGAGAGAGAGGGAGACACAGTGAAGCTCGGACACACTGCGGGGAGAGAGACTGGGACACACACGGGGGAGAGAGAGGGAGACACAGTGAAGCTCGGACACACAGCGGGGAGAGAGAGGGCGACACACACGGGGAGAGAGAGAGGGAGACACAGTGAAGCTCGGACACATTGCAGGGGGAAGAGACTGGGACACACGCGTGGGGAGAGAGAGAGGGAGACACAGAAGCTCGGACACACTGCGGGGGAGAGAGAGACTGGGACACACGGGGAGAGAGAGGGAGACACAGTGAAGCTCGGACACACTGCGGGGGAGAGAGACTGGGACACACGGGGGGAGAGAGGGAGACACTGAAGCTCGGACACACTGCAGGGGAGAGAGAGACTTGGACACGGGGGGAGAGAGAGAGGAAGACACAGTGAAGCTCGGACACATTGCAGGGGGAAGAGACTGGGACACACGGGGGAGAGAGAGAGGGAGACAGAGTGAAGCTAGGACACTGCGGGGAGAGAGAGACTGGGACACACGGGGGGAGAGAGAGGGAGACAGTGAAGCTCGGACACACTGCGGGGGAGAGAGACTGGGACACACGGAGAGAGAGAGGGAGACACAGTGAAGCTCGGACACACTGCGGGGAAAGAGAGAATGGGACACACGGGGGGAGAGAGAGGGAGACACAGTGAAGCTCGGACACACTGCGGGAGAGAGATGGGACACATGGGGGGAGAGAGAGGGAGACACAGTGAAGCTCGGTCACACTGCGGGGAGAGAGAGACTGAGACACACACGGGGAGAGAGAGAGGGAGAGACAGAAGCTCGGACACACTGCGGGGGAGAGAGACTGGGACACACGGGGAGAGAGAGGGAGACACAGTGAAGCTCGGACACACTGCGGGGGAGAGAGACTGGGACACACGGGGGGAGAGAGGGAGACACTGAAGCTCGGACACACTGCAGGGGAGAGAGAGACTTGGACACGGGGGGAGAGAGAGAGGAAGACACAGTGAAGCTCGGACACACTGCGGGGGAGAGAGAGACTGGGACACACGGGGGAGAGAGCGAGGGAGAGACAGTGAAGCTCCAACACACTGCGGGGGAGAGAGACTGGGACACACGGGGGAGAGAGAGAGGGAGACACAGTGAAGCTCTGACACACTGCGGGGGAGAGAGACTGGGACACACGGGGGAGAGAGACGGACACACACGGGGGAAGAGAGAGGGAGAGACAGTGAAGCTAGGACACACTGCGGGGGAGAGAGAGACTGGGACACACACGGGGGAAGAGAGAGAGGGAGACACAGTGAAGCTCGGACACACTGCGAGGGGGAGAGAGACTGGTTTACACGGGGTGAGAGAGAGAGAGGAAGACACAGTGAAGCTCGGACACACTGCGGGGGAGAGAGAGACTGGGACACACGGGGGAGAGAGTGAGGGAGACACAGTGAAGCTCTGACACACTGCGGGGGAGAGAGACTGGGACACACGGGGGAGAGAGACGGACACACACGGGGGAAGAGAGAGGGAGAGACAGTGAAGCTAGGACACTGCGGGGGAGAGAGAGACTGGGACACACGGGGGAAGAGAGAGAGGGAGACACAGTGAAGCTTGGACACACTGCGGGGGAGAGAGAGACTGGGACACACGGGGGAAGAGAGGGATGCACAGTGAATCTTGGACACACTGCGGGGGAGAGAGAGACTGGGACACACGGGGGAAGAGAGAGGGATACACAATGAAGCTCGGACACACTGCGGGGGAGAGAGAGACTGGGACACACACGAGGGAAGAGAGGGAGACACCGTCAAGCTCGGACACACTGCGGGGAGAGAGAGACTGGGACACACGGGGGAAGAGAGAGAGGGAGACACTGAAGCTAGGACACACTGCGGGGGAGAGAGAGACTGGGACACACGGGGGGAGAGAGAGAGGGAGAGACAGTGAAGCTAGGACACACTGCGGGGAGAGAGAGACTGGAACACACGGGGGGAGAGAGAGGGAGACACAGTGAAGCTCGGAGACACTGCGGGGAGAGAGAGACTGGGACACACGGGGGGAGAGAGAGAGGGAGAGACAGTGAAGCTAGGACACACTGCGGGGAGAGAGAGACTGCGACACACACGGGGGGAGAGAGAGGGAGAGACACAGTGAAGCTAGGACACACTGCGGGGGGAGGAACACAGAGTGGATTAGGGACAACCTGGAATGGGAGACCAACTAAATACATATTTTGGTTCTGTCTTCACAAAGGAGGACACAAATAACCTCCCACAGATGCTGGGGAACATAGGGTCTGATGAAAGGGTGGAACTGAAAGAAATCAGTATTTGTCGGGAAATGGTGTTAGGAAAATTGATGGGACTGAAGGCTGATAAATCCCCAGGGCCTGATAATCTACATCCTAGGGTACTTAAGGAAGTGGCCCTAGAAATAGTAGATGCATTGCTGGTCATCTTCCAGAACTCGATAGACTCTGGAACAGTAGCCATGGATTGGAGGGTAGCTAATGTTACCCCACTATTCAAAAAAGGTGGTAGAGAAAAAGCGGGGAATTATAGACCGGTAAGCCTGACATCGGTAGTGGGGAAAATGCTAGAGTCTATTATAAAAGATGAAATAGCAGCGCACTTGGAAGACAGTGATAGGATCGGACAAAGTCAACATGGATTTACAAAAGGTAAATCATGCTTGACTAATCTACTGGAATTTTTTGAGGATGTAACTGGTAAAATAGATAAGGGAGAACCAGTGGATGTGGTGTATTTGGACTTTCAGAAGGCTTTCGATAAGGTCCCGCATAAGAGATTAGCGTGCAAAATTAAGGCACATGGGATTGGGGGCAAGGTATTGACTTGGATAGAGAACTGGTTGGCGGACAGAAAGCAAAGAGTTGGAATAAACGGGTCATTTTCCGGGTGGCAGGCAGTGACTAGTGGGGTACCGCAAGGATCGATCCTAGGACCCCAGCTGTTCACAATATATATTAATGATCTGGACGAAGGAATTGGATGTAATATCTCCAAATTTGCAGACGACACAAAGCTGGGAGGGAGGGTATGCTGTGAGGAGGATGTCGTGAAACCCCAGTACGATTTGGACAGGTTGGGTGATTGGGCAGAAACATGGCAAATGCACTATAATGTGGATAAATGTGAGGTTATCCACTTTGGTGGCAAAAACAGGGCAGATTATTTTTTTGAATGGCAATAGATTGGGAGGAGGGGAAGTGCAAAGAGACCTGGGTGTTCTTGTGCACCAGTCGCTGAAGGTAAGCATGCAGGTGTTGCAGGCAGTTAAGAAGGCAAATGGTATGTTGGCCTTCGTAGCGAGAGGGTTTGAGTACAGGAACAAGGATGTCTTGCTGCAGTTGTACAAGGCCTTGGTGAGACCACATCTTGAGTATTGTGTGCAGTTTTGGTCACCTTATCTGAGGAAGGATGTTCTTGCCATGGAGGGAGTGCAGCGAAGATTCACCAGGCTGATACCTGGGATGGCAGGAATGACGTATAAGGAGAGATTGTGTCGATTGGGCTTATACTCGCTGGAGTTTAGAAGATTGAGAAGGGATCTCATCGAAACCTATAAAATTCTGTCAGGCCTGGACAGACGAGATGCAGGAAGGATGTTTCTGATGGCCGGGGAGTCCAGAACCAGGGGTCACAGTCTAAAGATAAGGGGTAAGCCCTTTAGGACTGAAATGAGGAGGAATAGTGGTGGCATAGTGGTTAGCACTGTTGCCTCACAGTGCCAGGGACCCGGGTTCAAATCCGGCCTCGGGTGACTGTCTGTGTTGAGTTTGCACATTCTCCCCGTGTTTGCGTGGGTTTCCTCCGGGTGCTCCGGTTTCCTCCCACAGTCCAAAGATGTGCGGGTTAGGTTGATTGACCATGATAAAAATTGACCCTTAGTGTTAGGGGGATTAAATACGTGGGGTTACGGGGTTACGGGGATAGGGCTTGGGTGGGATGGCTGTCGGTGTAGGGACCGGGTGCTAGGGTTTGGATGATCAGCCATGATCTCGTTGAATGGCGGAGCAGGCTCGAAGGGCCGAATGGCCTACTCCTGCTCCTAACTTCTATGTTTCTATGAATTTCTTCACCCAGAGAGTGGTGAACCTGTGGAATTCTCTGCCACATTAAATATATTCAAGAAAGAGTTGGATATATTTCTTAAGGCTAAAGGGATCAAGGGATATGGGGAGAAGGCAGGGACAGGGTACTGAATTTGGATGATCAGCCATGATCGTATTGAATGGCGGAGCAGGCTCGAGGGGCCGAATGGCCGACTCCTGCTCCTATCTTCTATGTTTCTATGGGAGGCAGTGAGATACTGAGGCACAACTGAGTAGAAAGTGAAATTGGGGGAATGCCTCGCCTTATCTATGACCGTCAGGACAGACTGAACAGGCTGCGGATCTTTTCTCTGGAAAAGGTGACCTGATAGAGGCCTTTAAAATTATGAAGGAATTTGTTAGAGAAAATGTTTCCACACGTGGGGAAGACCAGAACTAGGGGCCATAAATATAAGACAGTCACTAATAAATCCAATAGGGAATTCAGGATAAACGTCTTTACCCAGAGAGTGGTGAGGATGTGGAACTCGCTACCGTGTGAGGAAGAAAGGAATAGGAGGATATGCGGATAGGGTGAGATGAAGAAGGGTGGGGAGGAGGCTCGTGTGGAGCTTTGGGTTGAATGGGCTCCTTCCTGTGCTGTGAAATTCCGTGTGATCCTACGTCTTGTCTGTCCAGCCCTTCACACACTGACTCTCTCTCTCTCTCTCTCTCTGCTTATTCCATTTCCTCTCGCCCCAGGAGCTGAGCTGCGTCTCGGAGCAGGAGAGGGCCTCACTGAGGACGCTGGTGGAAAAGGCCGAAATAGTCATCATGATGCATTACCACGAGACACTGGAACGGCTTATGGTAAGGGCCCATGTCAAAGCGTCGCATGATCGCAAGCACAACCCCGGTACTGTGTTTGAAAAGAAAAGACTTGCATTTATACAGCGCCTTTTTTTTAAAAATGCAGTCACGGTTATACTGTAGGAAACTTGGCAGCCAATTTGCGCACAGCAAGCTCCCACAAGCAGCAGTATGATGATGACCAGATAATCTATTTTATCCCTCGATTGAGGGATAAAATATTGACCCAAGGACACCAGGGAGAACTGCCTTGCTCTTCTTCGAATTAGTGCCACGGGATCTTTTACGTCCACCTGAGAGGGCAGACGGGCCTCGGTTTTAACATCACACCCAAAAGACGGCACCTCTGACAGTGCAGCGCTCCCTCAGTACTGCCCCTCCAATAGTGCAGTGCTCCCTCAGTAATGGATTATGGGGCTCAGGTATCTGGAGTGGATCAGTACAGAGGGAGTACCGCACTGTTGGAGGGGCAGTACTGAGGGAGCGCTGCACTGTCGGAGGGACAGTACTGAGGCAGCGCTGCATTGTTGGGGAGCAGTACTAAGGGAGCGCCGCACTGTCGGAGGGGCAGTACTAAGGGAGCGCCGCACTGTCGGAGAGGCAGTACTGAGGGAGCGCTGCACTGTTGGAGGGGCAGTACTGCGGGAGCGCCGCACTGCCGGAGGGGCAGTACTGAGGGAGCGCTGCACTGTCGGAGGGGCAGTACTGAGGGAGCACTGCACTGTCGGAGGGGCAGTACTGAGGGTGCGCTGCACTGTCGGAGGGGCAGTACTGAGGGTGCGCTGCACTGTCGGAGGGGCAGTACTGAGGGACTGCTGCACTGTCGGCGAGGCAGTACTGAGGGAGCGCTGCACTGTCGGAGGGGCAGTCTGAGGGAGTGCTGCACTGTCGGAGGGGCAGTACTGAGGGAGCACTGCACTGTCGGAGGGGCAGTACTGAGGGTGCGCTGCACTGTTGGAGGGGCAGTACTGAGGGACTGCTGCACTGTCGGCGAGGCAGTACTGAGGGAGCGCTGCACTGTCGGAGGGGCAGTACTGAGGGAGTGCTGCACTGTCGGAGGGGCAGTACTGAGGGAGTGCTGCACTGTCGGAGGGGCAGTACTGAGGGACTGCTGCACTGTCGGAGAGGCAGTAGTGAGGGAGCGCTGCACTGTCAGAGAGGCAGTACTGAGGGAGCGCAGCACTGTCAGAGGGGTAGTACTGAGGGTGCGCTGCACTGTCGGAGGGGCAGTACTGAGGGAGCGCTGCACTGTCGGAGAGACAGTACAGAGTGAACGCTGCACTGTCGGATGGGCAGTACTGAGGGAGCGCTGCACTGTCGGAGGGGCAGTACTGAGGGAGCGACGCACTGTCGGAGGGGCAGTACTGAGGGAGCGCTGCACTGTCGGAGGGGCAGTACTGAGGGAGCGCCGCACTGTCGGAGGTGCAGTACTGAGGGAGCGCTGCACTGTCGGATGGGCAGTACTGAGGGAGCGCTGCACTGTCGGAGGGGCAGTACTGAGGGAGCGACGCACTGTCGGAGGGGCAGTACTGAGGGAGCGCTGCACTGTCGGAGGTGCAGTACTGAAGGAGCGTTGCACTTTCGGAGTGTCAGTACTGAGGGAGTGCCGCACTGTCGCAGGTGTCGCCTTTTGGGATGAGATTTTAAACTGAGGCTCCGTCTGCCCCATCAGGTGGACGTAGAAGATTCCGCGGCCATTATTTGAAGAAGAGCAGAGGGGAGTTCTCTCCCGTGTCCTGGGCCAACATTTATCCCTCAACCAGCATCACTAAAATAAAACAGAATATCATAGGCCTAGAAATTCAGTTGCTTGCGCCAGCCGGTAGCACCTTAGGAGGAGGAGATGTTGGGCGCTAGGCAGCTAGCGGCCGGGCGCAGCGCGATCTGCGCCTCTCCCCAACTTCACTCACGATTTAGCAGCGGCGCAAAGTCTTTGCGCGCGCTCAGCTGCGCGCGCAGATCCTGACGTCATTCCCTCGTGCAATGCCCTTTGTGCGCCCCAAACCGGAAATTCAGTCGCGACGCCCTATTGTGCGCCTGGCGCCCCTAGCGACTGGTAGAGGGGAACGGTTCTCAGTCGATGCGGGGCGCGGGGGGCGCAAATTAAAGGGCACTCCTCCTGCACTAGAAAAGGCTGCCATTTTGCAGCACTCCTTTGTGAGAGACGGATCTTTGCAGAGAGACAAAGGTAGAGAGCTTTCTGCTTTGGCTCAACACTCGGACAGGTACTTGTGGCTTCAGGCCACAGCTTTCCACTTGTCTTTGCCTTCAGTGTCATATCATTGTTTGCAAACATATAATGGGGGCTGCAATGGGTGCAAACGCTGGCCTTCTCCATTGCATCCAAAGGGCTCACAGACGCCGTGAGAGAGTGGCAGTCCTGGCTAGATGGAGAGGGGGCAACAGGCGTCGGGAAAGGAGGCCTTACCCACCCAGGGTATACCGCCAGCAGTTCTCCTATCTGAACATGTCTGACGAGCAGTGTGTTCGGAGGCTGTGATTCAGAAGGGAGGTGGTCACAGAGATCTGCCAGCTGCTTGCCGTTGATCTGCAGCCACACCTGAGGTGCAGGACGTCTCTGTCGGTGGCAGTGAAGGTGACGGTGGCTCTCAACTTCTATGCCACCGGCTCCTTCCAATCCGCTACTGGGGACATTTCCAACATCTCCCAGTTCGCCGTGCATTGCTGCATCCGCCAGGTGACCAATGCCCTTTTCAAAAGGAGACGTCAGTTCATCTCCTTCTCCATGGCCCTTGTCAAGCAGCAACAGCGTGCAATGGGCTTTGCAGCATTCACGGGCTTCCCCATGGTGCAGGGCGCCATTGACTGCACGCATGTGGCTTTGCGGGCACCT
This sequence comes from Somniosus microcephalus, assembly GCF_052327205.1. NCBI lineage: Eukaryota > Metazoa > Chordata > Chondrichthyes > Squaliformes > Somniosidae > Somniosus > Somniosus microcephalus. Next base: position 26,742,895 of record NW_028225187.1, on the reverse strand, counting down.
CTGGAGAATGCCGAGGATTACCGCAACCGGAAGGGCTACCATTCGCTGAACGTACAGCTGGTGTGTGACCACAGGCAGCTCATCCTAGCTGTCAATGCCCGCTTTCCAGGCAGCAGCCACGATGCCTTCATCCTGCGCCAGACTTCTGTGGCAGACATGTTCCAGGCCCAGCCTCACCCACGAGGATGGCTTCTCGGGGACAAAGGCTATCCTTTGTGTACCTGGCTGATGACCCCGCTCCATGCGCCCAGCACCCCTGCTGAAGAGGGATACAACGACAGCCATCAAGCGACCAGGAACATCATTGAGCAAACAATCGGCGTCCTGAAGCAACGGTTCCGCTGTCTGGATCGTTCCGGTGGAGCCCTACAATATTCGCCGGAGCGAGTCTCCCATTTCGTGGTCGTGTGCCGCATGCTGCACAACCTGGCTATCCGCAGGACTCAGCCACTGCCACCAGAGATTGGAGGACCACCTGAGGAGGAGGAGGAGGAGGAGGAGGAGGACCAGCACAGGAGGGAGGCAGAAAGTGCAAGGGCCGCCCGTCGGCGGCTTATTGAACGTCGGTTCTAGGCCCCCTCTCAGGGAATGGCTTGTGCCAATGTCAGCAGATGAATGTAGCTGCTCCACAAGCCCTCAGCCGAGCAGGGCAACCAGGACTTGCAAAAAAAAGCATGCACAGTGCGATTTAAGAACATTTATTTATTGGAAACCTCTGCCCTTCCCACATTACAACCTCATGGAGAGAAGCCCCCTCCAAAAACACAAAACGAACAGTCTCGGCCTTACAAAACAAAGAAAGACACCAGTCTCGGCCTTACAAAAAAAGAAAGACACCAGTCTCGGCCTTACAAAACAAAGAAAGACACCAGTCTCGGCCTTACAAAACAAAGAAAGACACCAGTCTCGGCCTTTCAACAAACACAAAGCATTTGGCCAGACCTTCTACTTTTTGCCCTGCGAGGGCGATGCCTTTCGCATCCGTGACTGGCCCCTGCCCGCCCTGCAGCTCCTCCTCAATGGGAGCCCAGTGGCTGCAGCAAGGCTGGGGGAAGGCTGCTGAGGGTCAGATGGCGAGACGGCAGATGCCCTTGGGGGTCGGCCTGCACCAGCTCTGGCCCTGGAGGGTCCGGCTGCTAACTGCTCCAACTCTGCTTGGGCGGCAGCAGTCTGTCCAGCAGCTCATGGCAGCTGCAATGGCGGAATGGCAGTGTCGGCTGCAGGAATGGTGCCAACCTGGCAGATCGCAGGTGCTCCCTGGTCGCCTGAGACATTGGCACTCGCACGGGCTAGCACTGCAGCATGCGCAGCAAACTGCTGAAGAACAGACTGCTGGGCTGCTGCTGCGCGGCGAGTGCCCTGGCGATGCCTGGCCGATCCAGCAAGGGTGGCAGCAGTTAGTGCCCGTGTGGCCCTGGTCTGTGTCCGCATGACACCAGCCAGTGAATGAACGGCACGACTGAGCACTTGGCTCGAAGCCGCCTGTGCTGCCGCGAAGTCCTGCAGACTCCTGGCCTGTGCTGCACTGAATTGTTGCAGACTCCTGGCCTGTGCTGCTCCGAATTCCTGCACACTCCTTGACAGAGACTCAATGGAGTCAGGCATCCTTGCCACTGCAGCCATGAGCTCATTGTGCCTGCGCTCAGCCTGGACGGCCATTTCCTCCAGGAGCCGGACCTCCTCTGCGCTGACCGTCGCAGGACTGGAGGCCGCACTCACCCTCTGGGGAGAAGTCCGCCGAGCTTCCCCACCCCTCCCGCGTTGCTGCAGGCCGCTGGGCCCCGGAGCTTCACTCTCCTCCGACCCTTCCCCCCGGCTCCCCTCCAGGGAAGACGTGTCCCCTTCATCGCCATGGGCTGGCGCGGCTGAGGGTGGCACTGATGGGCCGGCTTCCTCTTCCTCCTCCTCGAATTCGGAATCGCTGACAGTGGCAGCTTGAGGGCCCGCCTCCTCACCTGGCGATTCACCATCTGAAAGCAGGAAGGCACAAGAGTAGCTTTAGAGTGAGGACAGGGCAGCAGCGAGGGAGGCATGAGTGCTGCCATGCACTGCATTGGTCGGACAGTGGCAAAGGATGCTGATCTGAGGCGCAAGTGGAAAGAGAGAGGTCAAAAAGGTGATGCCCTTACCATTGGTGCCCAGAACAGGGTCGGCATCTCCACTGGCGACGGGGCCAATCAGCCGTCCTGCCATAATGCGCTCCACACGCTGGTTGAGGTCGGAGAGCTCTTTGACGTCAGGACGGCCTCCCCCGGTCTCACGTTGCTTCCTCCGGTTGTGCGCCACCTTGGCCTGCAAGAGAACGGACGGCCTCTAAGTACAGTGTGAAGCCATGATCTTGTCTGCACTGCCTCCCATGGTGGATTGGCCCTGACAGTGTGAAGCCCTGATCTTGTCTGCACTGCCTCCCATGGTGGACTGGCCCTGACAGTGTGAAGCCCTGATCTTGTCTGCACTGCCTCCCATGGTGGACTGGCCCTGACAGTGTGAAGCCCTGATCTTGTCTGCACTGCCTCCCATGGTGGACTGGCCCTGACAGTGTGAAGCCCTGATCTTGTCTGCACTGCCTCCCATGGTGGACTGGCCCTGACAGTGTGAAGCCCTGACCTTGTCTGCACTGCCTCCCATGGTGGACTGGCCCTGACAGTGTGAAGCCCTGATCTTGTCTGCACTGCCTCCCATGGTGGACTGGCCCTGACAGTGTGAAGCCCTGATCTTGTCTGCACTGCCTCCCATGGTCGAATAGATTGTACAGTGTGTAAAGTGCTGAATGTGCAAGTGGTTTTCATGACAGTCCCATAGCTGCTGGATGAGGGCTGGCCATTAGGGCTTTCAGGTCCCTTTGCCCATAAAGTGAGGTGCACATGCAGGGATGAGGAGGACACTGGAAAGGGTACTCACCCTGACAACCCGAGTGAGGTCGTTGAACTTTTTCCGGCATTGCACAGGAGTCCTGGCAACCACGCTGTTGGAAGACACCCTGTTTGAGACCTCCGTCCAGGCTTTCCGGTAGGCGCTGGGCAGCGGCCTCCTGCCACCTTCTGGGAACAGAACATGGCGCCTGTGCTCCACTCCGCCAACCAGCACCCTCAGGTCACCCTCGCTGAAGCGCTGCGCTCTCTCCCTGGCCTTCTCCATAGCCCTGGGCGTTGCGCAGATGAAGCAGAAGTGGTCAGGCCTAGGTTGAGGGCTGCAGTGTGCAGGGCGTGGCAGGCAAACAAATCTTCCCTCCCCCTTTAAGGGCTGACCGGCGCCAGAGTGTCTGCCGTCAATCAACAACTCGCCGCACCTACGCTGCGCCTGCCCTCGGGCGTATCGCCCCGGACCGCCGGCTTAGCGCCTAAAGATAGTCGTGCATCGCCTGTTTTAGCGCAGCAGCAACCTCTTGGGGCGATGCGACTGAATATCGGCGAAGGTGGCGCGAACTTGCGCCGGGCGCAAACTTTAGCGGCCGCCCGACTTTAGCGCCCCGAACGTGGCTATACTGAATTTCTAGGCCATAGAATGATACAGCACAGAAGGGGGCCGTTCGGCCCTTCGTGCCTGTGCTGGCTCGTTGGTCGAGCGATCCAATTAGGCCCACTCACCCCTGCTCTTTCCTCATAACCTGGCAAATGTTTTCCCTCCTAGTATTCCCTTTCGGAATTTACTATTGAACCTGCTACCACCGCCCTTTTCAGGCAGCGCGTTCCAGATCACAACAACTCGCTGCGTAAAAGAATTTCTCATCTCGCCTCTGGTTCTTTTGCCAATTATCTTCAATCTGTGTCCTCTGGTTACCGACCCTCCTGCCACTGGAAACAGTTTCTCCTTATTTACTCCATCAAAACCCTTCATGATTTTGAACACCTCTATTAAATCTCCCCTTAACCTTCTCTGCTCTAAGGAGAACAATCCCAGCTTCTCCAGTCTCTCCACATCACTGAAGGCCCTCATCCCCGGTACCATTCTGGTCAATCTCCCCTTAACATTCTCTGCTCTAAGGAGAACAACCCCAGCTTCTCCAGTCTCTCCATATCACTGAAGTCGCTCATCCCTGGTCCCATTCTGGTCAATCTCCCCTTAACCTTCTCTGCTCTAAGGAGAACAATCTCAGCTTCTCCAGTCTCTGCACATCACTGAAGTCCCTCATCCCCGATACCATTCTGGTCAATCTCCCCTTAACCTTCTCTGCTCTAAGGAGAACAACCCCAGCTTCTCCAGTCTCTCCACGTCGCTGAAGTCCCTCATCCCTGGTACCATTCTGGTCAATCTCCCCTTAACCTTCTCTGCCCTAAGGAGAACAATTCCAGCTTCTCCAGTCTCTCCACATCACTGAAGTCCCTCATCCCTGGTACCATTCTGGTCAATCTCCCCTTAACCTTCTCTGCCCTAAGGAGAACAATTCCAGCTTCTCCAGTCTCTCCACATCACTGAAGTCCCTCATCCCTGGTACCATTCTGGTCAATCTCCCCTTAACCTTTTCTGCTCTAAGGAGAACAACCCCAGCTTCGCCAGTCTCTCCACATCACTGAAGTCCCTCATCCCTGGTACCATTCTGGTCAATCTCCCCTTAACCTTCTCTGCTCTAAGGAGAACAACCCCAGCTTCTCCAGTCTCTCCACATCACTGAAGTCCCTCATCCCTGGTCCCATTCCGGTCAATCTCCCCTTAACCTTCTCTGCTCTAAGGAGAACAATCCCAGCTTCTCCAGTCTCTCCACATCACTGAAGTCCCTCATCCCTGGTACCATTCTGGTCATTCTCCCCTTAACCTTCTCTGCTCTAAGGAGAACAACCCCAGCTTCTCCAGTCTCTCCACATCACTGAAGTCCCTCATCCCTGGTACCATTCTGGTCAATCTCCTCTGCCCCCTCTCTAAGGCCTACACATTTTTCCTGAGGTGTGGTGCCCAGAATTAGTCACAATGCTCCAGCTGGGGCCTAACCAATGTTTTATAAAGGTTTAGCATAACTTCCTTGATTTTTGTACTCTATGCCGCAGTTTAGAAGGCCAAGGGTCTCGTATGCCTTTTTTAACAGTCATCTCAACTTGTCCCGTCACCACCTGAGAATTGTGTACGTACACACCCAGGTCTCTCCATTCCTGAACCTTCTTTAAAATTGTACCGTCTATTTCATATAACCGCTACTCATTCTTTCTACCAAAGTGTGTCACTTCACACTCCTCTGCGTTAAATTTCATCTGCCACGTGCCTGTCCGTTTTACCGGTCTGTCTCCGTGCTCCTGAAGTCTGTTTCTGTCCTCCTCACTGTTTACTGCGTTTCCGAGTTTCGTGTCATCTGCAAACTTTGACATGATGCCCTGTATACCCAAGTCCAGGTCATTAATATATATCAAAAGGAGCAGTGGTCCTAGCACCGACCCCTGGGGGGGACATCACTGCACGCTTCCCTCCAGTCCGAAAAACAACCGTTCACTGCCACTCTCTGCTTTCTGTCCCTTAGCCAATTTTATACCCATGCTGCTATTGCCCCTTTAATCCCACGGGCTTCAATCTTGCCAACAAGTGTAATAATTTATCAAACACCTTTTAAATTCCATTAGCTCATCAACCGCTCTACCTTAATCAAGAATCTCTGTTACTGCATCAAAGTACTCAATCAAGTTAGTCAAACACGATTTGCCTTCCACAAATCTGTGCTGGCTGTCATTCAGCAACACATTTTTCCGACCGACAGTTAATTTTGTCTCGGATTATCGTCTCTAAACGTTTCCCCACCGCCCACGGTCGGCTGATGGTCCTGTAATTGCCGGGTTTATCCCTCTCCCCTTTTTTAAATGGCGCTGTAACATTTGCAATCCTCCAGCCCTCTGGCACCATCCCCGTATCCAAGGAGGATTGGAAGATTGTGGCCAGAGCCTCCACAATTTCTACCTTTACTTCCCTCAGCAACCCAGGATGTATCCTATCCGGAGCGGGTGACTTTTCTACTTTGAGTGCTGCTGCCAACCTTTTAAATGTCACTTTATCTACTTTATCTCCTCCTTTCTTCTTCTTAGGCAGTCCCTCGGAACCGAGGATGACTTGCTTCCACATTAAAAATTAGTTCTCAGGTGACTGATGAGTCCAATGCGGGACCTACAGTCTCTGTCATAGGTGGGGCAGACGGTGGTTGAAGGGGGCAGGTGGGTGGGGTGCTTGGGTTGACGTGCGCTCCTTGCGCTGCCTGCGCTTGGCTACCGCTTGCTCCCGGCAAAGAGACTCGAGGTGTTCGGCGCCTTCCCGGATGCTTCTCCTCTACTTTGTGCTGCAGTCTTGGGCCAGGGATTCCCAGGTGTCAGTGGGGATGTTACACTTTTTCAAGGAGCCTTTGAGGGTGTCCTTGAAGCGTTTCCTCTGCCCACCTGGGGCTCTCTTGCCGTGCCAGAGCTCCGAGTAGAGCACTTGTTTTGGGAATCTCGTATCGGGCATGCGGACAATGTGACCTGTCCATCGGAGCTGATCGAACGTGGTCAAAGCTTCGATGCTGGGGCTGTTGGCCTGAGCAAGAACACTGACGTTGGTGCGCCTATCCTGCCAACGGATTTGCAGGATCTTGCGGAGGCAGCGTTGGTGGTACCTCTCCAGTGCTTTGAGGTGCCTGCTGTACATGGTCCATGTCTCTGAGGCATACAGCAGGGCGGGTATCACTGCTGCTCTGTAGACCATTGGCAGCAGCAGTGGTCATCATCACATTGCTGTCTGTGGGAGCTTGCTGTGCGCAAATTGGCTGCTGCGTTTCCCACATTTCAACAGTGACTACACTTCAAAAGTACTACATTGGCTGTCAAGTGTGTTGGGACATCCTGAGGTCATGAAAGGCGCTAAAGAAATAACCCACTCTCCCCCCATAGCCCCGTATCAAAGTAGCGTCTGGGGATACAGCGATTGTGGAACATGAGGAGGGAGAGTGTGTGGGATACAGGGAGGAGGAAGGAGAGTGTGTGGGATACGGGGAATTTGGAGCTTACAGGAAACAAGGGAGGGCTGAGAGTAGATGGATGCAAAACTTTTTTTTTTATTCGTTCACGGGATGTCGGCGTCGCTGGCAAGGCCAGCATTTATTGCCCCTTGAGAAGGCGGTGCTGAGCCGCCGCCTTGAACCGCTGCAGTCCGTGTGGTATTAGGAAGGGAGTTCCAGGATTTTGACCCAGTGACGATGAAGGAACGGCCGATATATTTCCAAGGCTGGACGGTGTGTGACCTGAAAGAAAGACTTGCATTTATATAGCGCCCTTCACGACCACCGGACACCTCAAAGCGCTTTACAGCCAATGAAGTACTTTTGAATTACTTTTGTTGTAATTTGGGAAATGCGGCAGCCAATTTGCGCACAGCAAGCTCCCACAAACAGTAATGTGATAATGACCGGATAATCTGTTTCTGTTATGTTGGTTGAGGGATAAATATTGGCCAGGACACCGGGGATAACACCTCCTGCTCTTCTTCGAAATACGTCCACCTGAGAGGGCAGACGGGGGCCTCGGTTTAACGTCTCATCCGAAAGACGGCACCTCCGACAGTGCAGCACTCCCTCAGCACTGCACTGGTGTGTCAGCCTAGCTTTATGTGCTCGTGTCCCTGGAGTGGGACTTGAACCCACAACCTTCTGACTCCGAGGCGAGTGTGCTGCCCACTGAGCCACGGCTGACACTGACACTTGGTGTAGTGACTCAAGGGGCGGTGTTCCCATGCGCCTGCTGCCCTTGTCCTTCTCGGTGGCAGAGGCCGCGGGGTTTGGGAGGCGCTGCGGAAGAAACTGATGCACGGTGTTTTTTTTCTGATGAATTGCAGGCACTGCATGAACCCATCAATCCAGACCGCGACACGCTGCCCGATCTGACCCTGGAGGACCCGAAGAGATTGGAGCAGGAGAAGATTCTCCTCAGTAACCTGCGCGAAGTATTGGAGCAGGCCAACTTCAACGCGCTGTCGGACGAAACTATCAAGTACGCACTTTCGCAACACGATCCGCTCTTTAAATCCCAGGTAGGCTCCAACACCTCCTGTACTTGAAGCCCCTCCCCTTACCGTCTAGAACTAGATAAGCTGAAGAACGAAAGAGATAAGAGCAGGAGTCGGCCATACGGCCCCTCGAGCCTGCTCCGCCATTCAATAAGATCATGGCTGATCATCGACCTCAACTCCACTTTCCCGCCCGATCCCCATATCCCTTGATTCCCCTAGAGCCCAAAAATCTATCTTTTTTTTATTCATTGATGGGATGTGGGCGTCGCTGGCTAGGCCTGCATTTAGTGCCCATCCCTAATTGCCCTTAAGATGGTGGTGAGCCGCCTTCTTGAACCGCTGCAGTCCATATGGTGTCGGTACACCCACAATGCTGTTAGGAAGGGAGTTCCAGGATTTTGGCCCAGCGACAGTGAAGGAACGGCGATACAGGTCCAAGTCAGGATGGTGTGTGGCTTGGAGGGGAACTTGTAGGTGGTGATGTTCCCATGCGTCTGCTGCCCTTGTCCTTCTAGGTGGAAGAGGTGGCGGGTTTGGGAGGTGCTGCCGAAGAAGCTTTGGCGAGTTGCTGCAGTGCATCTTGTAGATGGTACACACTGCAGCCACGGTGCGCCGGTGGTGGAGGGAGTGAATTTTGAAGGTGGTGGATGGGGTGCCAATCAAGCGGGCTGCTTTGTCCTGAATGGTGTCGAGCTTCTTGAGTGTTGTTGGAGCTGCACTCATCCAGGCAAGTGGAGAGTATTCCATCACACTCCTCATCTAGCTCAGCCTTGAATATACTCAACGATTCAGCATCCACAGCCCTCTGAGGTTGTGAATTCCAAAGATTCACAACCCTTTGAGTGAGTAAAATTTCTCATCTTCTAAATGGCCGACCCCTTATCCTGAGACTATGCCCCCTAGTTCTAGACACTCCAGCCAGGGGGACCAACCTCTCAGCATCTACCCTGTCAATCCCCCTCAGAATCTTGTATGTTTCAATGAGATCACCTCTCATTCTTCTAAACTCCAGAGAGTATCGGCCCATTCGACACAATCTCTCACCATAGTACAGCCCTCTCGTCCCAGGAATCAATCTAGTGAACCTTCGTTGCACCGCCTCCAAGGCAAGTGTATCCTTCCTTAGATAAGGAGACCAGAACTGTGCCCAGTACTCCAGGTGTGGTCTCACCAAGGCCCTGTACAACTTTAGCAAGACTTCCTCACTCTCATACTCCAACCCCCTTACAATAAAGGCCAACACACCATTTGCCTTCCTCATTGCTTGCTGTACCCGCATGCCAGCTTTCTGTGTTTCTTGCACCCAAATCCCTCTGAACACCAACGTTTAATAGTTTCACACCATTTCAAAAACATTAACGGCCCAGAAATTCGGGTCGGGGGCTTCCCGTGGGTGCAAGCCCCCGACCTGCACTTACCCAGCGCGCCGGCCGTTGAGCTGTGGGCCCGCGTGGGATTCCGATCCTGGGCCTCCTCCCACTGCCGGCGCGCAGTGCTTGTGTATCCCGGGGGCGCAGTTAGCTCGATGCGTCCCCTGGGATCACGTGGGCCATGGAGAGCCAATCGGAGCAGGGAATGCTCCATTCATAAGTTTGACAGGAAGTGCTGTCAAACTTAGAAATACTACGAGCCCCAAAACATCACTAAATCTTGAAATAATTTTTTTTTTAAATCACATTTTTTAAATAAACTATAAATTACATGAAATAACTATTTTAAACAATAATTTTAATTTTTGAAAAAATTATTTTATTTTGTAACAGGGCTAAAAATAACCTTACCTTTCTTTAAAGTATTTAAAAATAATAAACCTGTGGAAACAATGTTTTAATTTTAATTAATTCACCACTTACCTTGTTAAAAGCAGGCCTTGCGCCTGCTTTTTAAATGTGTAACTTCTGGAGACTTACCCTCCCGGGAAAACCTGCAAAAACAACGTAAGTTCGATGCGCACGCGCTGCCTCTCCGGCGCACGCGTTCGACTTCTGAACCCCTTCGTTCAGGGGAACGGAAGTGCCGGTTTCCCGCACATGGGCAGTGCATGCACGAAACCGGCACTTCCATTGGGCTTACAGGTGAGTACCCCGTGCGTACTCACCCGTGGAGACCCGAAGTTCTGGGCCGTTATGTTTTTCCATTTTTCCTACCAAAGTGAATAACCTCACATTTCCCCACATTAAACTCCCTCCGCCACCTTACTGCCCACTCACCTAACCTGTCCATATCCCTTTGCAGGCTCTTTGGCCTAGAAATTTGTAACTTTCAAAAGGCGAATTGGATATATCCTTGAAAAGGGCTATGTGGAAAGAGGAAGGGAGTGGGAGTGGGTTCCTTCAAAGTACCGGCACAGGCACGATGGGCCGAATGGCCTCTGACGGACAAAACTACTAGGCACTTGGTCTAAGCGTTAAACAACTGTTTTTCAACATAGAGGTCTTGTTGTGCCCTTTACTAGTTCCTGTTAATGTCCTGCGCAAGCTGGGCCCGTGCCCGAGTATTTATACTCTCCCTGGACAGCGCTACCCGCAGGCCGCCCAGTATTATTTCATAAGTCTTTCTTTCATGAATGACTGATTCATGTCAGCCTCCATCCGCGTCGTACCATTCTATGATTCCAGCACTAGAGCAAAGCTTTCATAGCCCGACCAACGGATGGAATTACTTGGCTGGCGCGCGCGTGGCTGGGCCTCTTGCTCTCAGCTTCCTATTTCGCTCGCGCCTCTTTAAGATGGGACGGCCTCTCCCTCCCGCCCGCCCTCCCCCCAGCGAGCCGAGCTGAACAATCTGCCCTCTCTCTCTCTCTCTCCTCTTCCCCCAGGTGAAAGTCGACGTGGCGCGTTACGAGTACATGAAGTTCTGGGCACTCGGCGTGCGAGTGGGAGCACCGCCAAGGGAGATGAAGAAGATGATGCAGTCCACGTTCTTCCAGCGCAAGGTGAAGGCGCCGATGAACCGGTAAGGGCGCCCTCCGCGTTGGGGGGGGTGGTAACGCAAGACATCGGCGGTCGCTTACGGATAACGGGCGCACCGCGCGGATTGCGAGTGTCAACGGCCACCCTTTGACATGAATCAGTCATTCATGGAAGAAAGACTTATGAAATTAAGCATGCAGGTGCAGCAGGCGGTTAAGAAGGCAAATGGTATGTTGGCCTTCGTAGCGACAGGGTTCGAGTACAGGAACAAGGATGTCTTGCTGCAGTTGTACAGGGCCTTGGTGAGACCACATCTGGAGTATTGTGTGCAGTTTTGGTCGCCTTATCTGAGGAAGGATGTTCTTGCCTTGGAGGGAGTGCAGCGAAGATTCGCCAGGCTGATACCTGGGGTGGCAGGAATGACATGTGAGGAGAGATTGGGTCGATTGGGCTTGTACTTGCTGGAGTTTAGAAGAATAGGAGGGGATCTCATTGAAACTTATAAAATTCTAACAGGACTAGATAGACTAGATGCAGGAAGGATGTTCCCGATGGTCGGGGAGTCCAGAACCAGGGGTCACAGTCTAAGGATAAGGGGTAAGCCATTTAGGACAGAGATGAGGAGGAATTTCTTCACCCAGAGAGTGGTGAACCTGTGGAATTCTCTACCAAAGAAGGCAGTAGAGGCCAATTCATTAAATATATTCAAGAAGGAGTTAGATATATTTCTTAAGGCTAAAGGGATCAAGGGATATGGGGAGAAGGCAGGAACAGGGTACTGAATTTGGATGATCAGCCATGATCTCATTGAATGGCGGAGCAGGCTCGAGGGGCTGAATGGCCTACTCCTGCTCCTATCTTCTATGTTTCTATGAATTAATACTGAGCGGCCTATGGGTGGCGCTGTCCAGGGAGAGTATAAATACTCGGGCATGGGCCCAGCTTGCTCAGAACATTCTTTAACAGGAACTAGTGAAGGACACAACTGGACCTCCATGTTGAAAAACAGTTGATTAAAGCTTTGTTTAATGCTTAGACCAAGTGCCTAGTAGTTATCTTGCGTCACCCCTTTTTAATGATTTGATTTGTTCTCTGGAGGCCCATTGCCCGCCCCACCTTTTTAAAAAAAAAATTGATTCTCGGGACGTGGGCGTCACTGGCAAGGCCGGCTTTTCTTGCCCATCCCTTGTTGCCCCCTTGAGAAGATGGTGGTGACGCCATCGCTGAGGAAGCCTTGGCGAGCTGCTGCAGTGCATCTTGCGGTTGGTATGCACTGCAGCCATGGCGTGCTAACACCCGCCCAAGTCACATACAAATTTCGTCTGACTATGCTCCTGTGAAGTGCCTTATGATGGGTCAGTGCAAATGCTTACCTGCCTTGGAGCGTTTCACTGTGTTAAAAGGCGCCTATATAAATGCAAGTTGTCGTTAGCGCAGAGAGGTTTACGGGGAGATGTACCAGGGATGCAGGACTTCAGTTATGTGGAGAGACTGGGGTTGTCCTGCTTCGGGCAGAGGAAGTTAAGGGGAGATTTGGTAGAGATGTTCAAAATCATGAACATAAGAAATAGGAGCAGGAGTAGGCCATACGGCCCCTCGAGCCTGCTCCGCCATTCAATAAGATCATAGCTGATCATCGACCTCAACTCCACTCTCCCCGCCCGATCCTTAGATTCCCCTAGAGTCCAAAAATCTATCGATCTCTCCTGGTCCCTCAGCACCTCCTCTCTGGCGAAGAAGGCCCAGCAGCGCCTATATTTCTTGAGGAGGCTGAAGGGATGTAATCTGTCACCCCCGATCCTCTCTAACTTCTACCGCTGCACTATAGAGAGCATCCTGACAAACTGTATCACGGTATGGTACGGCAGCTGTAGCTCCCATGACCGGAAAGCCCTGCAGCGGGTAGTCAAAACTGCCCAACGCATTACCGGCACCCGGCTACCGACCATAGAACATATATATCAGAAACGCTGCCTACGGAGGGCACGGTCCATCATCAAAGACCCTACCCACCCCAGCCACAGTCTGTTCGCCCTCCTACCATCTGGAAGACGCTACAGATGCATTCGCACCCGTACGACCAGATTTAGGAACAGCTTCTTTCCCAGGGCTGTCATCCTACTGAACTCCACAAATAAACACTAAAGCCTGCACATCTGCCGATGCACTTTATTATGGTCATATTTATGCTAATATATATGTACAAATGTATGTTGAAATGTTTAAGTGTCCTAATCCAAATTGTACACTCTCGGGAGCCGCAAGCCTACATTTCGTTGTACTGCACTTGTGCACTAACAATGACAATAAAATTTGATTTGATTTGATTTGAATATACTCAACGACTGAGCCTCCACAGCCCTCTGGGGCAGAGAATTCCAAAGATTCACCACCCTCTGAGTGAAGAAATTCCTCCTCATGTCAGTCCTAAATGGCCGACCCCTTATCCTGAGACTGTGACCCCTGGTTCTAGATTCTCCAGCCAGGGGGAAACAACCTCTCAGCCCTGTCAATCCCCCACAGAATCTTATATGTTTCAATGAGAGAAAGGGGGAAAAACTGAGTCGCGCCTCCTTTGGGGCACTAACTGCGCTACTTTTAGCGCCCCGAAAAAATGAGGGGCCGAAATTCATCGGTAGCGCCCCAAGAGGGAGGCGAGGTGCCACTGGAAGCGCCCCGCCTCCCTCTTGGGGCACTGCGAGTGAATGTCGCGGCGCTAGGTGCTGCAGTACTGCAGGCCTTCCTCCCCTTATTGAAGGGGAGGGGCCTTGCGCAGCGCGATCCGGGGCCCAGCTGGGCCACCAGGGATCGGAGTACCGGCAAAAGAGCCCGGCACTCAAGGGAAGTGCCAGACTCACGGAGCTGACTGGGGGTGGGGGGGGGGGCTGCAGAGGAGGCCGGGGACGGCAGAGGGGGCAGGTGCTGGCAGGCGGCCAGCAACCAAAATGGCCGCCCAGCACCTTCCCGTTAATTAGTGCCGCACGTACGCCCCCCTGACCCCGTTGGGCATAGCGTCCGGCGGTAAGTCAGGGGGTGCTACCGAAGATCGTGGACGGGGCGCGAGCGGGGCGCTGCGCACGGCGATGACATCATCGCCGGCGGTGCAGCGCTGCGGGGCGCTAACGGTTACCGCCGCCGCTAACCTCCTGCTGAATTGCGCAGGAGGCGTTGGTGGCACCGTGCCCGGGCGCTAGTTGCTTTGTGCCACGTTAGCGCCCTCCTTGGGCGGTAACCGGAGGCACAAAGCAACTGAATTTTTAGGCCAAAGGGTTTAGATGGAGTAAGTATGAAAAAACCTGTCAGGAGGGTCATTAACCAGAGGATACAGATTTATGATAATTGGCAAAAGAACCAGTGGGTGAGATGAGGAGAATTTTTTTTTTTTACACACAGCGAGTTGTGATCTGGAATGCGCTGCCTGAAAGGGTGGCGGAAGCCAATTCAATAATAACTTTCAAAAGGGAATTGGATAAATACTTGAAAAGGAGAAATTTGTAGGGATCTGGGGAAAGAGCAGGGCGGAGAGGGACTCATTGTATAGCTCATTCAAAGAGCCGGCACAGGCACGATGGGCCAAATGGCCTCCTTCCCTGCTGTATTATTCTATGATTCTGTGATAAAGATTTGAGTGAGACCATGCAAAAATGCTCAGAGCTTGTTGCAGTTTAATAGTGCAATCGGTACACAATGAGTAGCCAAGTATATTTTTGGACAGGGTGGCCACATTTAGTGTGGCGAGCGGCCCCATGTTTAATGTGAGCAGCATGGCCATGTTTAATCTGGGCACAGTGACCATGTTTAGTGTGAGGAGAACATAAGAACATAAGAAATAGGAGCAGGAGTAGGCCAATCGGACCCTCGAGCCTGCTCCACCATTCAATAAGATCATGGCTGATCTGATCCTAACCCCAAATCTTCTATCACTCTGCATCCACCCGAACCCATGTGATCTCCCGGGAGAGGCGAAAAACCAGATAAAGACCCAATGGCCAATTTGGGAGAAAAAAATCTGGGAAATTCCTCTCCGACCCATCTAGGCGATCGAAATTCTTCCAGGAGATCACTCTGTCCCTATATTTTCTACAGTACTTACCTTCTGTAAAGGCGATCTCCACCCCAGCCAGGAACAGGAATAAAACCATCTCCTGAAATCTAACACAGAATTAGAACACAGTAGGAGCAGAACAAGGCTACACGGCCCCTGGGCCCGCTCCACTACCCACAGGGCCATGACCATTCCGAACCTAGACTCATGTCCAATTTCCTGCCCGCTCCCCGTAACCCTTAATTCCCTTTACTTCTAGGAAACTATCTATTTCTGTTTTAAATTTATTTAATGATGTAGCTTCCACAGCTTTCTGGGGCAGCAAATTCCACAAACCTACCACCCTCTGAGTGAAGAAGTTTCTCCTCATCTCAGTTTTGAATGAGCAGCCCCTTATTTTAAGATTATGCCCCCTAGTTCTAGTTTCACCCACCATTGGGAACATCCTCACCGCATCCACCCGATCAAGCCCCTTCACAATCTTATATGTTTCAATAAGATCGCCTCTCATTCTTCTGAACTCCAATGAGTAGAGTCCCAATCTACTCAACCTCTGCTCATATGACCACCCCCTCATCCCCGGGATTAACCGAGTGAACCTTCTTTGTACTGACTCGAGAGCAAGTATGTATTTTCTTAAGTATGGACACCAAAACTGTACGCAGTATTCCAGGTGCGGTCTCACCAATACCTTGTACAACTGCAGCAATACCTCCCTGTTTTTATATTCCAACCCCCTAGCAATAAAAGCCAACATTCCATTGGCCTTCTTAATCACTTGCTGCACCTGCATACCAACTTTTTGAGTTTCGTGCACCAGGACCCCCAGATCCCTTTGTACTACAGTACTTTCCAGTTTCTTGCCATTAAGATAATAACTTGCTCTATGATTTTTCCTGCCAAAGTGCATAACCTCACACTTTCCAGTATTGTATTCCATCTGCCAAATCTCTGCCCACTTACTTAGCCTGTCTATGTCCCTTTGCAGGTTTTTTACGTCCTCCTCACTCACTACTTTCTGTCCCATCTTTGTATCATCTGCAAACTTTGATATGTTACACTCGGTCCCCTCCTCCAAATCGTTAATATAGATTGTAAAGAGTTGGGGACCCAGCACTGACCCCTGCGGAACACCACTAGTTACTGGTTGCCAATCTGAGAACGAACCATTTATCCCAACTCTCTGCTTTCTGTTAGAGAGCCAATCCTCCACCCACGCTAGAATATTACCCCCAATCCCGTGATTTTTTATCTTGAGCAATAATCTTTTGTGTGGCACCTTGTCAAATGCCTTTTGGAAGTCTAAATACACTATGTCTACTGGTTCCCCTTTATCCACCCTGTATGTTACTTCCTCAAAGAACTCAAGCAAATTTGTCAAACATGACTTCCCCTTCATGAAACCATGCTGAGTTTGTCCTATTAAATTATGTTTATCCAAATGTCCAGTTACTGTCTCCTTAATAATGGACTCTAACATTTTACCAACCACAGATGTTAGGCTAACAGGTCTATAGTTTCCAGCCTTCTGCCTACTACCCTTTTTAAATAAGGGTGTTACATTAGCAGTTTTCCAATCTGCCAGGACCTTTGCTGAGTCCAGTGAGTTTTGGAAAATTATTACCAATGCATCCACAATCCCTACCGCTACTTCCCTCAAGACCCTAGGATGCAAGCCATCAGGTCCAGGGGATTTATCCTGCTTAAGTCCCATTATTTTACCAAGTACCACTTCCTTAGTGATTTTAATCGTATTTAGTTCCTCCCCCCCTAGAGCCCCCTGTTTGTCCAGTGTTGGGATATTCTTAGTGTCCTCTACTGTAAAGACTGATACAAAATAATTGTTCAGTGTTTTTGCCATCTCCATGTTTCCCACCATTAATTTCCCGGTCTCATCCTCTAAGGGACAACATTTACTTTAGCCACCCTTTTTCTTTTTATATAACTATAGAAACTTTTACTGTCTGTTTTTATATTTTTTGCTAATTTACTTTCATAATCTATCTTCCCTTTCTTAATCAATCTTTTAGTTATTTTTTGCTGTCTTTTAAAGACTTCCCAATCTTCCATCCTCCCACTAGATTTGGCGACCTTATATGCCCTTGTTTTTAGTCGGATACTATCCTTAATTACTTTACTTAGCCACGGATGGCTGTCTTTTCTTTTACACCCTTTTTTCCTCAGTGGAATATATTTTTTTGGAAGTTATAAAATACTCCTTAAATGTGCACCACTGGTGATGTACCGTCTTACCCTTTAATCTATTTTCCCAGTCCACTCTAATTAATTCCGCTCTCATACCTTCATAGTCTCCTTTATTCAAGCTCAGCACGCTTGTTTGAGATCCAACCTTCTCACCCTCTAATTGAATATGGAACTCAACCATGTTATGGTCACTCATTCCAAGGGGATCCTTTACTAGGACATTTTTAATTAATCCTGTCTCATTACACAGGACCAGATCTGAGGTTGCTTGCCCCCTGGTCGGTTCAGTTACATACTGCTCAAGAAACCCATCCCTAATACACTCAATGAACTCTTCCTCAAGGCTGCTCTGCCCAATTTGATTTGTCCAGTTAATATGATAATTAAAATCCCCCATAATTATAGCTGTTCCCTTATTACAAGCCTCAACTATTTCCTGATTAATACTCCGTCCAACAGAGTTGCAACTGTTCGGAGGCCTATAGACTACACCCACTAGTGTTTTTTTCCCCTTATTATTCCTTATCTCCACCCAAACTGTTTCACTATCCTGCTCCTTTGACCCAATATCATTTCTCTGTATTATAGTGATTCCTTCCTTTATTAACATAGCCACCCCACCTCCTCTCCCTTCCTGCCTGTCCTTCCTGATTGTTAAATAACCTGGTATGTTTATTTCCCAGTCATGGTCACCCTGCAGCCATGTTTCTGTAATGGCCACAAGATCATACCCATATGTCATTATTTGTGCCGTTAACTCATTCATTTTGTTACGAATGCTACGTGCATTCAGATAAAGAACTTTCAAATATGTTTTGTAACACTTAGTTCCTGTTTTTTCCCTTTTTAGTACTTCACTTTTTACTCCATACCTTCTGTCCCTTCCTGACACATTCTGTTTTTTAATTCCCCCACTGCTACCTAAGTCTATGACCTTCTCTGTTGTCATTTCTATTATTTGCTCTCTAGAAACCTCCCCCCCAACTAATTAGTTTAAAGCCCTCTCTACAGCCCTAGTTATATGATTCGCCAGGACTCTAGTCCCAGCACTGGCCAAGTGGAGTCCGTCCCAACGGAACAGCTCCCTCCTGTCCCAGTACTGGTGCCAGTGTCCCAAGAAGCAAAACCCATTTCTCCCACACCAGTCTTTGAGCCACGCATTTAACGCTTTAATTTTATTTATCCTAGCCATATTCGCTCGTGGCTCAGGTAATAACCCAGAGATTATTACCCTTGAGGTTCTGTTTTTTAATTTGACCCCTAGCTGCTCATACTCCTTTAACAGAACCGTCTTCCTTGTCCTATCTACGTCGTTTGTACCAACATGGACCACGACAACTGGATCCTCCCCCTCCCACTCCAAGTTTCTTTCCAGCCCAGAAGAGATGTCCTTAACCCTGGCACCAGGCAGGCAACACAGCCTTCGGGACTCCCGCTCTTGACTGCAGAGAACCCTATCTATCCCCCTAATGATACTACCCCCTACCACTACAACATTTCTTTTTACTCCCTCCACTTGAATGGCCCCCTGTACCACGGTGCTGTGGTCAGGTTGCTCATCCTCCCTGCAGTCCCCACTCCCGCCCTCACAGGGAGTAAGTACCTCGATCCTGCTGGACAAGAACAAGGGCTGCGTCTCCTTCAACACTACATCCTGGATCCCTGTACCTCCTCACTCGTAGTCACACCGTCCTGTCCCTGACCACGGACTACATCTGCAGTAATTAACTTCATAGGTGTGACCATCTCCTGAAACATAGAGTCCAGGAACTTCTCCCCCTCCCTGATGTGTCGCAGTGTCTGAAGCTCGGTCTCCAGCTCCATAACATGGAACTTGAGTTCCTCTAGCAGCAAACACTTGTCGCAGATGTAATCACCGTGAGCCTCAATGGGGTTCACCGGCTCCCACATCTCTCAACAGTAACACATCACCTGCTCCATTCTATATAATTAATTTAATTTCTTATTATTAGTTATGAAGACCCTGCCCGGATATATATGATAATATCACACCACTATTCAATAGGACTTACCAACTTAAAGGTATAAAAGAGAAGAGAAGGAAGAAAACCAACCAACCAGCTGATCACCAACCTCCTCCTTGAATACTGTCTGTGGGGCCTGTTTGGTTGACTCGTCTCGCTGCTCCGCCTCCGCAGTGCTGTCTAAGCCTGGGAGTGGGGAACAAAACAGAGCAAAAAATACACCCTCACCTCCCACTTATCCGAACTCTCCCACTTAGCAAAACTCCAACAGCACTCAATGCACAAAGCACTCCGTCCACTGCACTAGCCCCTCCCCTTTTATACCCGGATTCTACTTCCTGTTTAAACTGCCCAAGAGTTTAAAAAACCCTTAAAAAATTAAACTTACTTCAAATAATTGACTTCTTAACACACTAAAATTCACAAAATACACTTAAATGATTTTTCTCCCACTTAGCAAAACTCCAACAGGGTGGCCATCTTTGGAATGGGCATGGCAGCCATGTTTAATGTCAGCAGGGAAGCCATCTTTAGAATGGGCATGGTGGCCATGTTTAATGTCAGTGGGGAGGCCATCTTTGGAATGGGCATGGTGGCTATGTTTAATGTCAGCAGGGAAGCCATCTTTAGAATGGGCATGGTGGCCATGTTTAATGTCAGTGGGAAGGCCATCTTTGGAATGGGCATGGTGGCTATGTTTAATGTCAGCGGGGAGGCCATCTTTAGAATGGGCATGGTGGCCATGTTTAATGTCAGTGGGGAGGCCATCTTTGGAATGGGCATGGTGGCTATGTTTAATGTCAGCGGGGAGGCCATCTTTAGAATGGGCATGGTGGCCATGTTTAATGTCAGTGGGGAGGCTATCTTTAGAATGGGCATGGTGGCCATGTTTAATGTCAGTGGGGAGGCCATCTTTAGAATGGGCATGGTGGCCATGTTTAATGTCAGTGGGGAGGCCATCTTTAGAATGGGCATGGTGGCCATGTTTAATGTCAGCGGGGAGGCCATCTTTAGAATGGGCATGGTGGCCATGTTTAATGTCAGCGGGGAGGCCATCTTTGGAATGGGCATGATGGGCATGTTTAATGTCAGCGGGGCGGCCATCTTTGGAATGGGCATGGTGGCCATCTTTGGAATGAGCGTGGCGGCCATGTTTCATGTGGGCAGGGAGGGCATCATTGGAGTGGGCACAGCGGCCATGCTTGATATGGGCAGGGTGGCTATCTCTGAAGGGGGCACGGTGGGCATGTTTAATAGGATGACAAGAGTGAAGACGCTTGGGGTAGCCCTGAGGACAGTGTATCAATGCAAATCTTTCTTTCCCTCCTCTCCCCCCTCACTCCCGCAGGCGGTACTGCAAGCGGGTACTAGTTGCATCTCGCCTGCGGAACGGCCAGCTGATCCTGAAGTCGTTCAAGGACGTCCCCCTGGAGAGCCTGGAGCACCTGCTGCCGGAAGTGCAGATGCACATCCCCTTCTACGACCGTACCTTCCTCTACTTCACCCTGGTGGCGGGGGGCTCGGCCATGCTCGGCAACTTGACGGTGCTGGGCTTCTACAGCCTGCAGGTGGACTTCCTGCTGGTGCTGTTGCTCTTCGGCACCCTGATGATCCACCGCTCCCTGCGCCTCTTCCAGCTCAAGCGCAACGAGCGAGCCCTGGGCCACTCCAACATGCTGTACAAGAAGACCACCTCCAACAACGGCGAGCTGCTGGTGGCCCTGGTCCACCGGGCCCAACAGGAGCATATCAAGGAGCTGATGCTGGCCCACACCTTCACCCTCCTCCACCAGCGTCGCCGCACCGACACATCGGCCGATTGTGGTGAGTAACACTCTCTCTACACTAGCCCAACAAACACTCCCAGGGCAGGTACAGCATGGGTTAGATACAGAGTAAAGCTCCCTCTACACTGTCCCATCAAACACTCCCAGGGCAGGTACAGCACGGGTTAGATACAGAGTAAAGCTCCCTCTACACTGTCCCATCAAACACTCCCAGGGCAGGTACAGCATGGGTTAGATACAGAGTAAAGCTCCCTCTACACTGTCCCATCAAACACTCCCAGGGCAGGTACAGCACAGGTTAGATACAGAGTAAAGCTCCCTCTACACTGTCCCATCAAACACTCCCAGGGCAGGTACGGCATGGGTTAGATACAGAGTAAAGCTCCCTCTACACTGGCCCAACAAACACTCGCAGGGCAGGTACGGCATGGGTTAGATACAGAGTAAAGCTCCCTCTACACTGTCCCATCAAACACTCCCAGGGCAGGTACAGCATGGGTTAGATACAGAGTAAAGCTCCCTCTACACTGTCCCATCAAACACTCCCAGGGCAGGTACAGCACAGGTTAGATACAGAGTAAAGCTCCCTCTACACTGTCCCATCAAACACTCCCAGGGCAGGTACAGCACAGGTTAGATACAGAGTAAAGCTCCCTCTACACTGTCCCATCAAACACTCCCAGGGTAGATACAGCACGGGTTATGTAACGTCCGTGTGTAATTGAGACACGGACTGCAGGAGTTGGTTATAACAGGTGTTTACTGAATGGAGACAAAACTGGAACTACAATGCAAGGTTACTGCACAGGCTTATATACAGGGGTGGTCACTACTGGTACTGCAGTATACAGGGGCTGCAGAATATAGTTCCTTCTTCAGGTTACATACACTACAATTCCTCCCCTTTTAGCTAAACAGTACATAACATTCGATTAATAGTTAAATAACATATTTACAATTACAGTTGCTATGTACATTAGCTGAAGTTAATCAATTATAAATTCAGTCTTTGAGGAGGCTTCCTGATTCTGTCCAGATAACGCCTCTTTGGGGTATCAGGTTCTTCTGGCAAAGTTGATTCGGGATCAACGTCGTTGTTTGGTTCGTCTGCTTCCAATATCACCGATTCTGAGGTAGATGCAATTGGTACTTCGGTTTCATCACCAGGTGTATAGGATCGCGGTGTAGATTTGACGTTTTCCAGTGACTCTAGAATCTGGTCAGCATGGCGTCTTACAATGCTCTCTCCAACGTCCACGGTATACATTAGAGGTCCTTGCCGTGTGCAGATCGTTCCTGGCTGCCATTTCTCTGTGCGGTAGTCCCGGGCTAAAACTGGTTGACCTATCTTGAAACTCCTGGTTGGCCTTTCATTCATATTCTGAAACTGCCTGTTCTCCACATCTCTTCTGATGTTTGGCTTAACCAAATCCAAGCGGCATCTTAGTCTTCGATTGAAGAACATCATGGCTGGGGTTTGGTTGGTAACCGCATGTGTCGCATTCCGGTAGGCAAACAAGAAGTTATCCACCTTGTGATGTAGGGGTATGTGTTCATTACACATTGCCTTGATAGCCTTCTTGAATGTTTGTGACAGTACCGCTCCAATGCCGTAGGGAGACGCATCACACGCCAGTCTTATTGGTAGTGATGGGTTGTAGTGAGCCAATACTTCTCTTGAAGTGATCAGGTCTTCACACTTCTGAAAGGCCCGCTTACATTCATCGCTCCATTTCCATGCTACTCCAGTTTGTAGTTGGGCGTTCAGTGGGTGCAGCAGAATTGTGGACAAATTCGGCAAAAACTTATGGTAGTAATTCACCAATCTGAGGAATGACCTCAGTTGCGACACATTTTCAGGCGCTGGAGCCTTAACTGCCGCTTCAATTTTGTCAGGGGACTTATGTAACCCCTCTTCATCAATCACGTGGCCACAATACGATATCTGTTTCTTAAAAAATTCGCACTTGGGACGATTGGCTCGTAGCCCATGTTCTCTTAGTCTAGTGAGCACCTGCTCTAGGTTGGCAAGGTGTTCACTGTCATTTTCACCTGTCACTAGGATGTCGTCCAAGTAACACTGAGTCCCCGGAATCCCTTGCAGGACTTGTTCCATCGTTCTTTGCCATATCGCCGGAGCTGATGCTACTCCGAATACCAGTCGATTATACTGGTAAAGACCTTTGTGAGTGTTTATCGTGAGATATTTCCTAGAGGATTCTTCAACCTCCATCTGCAAATATGCTTGTGCTAGGTCAATTTTTGTAAAACGCTTCCCTCCAGATAGTGAGGCGAAAATATCTTCTATCCT
This sequence comes from Somniosus microcephalus, assembly GCF_052327205.1. NCBI lineage: Eukaryota > Metazoa > Chordata > Chondrichthyes > Squaliformes > Somniosidae > Somniosus > Somniosus microcephalus. The sequence continues at coordinate 26,719,700 of NW_028225187.1, read as the reverse complement.
CGGAAGAGGATACTGTACTGTGTGAAGGACTGGGTTCACAGTCACCTTGAAGTCCCCACAGATGCGAACCTTCCTTGGCTCCTCAGATTTATTGTTTAACGTTTTCTTCATGACAGGAACGATGGGTGTCGCCCACTCGCTCCAGTCGACCTTAGATAACACGCCTGCATTCTCCAGATTCTCCAGCTCTGCCTCGACGGCTGGGCGAATTGCATACGGTACCAGTCTTGCTTTGAAAAACTTGGGAATTGCATTGTCTTCTATTTTTATCGAGGCGGTTACGCCTTTAAGAGTTCCCAGTCCTTGTTGAAATACCTCTTTAGCGTTAGCTAAGATTTTTGACAATCGTCCAGGTGTGACGTCGTCATCCTTTTTACCAGCCACAGTCAGTGCCTGAATGGAGTGCCAGTCTAAACTTATCTTTCTGATCCATTCACGTCCCAATAACGGTGGTCCGCCATCTTGCAGTATGTAAAGATACAATTTCTGTATTTCTTTGCCGTTGTATTCGACAGGCACCCTTATTTTCCCTCAGGTATACTTTCTGCCCCGTATACGTCTTCAAGACCATGGATGTGTCTTTCAAGGGTATGTGTGAGAATAGCCGCTCGTAGTCTCGTCGATTCATGACGGTCAGGGCTGATCCTGTATCCAATTCCATTTTGACTTGGGACCCTGCTATCGTGAGGGTGACCCAAATGGTTCGGTGACCCTCTTTTGCGATTACGTTGTGTAGTTTGAGACAGCTTAGTCTCTTGTTCCCGGATTCACTATCGCTCTTCTGGTCTTCGGAACTACTGTCCGTCATCTTTTGTACTTTCCTGTACTGTTCCTTAGTAGCCTTTTTTGTTGTCGTTAGTCTTCTTCCCGGACCTGCAAACTCATGCAATGTGTCCCATCTTTCTGCATTGCCTGCATGTTTTGTCCTTGGACCAGCAGTCCTTCTGGTCATGGGTTGTTCTGCCGCAGCGATAACATTTTTCGAATCCCCGTGTCATTTCATGGGTGCCGTATTCCTGTGGCTTTTGCTGTATTTCCGCAGCTCCCCTTGCTGCTGCTTCGTACGATACTGCCACGCTGAAAGCCTTATCTAGCGTCAGCTCTTTCTCTGAGAGTAACCTCTTCTGGGTTCCTTCACTCAGGAGTCCACAGACAAATTTGTCCCGTAGGGTATCTGCCAGTCCTGCTCCGAACTGGCAGTGCTTCGATAGCCCGCGTAGTTCTGTAAGGTAATCAGCATCGCTCTCATCTTTATGCTGATTTCTCTTGTGGAATTTAAATCTTTCTGCTATCAGCAGCGGTGTAGGATTTAGGTGTTCCTGTAGGATATCAACAATTCCGTTAAAACTCTTCGCCATCGGTTTGACTGGAGTGATCAGGTTCCGCAATAGGCCGTACGTTCTTGCGCCCATTAAGTTTAGTACTACCGATGCCTTTTTCTCATCGGCTACTTCATTTGCCTTGCAATATACTTCGACTCTTTGCACATACGTGGTCCAGTCTTCTATTGCATTATCGAAGGCAGTGATATTGCCAGTCTTCGGCATCTTGGAGATCTAAGATGGCGCCCCCCGCGCTTTGCCTTCTTCCCCGATTGAACAAAATGGCGCCTCCCGCGCTTTGCCTTCTTCCCCGCTGGATTAAGATGGCGCCTCCCGCGCTTTCTGTCTTTTCCGCTGCTGCTAGCGCTGTTGCTGGCGTTTTTATGCCTTGATGGTGACGCCCTATGGTCTTTGCGCACTTCCCCCCCGCGCTGCTGCCAACGCCGCTCTCCGCGGTCCCCGTGGCAAACTGCAGCTCCTCGCGGCTTTCTGCGCTTCCAAATTCTTTTATGTTAATTACTGTTCCTGTCGTCAGAGCAGACCCTATGGGACACTTTCCTCCCTCTGCTCGGGTCTGTACGCTGCCCGGCTTCGTAGCACCGGCCGCGCCCTGTGTGCTCCACCCTCTCTCTCTCTCCTCTTCCCGACAACGCTGCTCGGCCCCGTTGAAAAGTCACCCGATCGAGCTCTAGCCCGCCGCAGCCCAGGAAGGATCTGTACTACCTGCCACCAGCCCGATTAGCTGGAACACCATAGACTGGATAACCAAGCCCAGCTCTCGACAGCCTCTCCTGCAAATCTTTGAATTCGATGAATCAGAGGGCGGTTGCCCACGGTCGACGCCCGTTTCTTCTGTTTCTTTATTTTCTTTTTGGATTTCTTCCTTCTGGCCTCGACCTCGAACAACTTCGCTTCAGGGATGGATCCCCGTGAGGTGGTGCAGAACTGTAGGTAAGTTCGGATCTGTTCGTCGCCAGTGTAACGTCCGTGTGTAATTGAGACACGGACTGCAGGAGTTGGTTATAACAGGTGTTTACTGAATGGAGACAAAACTGGAACTACTATGCAAGGTTACTACACAGGCTTATATACAGGGGTGGTCAATACTGGTACTGCAGTATACAGGGGCTGCAGAATATAGTTCCTTCTTCAGGTTACATACACTACAGGTTAGATACAGAGTATAGCTCTCTCTACACTGTCCCATCAAACACTCGCAGGGCAAGTACAGCACGGGCTGAGATACAGTGTAAAGCTCCCTCCACACTGTCCCATCAAACACTCCCAGGGCAGGTACAGCACGGAGTTAGATACAGAGTAAAGCTCCCTCTACACTGTCCCATTAAACACTCCCAGGGCAGGTAAAGCACGGGTTAGATACATAGTAAATCTCCATCTACACTATCCCATCAAACGCTCCCAGGGCAGGTACAGCACGGGGTGGATACAGAGTAAATCTCCCTCTACACTGTCCCAACAAACACTCCCAGGGCAGGTACAGCACGGGTTAGATACAGAGTAAAGCTGCCTCTACACTGTCCCATCAAACACTCCCAGGGCAGGTACAGCACGGGTTAGATACAGAGTAAAGCTCCCTCTACACTGTCCCATCAAACACTCCCTGGGCAGGTACAGCACGGGTTAGATACAGAGTAAAGCTCCCTCTACACTGTCCCATCAAACACTCCCAGGGCAGGCACAGCACGGGGTTAGATACAGAGTAAAGCTCTCTCTACACTGTCCCATCAAACACTCCCAGGGCAGGCACAGCACGGGGTTAGATACAGAGTAAAGCTCCCTCTACACTGTCCCAGGACAGCAGCTGGGCCCCGGATCTGACCGCAAAAGGCCGAGAGTTTAGCGTCTGACCGCCCTGTGTTTGCTTTGACCCCGACAGGTGCGGAGATGGCTGCGCTGCTGTCGAGCGAAGTCTCGGACTGGCTGAAAGACAGGACGGGCCTGTCCGTCGCCTTCAATGGAGCCCGAGCCCTGGCCCACCTCCACAGCCTCGAGCGGCAGCTGAGGGAACGCTGAGGCAAGGGTGGCAAGCACAGGGTCGTTGTGGTGCTGCTGGCGGCAGGGGGTGGCGGGGAGGAGCGACAATACCTCGTTCATCGATAACGGGGCTGTGGGTCTCGGAGGCAGCCGGCCAGAGCAGGAAAGGCCCAGGCCCCGGCCCTGGCCCCATCCCCGGCCTGTGCTGAGTTAGGCCCCCTCACCCGGTGTGTTGCTCCTGCGTTGGTGATGCTGGGCGGGGCGCCGGGAGTGGGGGCGTGGCAAACCAATCAGGCGACTCCCGTCTTGGCACCCGCTGCCAGAGGCTCTGCGTGCGGTGGGGGCGATGCCCCCTGCAGTCGAACAGCTGGCGGCAAGGCACTTGCTCCTGAAGGAGAATGGGCCACCAGAATAGGATACACAGGCACCCACGGAGCAGGGACAACCAGCCAGAGAGAGTGAGGGAGAGGGCGCTGTTGGCCGGGGGTGGGGGTGGGAAAGGGGGAAGCGATGACAGGTTTAACAAGATGGCGGGATATGCCCAGCGGGATGAAGTGAGAGGGGGCAGGGTGAGGGAGCGGGGCAGGACTGCGTGAGAGGGTTGTGGGGCGTGGGCACTGGGGTGACCAGAAATGGGGTGTGGCGGAGCTCTATCCAGCTCCATGTGCTACTTCGATCCCAGTGCGGCCAGAGAGTAACTCCCAGGCCTGGGTAGAGTCACAATTCAAAATAAATGGTATTTATTCAAACCACTTCGTCTTTCTCGTAGTTTCTGTGTATCACCCTCCCCTCAGTCGCTGGGTAAGTGTAGGACATCATTAACATCTCTCTCTGTCACTCTCGCTCTGTCTCTCCCTCTCTGTCTCTCCCACTCTCTGTCTCTCCCACTCTCTGTCTCTCCCTCTCTGTCTGTCCCTCTCTCTGTCTCTCCCACTCTCTGTCTCTCCCTCTCTGTCTGTCCCTCTCTCTGTCTCTCCCACTCTCTGTCTCTCCCACTCTCTGTCTGTCCCTCTCTCTGTCTGTCCCTCTCTCTGTCTGTCCCTCTCTCTGTCTGTCCCTCTCTCTGTCTGTCCCTCTCTCTGTCTCTCCCTCTCTCTGTCTCTCCCTCTCTCTGTCTCTCCCTCTCTCTGTCTCTCCCTCTCTCTGTCTCTCCCTCTCTCTGTCTCTCCCACTCTCTGTCTCTCCCACTCTCTGTCTCTCCCTCTCTGTCTGTCCCTCTCTCTTTCTCTCCCACTCTCTGGCTCCCTCTGTCTGTCCCTCTCTCTGTCTCCCTCTCGCTCTCTGTCTCCCTCTCGCTCTCTGTCTCCCTCTCGCTCTCTGTCTCCCTCTCGCTCTCTGTCTCCCTCTCGCTCTCTGTCTCCCTCTCGCTCTCTGTCTCCCTCTCGCTCTCTGTCTCCCTCTCGCTCTCTGTCTCCCTCTCGCTCTCTGTCTCCCTCTCGCTCTCTGTCTCCCTCTCGCTCTCTGTCTCCCTCTCCCTCTCTCTCTCCTCTCCCTCTCTCTCTCCCTCTCCCTCTCTCTCTCCCTCTCCCTCTCCCTCTCTCTCTCCCTCTCTCTCTCCCTCTCCCTCTCCCTCTCCCTCTCCCTCTCCCTCTCCCTCTCCCTCTCCCTCTCCCTCTCTCTCTCTCTCTCCGTCTCCCTCTCGCTCTCCGTCTCCCTCTCGCTCTCCGTCTCCCCCTCGCTCTCCGTCTCCCCCTCGCTCTCCGTCTCCCCCTCGCTCTCCGTCTCCCTCTCGCTCTCTGTCTCCCTCTCGCTCTGTTGCTCTCTGTCTCCCTCTCTCTCTCTGTCTCCCTCTCTCTGTCTCCCTTTCTCTCTGTCTCCCTCTCTCTCTCTCTCTCTGTCTCCATCTCTCAATTTTTCAATTCAATTCAATTCAATTAAAATCGCGTTATTGGCATGATAAGGTACATTTTATGTTGCCAAAGCATCGAAAAACATTTATGGTTGAACACATAAACACAGATCTATTCATACAGTGTATAAACAGATATATCCCTGAGTGCATAAATATACATTCGTATAATTTGTATGTACTCTTTTCTTAGGTTTACTGGTTGTCCCTCTGTTTATGGCAAGCTGTAACATAGTGTGCCGCTAAGGTTACACAGTTTCTCTGTTCCCCTAGTAGGTATGGGAGTTTTTGGTCGTCATTCAAATTTCTGAATTCAGGGCATATTTGTGAGAATTTTGGGTAGAAATTCTCCCTGATGCCCTGATATTTTCCACAAGCTGTGAGGAAGTGCATCTCTGTCTCCACCACTCCCTGACTGCAGTGAGAGCATAACCTGTCCTCTCTTGGCAGCCGGGTCTGTCTGTGTCTGCCTTTTTCGATCGCCAGGCTATGTTCACTAAGTCTGTACCTTGTCAAGGTTTTTCTCAGTTTGCTATCCTTTACCATGGTCAGGTATTCAGCCATGTTGTATTGTCTGTTTAGGGCCAAGTAGCAATTGAGTTTGTTTTGGGTTTTTGTTGTTTCTGCCCAATATGACAGGTATTTTTCCTTTTGCTTAGTGACAATTGTGTTGGGTCGAATTATCTGTGCTACGATGTCACTGTCCTGGGGCTGGTTATTGTTAGTAGTGTTAGTGGTTGCTTCACTGAGTCCCAGGACTAGTTGACTGAGGGTATTCTTCTTTATGGTCCTCTCTTGGCATTTCAAGGCTTTGTAATGATAGCAGTAGGGGTTGCTCATTTTTAGGTGTTTCCAGAATTTGGTGGCTCTTTTTTGGATAGTAATTATTAGTGGATATTGGCCTAGTTCTGCCCTGCATGCATTGTTTATGGTTTTCCTTTGAGTCCGGAGGATACTTTTACAGAATTCTGCATGTAGGATCTCAATTGGGTGTTTGTCCCATTTTGCAAATTCTTGTTGTGTTAGCGGTCCCCACACCTCACTGCCATAGAGTGCAATTGGTTCAATTACTGATTTAAAAATTTTGAGCCAAATGCTAATTGGGATTTCTATTTGGATTGATCTTTTAATGGCATAGAAAGCCCTTCTAGCTTTCTCTTTCAGTTCATTCACAGCCAGATGAAAATTTCCCGTAGAGCTGATTTTTATGCCCAAGTATGTGTCGTTAGTGGTTTGTTCGATTTTAGTTGTTCCTAGTGTGAAATTTATTCTGGGTCCCTGATGTCTGGATCTTTGCTGGAACACAAGGACTTTGTTTTTTTTGGGGGTTTATTGTCAGGGCCCAGGTCTGACAGAATGACTCCAGCAGGTCCAGGTTCTGCTGTAGACCCTCCTTAGTTGGTGACAGCAGAACCAGGTCATCTGCATAGAGGAGGAATTTAACCTTGGATTCATATAGGGTGAGGCCGGGTGCTGTAGATTGTTCAAGTAGTTTTGCCAACTCATTTATGTAAATATTAAAGAGTGTCGGTGAGATGGGCGAGCCCTGTGGGAAGTATTTTGTTTGTTTGTCTCCAATTTTAACTGCACATTTATTGTTTGTATACATTGATTTAATTACATCATATGTTTTTCCCCCTACACCACTTTCAATAAGTTTCAAGAATAGACCGTCGTGCCAGATGGAATCGAAAGCCTTCTGGAAATCTATAAAGCAGGCAAAAATTTTGCTTTTATTTTGATGAACATGTTTGTCAATTAGGGTCTGTAGGGTGAAGATATGATCTGATGTTCTATAGTTTGGTAGGAATCCAATTTGGCTTTTACTCAAGACATTGTGCTCCTCAAGGAAGTTTATAAGTCTTTTGTTTATGATACTACAGAAAACCTTCCCCAGGTTACTGTTTACACAGATGCCTCGATAGTTATTTGGGTCAACTTTGTCCCCACTTTTGTATATGGGCGTTATGAGTCCTTTGTTCCAGATATCAGGGAAGTAACCGACACTCAGAACCAAGTTGAAGAGTTTCAGTATAGCCAATTTCATTTTATCGTCCGTGTGTTTAATCATCTCGCTTAGGATGCCGTCTGCACCGCAAGCTTTTCCTGGTCGCAGGTCTTTGAGTTTTTCAATTAGCTCTTTTTCAGATATTATGGGGTCTATCGGGTTTTGGTTATCTTTTATGGCAAATTCTAGCTTTGCCAGTTTTTCGCATATTTGGTATTGCTCTGGGCTTAGTGTGTTTTTCTGGTATAATTTTTCAAAATGGTTTTCCCATGTGTCTCCGTTTTGAATGGCCAATTCGTCGTGTTGTTTTTTGTGTAATGTATTCCAGTTGTCCCAGAAACAATTGGAATCAATGGATTCCTCAATGGAGATGAGTGTATTCTTAATATACTGCTCTTTCTTGGTTCTGAGTGTGTTTTTGTATTGTGTTAGTGCCTGACAATAAGTAAGGCATAATTCCTCATCTCTCTCTGTCTCCCTCTCTCTCTGTCTCCCTCTCTCTCTGTCTCCCTTTCTCTCTGTCTCCCTTTCTCTCTGTCTCCCTCTCTGTCTCCCTCTCTCTCTGTCTCCCTCTCTCTCTGTCTCCCTCTCTCTCTGTCTCCCTCTCTCTCTGTCTCCATCTCTCTCTATCTCTCTCTCTGTCTCCCTCTCTCTCTGTCTCTCTCTCTCTCTGTCTCTCTCTCTCTCTCTGTCTCTCTCTCTCTGTCTCCCTCTCTCTCTCTGTCTCCCTCTCTCTGTCTCTCGCTCTCTCTCTCTCTCTCTGTCTCCATCTCTCTCTCTGTCTCCATCTCTCTCTATCTCTCTCTCTGTCTCCCTCTCTCTGTCTCTGTCTCTCTCTCTCTCCATCTCTCTCTGTCTCTCTCTCTGTCTCCCTCTCTCTCTGTCTCCCTCTCTCTCTGTCTCCCTCTCTCTCTGTCTTCCTCTCTCTCTGTCTCCCTTTCTCTCTGTCTCCCTCTCTCTCTGTCTCTCTCTCTCTCTCTCTCTGTCTCCCTCTCTCTCTGTCTCCCTCTCTCTCTGTCTCTCTCTCTCTCTCTCTCTCTGTCTCCCTCTCTCTCTGTCTCCCTCTCTCTCTGTCTCTCTCCCTCTGTCTCTCTCTCCCTCTCTGTATCTCTATATCTCTGTCTCTCTCTCTCTCTGTCTCCCTCTGTCTCTCTCTCTGTCTCTTTCGCTGTGTCTCACTCTCTGTCTCCCTCCCTCTCTCCATCTCCCTCTGTCTCCCTCTCTCTCTCTCCCTCTCTCTCCCTGTCTCTCACTCTCTGTCTCTCTCTCTCTCGCTCCCTCTCTCTCTGTCTCCCTCTCTCTCTCTCCCTGTCTCTCACTCTCTGCCTCTCTCTCGCTCCCTCTGTCTCCCTCTCTCTGTCTCTGTCTCTCTCTGTCTCCGCCTCTCTCTCTCCCCCGCTCTCTCTGTCTCTGTCTCTCTCTGTCTCCGCCTCTCTCTCTCTCCCCCGCTCTCTCTGTCCCCTCTCTCTCTGTCCCCTCTCTCTCTGTCTCCCTCTCTCTCTCTCTCTGTCTTTCTCTCTCTCTGTCTGTCTCACTCTCTCTCTGTCTGTCTCTCTGTCTGTCTCTCTGTTTCACTCTCTGTCTCACTCTCTGTCTCACTCTGTCTCACCCTGTCTCTCTCTCTCTCTCTGTTTCACTCTCTCTGTCTCACTCTGTGTCAAAGAGAGTGACTAAGAGTATAGTGAGATGAGTGAGCACCTGTAATTGGAAATCAGGAAATGACAGAGGTACTAAATTGCTCTGTCGTGTTCTTCACAGTAGAGCATGAGGATGAAGTACCAGAGATGCGAGGGAACAATAAAAATAAATAAAGGGGAGGAACTAACTAGATTTAATCAGTTGGAGTAACTAATGAGATTAAAGAGAGGTTAATCCAGGACAAAATTACTTGGCGCTTAAATGAACGTCAGCACGGATTTGTTATAGGCAAATCAGATTTGACTTACTTGACTGACTTCTTTGATCAAGTAATGGATAGGGTTGATGAAGGCAGTGCGGATATTTTATTATATATATGGACTTTCAAAAGGCGATTGATAAAGTACCACATAATAGACTTATTAGCCAAAATAAAGCCCGTGAGATTAAAGGGGCAGTGGCTGTGTGGATACAAGATTGGCTAAGGGCCAGAAAGCAGAGAGTAGTGGTGAACGGTTAGTTTTTCGGACTGGAGAGAAGTGTGCAGTAGGGTCCCCCAGGGAGTCGGTATTAGGACCACTACTCTTTATGATATACAGGAAACTCTTTTTTATACGGGACCGGCGTGGTGCCGGTTGATCAAAAAGTCCGGATTACAGAGAGGTATACTTACCAAGGTACAAGAGCCCCGTACACGGCCACAGGGTCAGGAGTCCCAGTTACACGGCCACAGGTGCAGGAACCCCGGTTACACGGCCACAGGTGCAGGAGCCCCGGTTACACGGCCACAGGTGCAGGAACCCCGGTTACACGGCCACAGGTGCAGGAACCCCGGTTACACGGCCACAGGTGCAGGAACCCCGGTTACACGGCCACAGGTGCAGGAGCCCCGGTTACACGGCCACAGGTGCAGGAGCCCCGGTTACACGGCCACAGGTGCAGGAACCCCGGTTACACGGCCACAGGTGCTGGAGCCCCGGTTACACGGCCACAGGTGCAGGAACCCCGGTTACACGGCCACAGGTGCAGGAACCCCAGTTACACGGCCACAGGTGCCGGAACCCCAGTTACACGGCCACAGGTGCAGGAACCCCGGTTACACAGCCACAGGTGCAGGAGCCCCGGTTACACGGCCACAGGTGCAGGAGTCCCGGTTACACGGCCACAGGTGCCGGAACCCCGGTTACACGGCCACAGGTGCAGGAACCCTGGTTATACGGCCACAGGTGCCGGAACCCTGGTTACACGGCCACAGGTGCAGGAACCCTGGTTACACGGCCACAGGTGCAGGAGCCCCGGTTACACGGCCACAGGTGCCGGAACCCCGGTTACACGGCCACAGGTGCAGGAACCCTGGTTACACGGCCACAGGTGCCGGAACCCTGGTTACACGGCCACAGGTGCAGGAACCCCGGTTACACGGCCACAGGTGCAGGAGCCCCGGTTACACGGCCACAGGTGCAGGAACCCTGGTTACACGGCCACAGGTGCAGGAACCCCGGTTACACGGCCACAGGTGCAGGAGCCCCGGTTACACGGCCACAGGTGCCGGAACCCTGGTTACACGGCCACAGGTGCAGGAGCCCCGGTTACACGGCCACAGGTACAGGAACCCCGGTTACACGGCCACAGGTACAGGAACCCCGGTTACACGGCCACAGGTGCAGGAACCCTGGTTACACGGCCACAGGTGCAGGAATCCCGGTTACACGGCCACAGGTGCAGGAACCCCGGTTACACGGCCACAGGTACAGGAACCCCGGTTACACGGCCACAGGTGCAGGAACCCCGGTTACACGGCCACAGGTGCAGGAACCCTGGTTACACGGCCACAGGTGCAGGAACCCTGGTTACACGGCCACTAATATAAAGTAAAACCTGAACCTACTCCTGAATATTGCCGGTTAAGAGAGATTTCCGGATATTTAGGTGCCAGCAAAAAGAGTTTCCTGTATATTACTGACCTGGACTTTTGTATTCGGGGCATAATTTCCAAGTTTGCAGATGAAACAAAACTGGGAAATGTAGTGAGGAGGATAGTAACAGACTTCAGGAGGACATAGACTGGTGAAATGGGCAGACACAAGGTGGCAGGACAAGTTGAGAAGGCTGTTAAAAAGGCATTCGGGATCCTCAGCTTTATAAACAGAGGCATGGGGGGGGGAAATTTGTGTGGTTTGGCGCCACAAGATAGCGCAAAAACGCCGTTGCCGGCTGTAATGACAGCTGAGGCCGGTTCCAGCCCCATGTGTCATATCGGTGCTGCCGGTAAACTCGATCGCCAGGGACCTTGCCACCATGGAGATCGTGCCGTCATGGAGATCGTGACGTCTTGGAGATCGTGACATCAGTGAGTGTGCAACGCTCACTGGACGCCTGATCTCCCAACTTCGTTATAGCCACTTACCCTAACGGCAGTGCAGAACAGCGACAGGGAGAGCTGGTGTCTAACAGCAGGAAGCAGGCTGCAGCGATGATGTTTAAAGGCACCATCCCCAATCAGCTCCAACTGACATGGTTTCAGTGCATGTTCGCTACTTCCTGCCACTGAAACCGCTCCCTTTAGTTATTTCAAGTTTTTTTCTGTTGATGGGGAGTGTTGCTTCAAGTGCAAAAGTCACTCATTATTTCTTTAAAGGCTTCGGCTCACAACACTTCCTCACAGTCATGGGGGCTGTGGGATTACCTCAGGAGGATGACGAGGTTGAGGAGGAGGTGGGAGGGCAGGAGGCAGCAAAGACAATCAGCCTTCAGGACGGGCTGTCCGTGACCGGCTCGTCAGACTCCGATTCGCATGAGCCCCAGATCCCCAGAGCTCACCACATCTCCATTATACAATCCCTGTCTTATGCCGTATCACAGCGTCCTGGGCACAAATGTGAAATGGGAGAGACCACCAAATATTCCAAACACACTTAATAAATGTATCTGTGGCACGGTGGCATAGTGGTTAGCACTGTTGCCTCACAGCGCCAGGGACCCGGGTTCGAATCCAGCCTCGGGCGACTGTCTGTGTGGAGTTTGCACATTCTCCCCGTGTTTGCGTGGGTTTTCTCCGGGTGCTCCGGTTTCCTCCCACAGTCCAAAGATGTGCGGGTTAGGTTGATTGGCTATGATAAATTGACCCTTAGTGTTGGGGGGATTAAATACGTGGGGTTACGGGGATAGGGTGGGATATGTGTTGGTGCAGGCTCGATGGGCCGAAATGGCCTCTATCTGCACTGTGTGGTTTCTGTGAATTCTGTGAATATCACGTGAATTCTACTAACTAATGACCCTTGTGCCTGCCACAGTTGAATAGCAGTCATTGTGCGCGAGGTGTGAGTGTTGCAAGGCAGAGATTGTTGGTGGGTGAGTGCTGGGGGTGTGGAGTACAGGAAACTCGATTTAGCGGCACCTAAATAACCAGAAATCTCGGTTAACCGACAAAATTCAGGAGTAGGTTCAGGTAAGTTTTACTTCATATTAGTGGCCGTTCCTCGATCTGTGGCTGTGCAATCGGGGTTCCTGCACATGTTGCTAAGCAACAGGGATGCTTGGTCTGTGGCCAGGGTTCCTGCACATGTTGCTAAGCAACAGGGAAGCCTGGATTTGTTGCTGTGTACGGAGCTCTCGTACCTTTTAACTATACCTCTCTGTAATCCGGACTTTTTGATAAACCGGCACCACGCCGGTCCCGTCGGTGCCGGATAAAAAAAGAGTTTCCTGTACTGAGCAGTGTGTGAAGCTTGCGGTGCAGATGGTGGCATGTAGTGTTTGTTGCAGCCTTCACTCACTCCCGACCCACCCGAGTGAGCTCGTTAAACTGCCGCCCGCGCTGGGTGCGGGGCCTGGGGACCGCGGTGCTGCCCGTGACGCGGTGGGCCGCCTCCCTCCACATAGTCCGGCAGACATGTGGCGAGGGGCCTCCTGCCTGTTGGGGTGTACATGACCGCCCACCTTCTCTCTACCGCTAAAACCAATGCCTCCGAAGCTTCCTCGGAAAACCGCCGGGCTCTCTCCCTGATGCGGAGATCTGCCATCAGGATTTGTAAATAAGTGCTACTTCTCCTTGTCCTTCTTATGGTTGTTGAGCCAGCTGCACATCCAACAATAATGACTCTTATTGATGCCAGTCAAGCATGGGCACAACCAATAAAGACTGTAACTTACAAAAGGTTTAATGGAAACTTAAAAAATTAAATTAAAATGTTATTCTCAGGGGTGATGATGCACTCCACCCACTTGGATAGAGGACTGGTTGGCAGACAGAAAGCAAAGAGTTGGAATAAACGGGTCTTTTTCCGAGTGGCAGGCAGTGACTAGTGGGGTACCGCAGGGATCGGTCCTAGGACCCCAGCTATTCACAATATATATTAATGATCTAGACGAGGGACCTAGATGTAATATCTCCAAGTTTGCAGATGACACAAAGCTGGGTGAGCGTGTGTGCTGTGAGGAGGATGCAGAGAAACTCCAGGATGATTTGGACAGGTTGGGTGATTGGGCAGAACCATGGCAGATGTAATATAACGTGGATAAATGCGAGGTTACCCACTTTGGTGTCAAAAACAGGAAGGCAGATTATTATCTGAATGGCAATAGATTGGGAGAAGGGGAAGTGCAACAAGACCTGGGTGTCCTTGTGCACCAGTCGCTGAAGGTAAGCATGCAGGTGCAGCAGGCGGTTAAGAAGGCAAATGGTATGTTGGCCTTCGTAGCGAGAGGATTCGAGTACAGGAACAAGGATGTCTTGCTACAGTTGTACAAGGCCTTGGTGAGACCACACCTTGAGCATTGTGTGCAGTTTTGGTCACCTTATCTGAGGAAGGATGTTCTTGCCATGGAAGGAGTTCAGCGAAGATTCACCAGACTGATACCTGGGATGGCAGGAATGACGTATGAGGAGAGATTGGGTTGATTGGGCTTATACTCGCTGGAGTTTAGGAGAATGAGAGGGGATCTCATTGAAACTTATAAAACTCTGACAGGACTGGACAGACTAGACGCAGGAAGGATGTTCCCGATGGCCGGGGCGTCCAGAACCAGGGGTCACAGTCTTAAGGAAAGGGGTTAGCCATCTAGGACAGAAATGAGGAGGAATTTCTTCACTCAGAGAGTGGTGAACCTATGGAATTCTCTGCCACAGAGGGCAGTGGAGGCCAATTCATTAAATATATTCAAGAAGGAGTTAGATATATTTCTTAAGGCTAAAGGGATCAAGGGATATGGGGAGAAAGCAGGGACAGGGTACTGAATTGGGATGATCAGCCATGATCGCATTGAATGGCGGAGCAGGCTCGAGGGGCCGAATGGCCTTCTCCTGCTCCTATCTTCTATGTTTCTATTCCCTCCGGTGCCCACCTGTCGTGGAAGGCCTCAAGCATGCCGGCGGACACCGTGTGCTCCATCTCCAGGGATACCCGATGAACGAGCCATTTTGGGCGACACCTTCACAGGATTCGAACCTGCGTGGAGGAAACCCCTAAAACATTGGTAGCTTGCCGCCTTAACCACTCTTGCCATGACTACCACAGCCCCAACAATGTTGAGAATGCGGTGCTGCAGCATTAATGAACCTCCCCCTTAAGTAGTGAAAATAAAGGCCTACATAAGAAGTAGGAGTAGGCCATACGGCCCCTCGGGCCTGCTCCGCCATTCAATAGGATCATGGCTGATCCGAACTTAGACTCACGTCCACTTCCCTGCCCTCTCCCGTTTAGGCTGCCCTTGATATTGGTCCATCTTTTCATTGTAAGGCCAGTGAGCTTGGGTTTTTAGACGAGAATCATTACTGCAATCATTTTAATGAGTGAGGATGAATTTTGCGTGCAGCCTAGAGGATTTTCAACTGGCGTAACTTAGTCTAAATACTGCCCATTTCTTGGCTATAACGAAATACCAGCCCATAGAGTACAACATAGAGTACATAAGCCTTTATGAAACACTGGTTGGGCCTCAGCTGGAGTATTGTGTTCAATTCTAGGCACCACACGTTAGCAAGGGTGTCAATGTCTTGGAGAGGGGGCAGAGGAGATTTACTGGAATGGTACCACAGATGAGGGACTTCAGTGGTGAGACTGGAGTAACTGGGGTTGTTCTCCTTAGAGCAGAGAAGGTTAAGGGGAGATTGAACAGAACGGTACCAGGGATGAGGGACTTCAGTGATGTGGAGAGACTGGAGAAGCTGGGGTTGTTCTCCTTAGAGCAGAGAAGGTTAAGGGGAGATTGACCAGAACGGTACCAGGGATGAGGGACTTCAGTGATGTGGAGAGACTGGAGAAGCTGGGGTTGTTCTCCTTAGAGCAGAGAAGGTTAAGGGGAGATTGACCAGAACGGTACCAGGGATGAGGGACTTCAGTGATGTGGAGAGACTGGAGAAGCTGGGATTGTTCTCCTTAGAGCAGAGAAGGTTAAGGGGAGATTGACCAGAACGGTACCAGGGATGAGGGACTTCAGTGATGTGGAGAGACTGGAGAAGCTGGGGTTGTTCTCCTTAGAGCAGAGAAGGTTAAGGGGAGATTGACCAGAATGGTCCCAGGAATGAGGGACTTCAGTGATGTGGAGAGACTGGAGAAGCTGGGATTGTTCTCCTTAAAGCAGAGAAGGTTAAGGGGAGATTGACCAGAATGGTACCAGGGATGAGGCACTTCAGTGATGTGGGGAGACTGGAGAAGCTGGGATTGTTCTCCTTAGAGCAGAGAAGGTTACGAGGAGATTGACCAGAATGGTACCAGGTATGAGGGACTTCAGTGATGTGGAGAGACTGGAGAAGCTGGGATTGTTCTCCTTAAAGCAGAGAAGGTTAAGGGGAGATTGACCAGAATGGTACCAGGGATGAGGCACTTCAGTGATGTGGAGGGACTGGAGAAGCTGGGATTGTTCTCCTTAGAGCAGAGAAGGTTAAGGGGAGATTTGACAGAGTTGTTCAAAACCTTGATAGAGTAAATAGGATAAAGGTTTTTAAGTAATGGCTGGGTTAATAGACAACCCGACTGTACTAATGAATGTGCTGACTCTGGTGAGTAGATTACTTGCACTCAGCCAATCACACGCCTCCCTTAAAACTGGAAGTCGGCACGTTGGAGCCCAGTTGCGATCACGCTTCACATTTCTCCGATTTTTACTCGCCAACCGATCTTGTGGATTCAAATTATCCCTGTCTGTGCTTTTCTCTCTCTCACTCTCTCTGTCCTGCTCTCTTTGTCTCTTTGTCTGCACCTCTCTGTCTCTGTTCCTCTTTCACTGTCGCTCTCTCTCTCTGTCACTCTTTCACTGTCTCTGTCAGTCTGTCGCTCTCTTTCTGTCTCTCTCTCTCGCTCTCTGTCACTCTCTGACGCTCTCTCTCTCTGTCTCACTCTGTCACTCTCTTTCACTCTCACTCTCTCTGTCCCTCTCACTCTTTCACTGTCTCTATGACACTCTCTATGACGCACTCTGTCACTCCCTCTCGCTCTCTCTCTCTGACGCTCTCTCTCTGTCTCACTCTCTCACTCTCTTTCAGTCTCGCTCTCTTAGATGCTCTGTCACTGTCTGTCAGGCTCTCTATCTGTCTTTCTTTCTGTCGCTCTCTCCTGTGACCCTCTCCTGTGCCCCTCCTTCCTGTGCCACCTCCCTTCTGCGCCCCCTCCCACCTGCGCCCCCTCCCACCTGCGCCCCCTCACTCCTGCGCCCCTCACTCCTGCGCCCCTCCCTCCTGCGCCCCTCCCTCCTGCGCCCCTCTCTCCTGCGCCCCTCTCTCCTGCGCCCCTCTCTCCTGCGCCCCTCTCTCCTGCGCCCCTCTCTCCTGCGCCCCTCTCTCCTGCGCCCCTCTCTCCTGCGCCCCTCTCTCCTGCGCCCCTCTCTCCTGCGCCCCTCTCTCCTACGCCCCTCTCTCCTGCGCCCCTCTCTCCTGCGCCCCTCTCTCCTGCGCCCCTCTCTCCTGCGCCCCTCTCTCCTGCGCCCCTCTCTCCTGCGCCCCTCTCTCCTGCGCCCCTCTCTCCTGCGCCCCTCTCTCCTGCGCGCCCCTCTCTCCTGCGCCCCTCTCTCCTGCGCCCCTCTCTCCTGCGCCCCTCTCTCCTGCGCCCCTCTCTCCTGCGCCCCTCTCTCCTGCGCCCCTCTCTCCTGCGCCCCTCTCTCCTGCGCCCCTCTCTCCTGCGCGCCCCTCTCTCCTGCGCGCCCCTCTCTCCTGCGCCCCTCTCTCCTGCGCCCCTCTCTCCTGCGCCCCTCTCTCTTGCGCCCCTCTCTCCTGCGCCCCTCTCTCCTGCGCCCCTCTCTCCTGCGCCCCTCTCTCCTGCGCCCCTCTCTCCTGCGCCCCTCTCTCCTGCGCCCCTCTCTCCTGCGCCCCTCTCTCCTGCGCCCCTCTCTCCTGCGCCCCTCTCTCCTGCGCCCCTCTCTCCTGCGCCCCTCTCTCCTGCGCCCCTCCCTCCTGCGCCCCTCCCTCCTGCGCCCCTCCCTCCTGCGCCCCTCCCTCCTGCGCCCCTCCCTCCTGCGCCCCTCCCTCCTGCGCCCCTCCCTCCTGCGCCCCTCCCTCCTGCGCCCCTCCCTCCTGCGCCCCTCCCTCCTGCGCCCCTCTCTCCTGCGCCCCCCTCTCCTGCGCCCCCCTCTCCTGCGCCCCCCTCTCCTGCGCCCCCCTCTCCTGCGCCCCCCTCTCCTGCGCCCCCCTCTCCTGTTCCCCCCTCTCCTGTTCCCCCCTCTCCTGTGCCCCCCTCTCCTGTGCCCCCCTCTCCTGTGCCCCCCTCTCCTGTGCCCCCCTCTCCTGTGCCCCTCTCTCCTGTGCCCCTCTCTCCTGTGCCCCTCTCTCCTGTGCCCCTCTCTCCTGTCCCCCTCTCTCCTGTCCCCCTCTCTCCTGTCGCCCTCTCTCCTGCCCCTCTCTCTCCTGCGCCCCTCTCTCCTGCGCCACTCCCTCCTGCGCCCCTCCCTCCTGCGGCCCCCCCTACTGCGCCCCCCTCTCCTGCGCCCCCCTCTCCTGCGCCCCCCTCTCCTGCGCCCCCCTCTCCTGCGCCCCCCTCTCCTGCGCCCCCCTCTCCTGCGCCCCCCTCTCCTGCGCCCCCCTCTCCTGCGCCCCCCTCTCCTGCGCCCCCCTCTCCTGCGCCCCCCTCTCCTGCGCCCCCCTCTCCTGCGCCCCCCTCTCCTGCGCCCCCCTCTCCTGCGCCCCCCTCTCCTGCGCCCCCTCTCCTGCGCCCCCCTCTCCTGCGCCCCCCTCTCCTGCGCCCCCCTCTCCTGCGCCCCTCCCTCCTGTGTCCTGTCTCCTGTGCCCCTCCCTCCTTTGCCCCTCCCTCCTGTGCCCCTCCCTCCTTTGCCCCTCCCTCCTGTGTCCTATCTCCTGTGCCCCTCCCTCCTTTGCCCCTCCCTCCTGTGCCCCTCTCTCCTGTTCCCCCCTGTAATGAAATCTGTTTGTTTTGCCTGTATTTGTTTCGCACTCATGTATATTACCCTCCCCCACACGGTGTATAGTTTCACTTCCTCTTTCCTGACTAACCTGGAAGGTTCCAGGTCTTGGCTCTTGGCTCCGCCCCTGACTTCTCTTCCATGAAGATCCCAGGATCTGTATGACTCATTCCTGTGAGCCAATCGGTGTGTTGAGATGTTAGCTCTGATGTTAGTGATTAAAAGCCAACTTGTTTAATTTAATAACTGCTAGTTTTGTGGTTATTGAAGGCACATCAATTTTAATCACTAAAGAATACTAGGATGGATCAACTCCTAAAACCAGAGCGTCTGGACTTGCATCCTCATTCTGCTGAAGCATCAAATCAATTTGGACACTGGCTCAAATGCTTCGAACTCTTCGCGAGGGCCTCATCCGCTAGCGAGGTAGATAAACTGAGTCTACTGACTACTCACGTTAGTCATCGGATTTATTCGTTCATCTGGGACGCCACCTCTTACACGGAGGCCATCACTATCCTGAAGGCCCAATACCAGAGGCCAGTAAACGAAGTGTACGCCAGACATCTGCTGGCTACACGCAGGCAGCGACCTGAGGAATCAATGGACGATTTCTTACAGGGTCTAAAGGACTTGGTCCGGGACTGTAACTGCAAGGCCGTGACGGCCAACGTGTACTCTGACGAATTGGTCCGCGATTCCTTCATCACGGGCCTCAAATCGAATTATATCCGGCAGAGACTGCTGGAGAAGGAGGTCCTGGACTTTAAAAAGGCAGTGGCCACTGCGCGATCGCTGGACGTGGCCCAGAAAAACTCTGACTCTTATTCTTCCGGCCATGCGGCCCTCACCGCCTTGTGCACGCCGAGTGGGCCGCCATCTTGGAATCAGCCATCTTCCCCATCCAGGTCTCAGACCAGCTCTACACCGCCGGAGTCCCCACACAGAAGTTCACCCAGGAGTCCTACTACAGCGGCAATGTCTCGAGGTCCGAAATGCTACTTCTGCGGCCAGGCCAAGCACCCCAGACAACGATGCCCAGCGAAGGATGCTACATGCTTCAAATGTAAGAAAAAGGGGCATTTTAGCAAAGTCTGCAGGGGGAATCCGATTTCCAACTCCGTCACCACCTTGTGTGTGCCGTGCGGGCCGCCATCTTGGGATCCGCCATCTTTTCCCCACTCAACGGCCGCCCAGGGCCCAACAGTGGCTTCGATCACGGTGGATCAATCCAGGCCACACCCGTTGACAAAATCCATGATGGACATACAGGTAAACGGGAATTTAACTGAATGTTTAATTGACTGTGGGAGTACCGAGAGTTTTATCCACCCTAGCCTGGTACGGCGGCACTCATTAACAGTAACCCCTACACGGAGCACAATTGCTATGGCTGCTAAGCCCCACACTTCGGACATTTTGGGCTACTGTGTGGTAACACTGACTGTAAAAGGCACGGACTACAAGGATTTTAAACTCCTCGTGATGCCAGAACTCTGTGTTAATGTAATCTTGGGCCTGGACTTCCAGTGCCACCACGAAGGTGTCACGCTAGCATATGGCGGGTCCCAGCCGCCACTCAGTCTGTGGCCTATCAACCTTAAAAATCAGCCCGCCCTCTTTATTTGCTAATCTCGCTCCGAACTGTAGGCCCATAGCGACCAAAAGTAGACGGTACAGTCTGGAAGACAGACACTTTACCAAGGCGGAAGTGGACAGATTCCTGCGGGAAGGCATTATTGAATGCAGTACCAGCCCGTGGTGTGCCCAAGTAGTCATAGTTAAAAATAGCGAAAAGAAACGGATGGTAATTGACTACAGCCAGACTGTTAATATTTATACCCAGCTGGACGCCTACCCTTTACCCCGCATATCAGAAATGGTCAACCAGATTGCGCAATACCGAGTCTTCTCGACTATCGACCTCAAATCCGCGTATCACCAGCTCCCCATTAGAACGGAGGACCGCCCATACACCGCCTTCGAGGCGAACGGGCGCCTCTACCATTTTCTCAGAGTGCCCTTCGGGGTATCAAATGGGGTCTCGGTCTTCCAACGTGAGATGGACCGCATGGTTGACGAGAATAAACTACAAGCTACCTACCCCTATCTGGACAATGTCACTATCTGCGGGCACAACCAGCAAGACCACGATCTAAATCTTGCGAGATTTTTAAAAACTGCCCTAAAGCTGAATCTAACCTACAACGAAGACAAATGTGTCTTCAACACAACCCGTCTCTGTATCCTCGGCTGTGTGGTGGAAGATGGGGTAATTGGACCGGACCCTGACCGATTACGCCCCCTAAAGGAACTGCCCCTGCCACACAATCCCAAAGCTTTAAAAAGGTGACTGGGATTTTTTTCGTATTATGCCCAATGGGTGCCCAAGTACTCTGATAAGGCCCGACCCCTCATTAAATCGACGTCCTTCCCACTATCAGCTGAAGCTCGGGAGGCTTTCACCAGTATTAAACAGGACATTGAAAGGGCTGCAGTGTGTGCAGTGGACGAATGCATTCCCTTTCAAGTCGAAAGCGATGCGTCAGACTTTGCCTTAGCTGCGACCCTCAATCAGGCTGGGAGACCTGTGGCCTTCTTCTCCCGAACCCTTCAGGGACCTGAAATCAGGCACTTTTCTGTCGAGAAGGAGGCACAGGCTATAGTGGAGGCAGTGCGGCACTGGAGACACTACCTAGCCGGCAAACGTTGCACCCTGCTCACCGACCAGCGGTCGGTGGCTTTCATGTTTAATAACAAACAAAGGGGGAAAATCAAGAATGACAAAATACTCAGGTGGAGGATCGAACTATCCATGTTCGACTATGACATTATGTACAGGCCGGGAGCCCTTAATGAACCCCCAGACGCCCTATCGCGGGGAATGTGTGCCAGCATTCATACGGACAAATTACAGAGTCTCCACAACGACCTCTGTCACCCAGGGGTCACCCGACTATACCATTTTATAAAGTCCTGCAATCTGCCCCACTCCATCGAGGAGGTCAGGGCAATGACCAGAGCCTGCCGCATCTGTGCGGAATGCAAGCCTCGTTTCTACAGGCCTGACCGTGCACACCTTATCAAAGCCACACGGCCATTCGAGCGCCTAAGTCTGGACTTCAAGGGACCCCTTCCCTCTGACGACCGTAACGTATACTTCCTCAATATCATCGATGAATATTCCCGCTTCCCCTTCGCAATTCCCTGCCCAGACATGATCAGTGCCACGGTCATCAAGTGTCTCTGTAATCTATTTTGCATGTTTGGCATGCCGAACTACATACACAGCGATAGGGGGACGTCATTTATGAGTGACGAACTGCGCCAGTTCTTGCTCTCAAAGGGGATAGCCACTAGCAGAACCACTAGCTACAACCCCCGGGGTAATGGGCAAGTGGAAAGGGAGAATGCTACTGTTTGGAAGGCTGTCACGTTAGCCTTAAAGTCAAAAGGCCTTCCGACCTCCCGCTGGCAGGAAGTCCTCCTAGACGTGCTCCACTCCATAAGGTCTCTGTTATGTACTGCCACTAACGCTACCCCTCACGAAAAGATGTTCGTTTTCCCCCGGAAATCCACCTCGGGCATATCTCTACCCGCGTGGCTGACGTCTCCGGGGACAGTACTATTGCGGAAGCACGTGAGAGGCCATAAAACGGACCCCCTTGTGGAAAAGGTACAGCTCCTCCATGCAAACCCTCAGTACACCTATATCGAATACTCTGACGGGCGAGAGGACACTGTTTCCATAAAAGACCTCGCTCCCTCGGGGAGCGGAGAGAACGATGAGAGACTACCCGAGGAAGACCTACACCAAAAAGAGACAGGACGCCCAGAGGTATCAATACCCAACTTTAACGTGGAGGACACTGCAGATAACCTGGAAGACACTGCGGAGGCCCGGACAGCGGAGGAACCAGAATCCACTCCCCTAGAGGCACCCCAACCGGCTTTGCGCTGATCACTGAGAACCGCAAAACCTCCTGACAGGCTCACTTATACCAACTTTTAAGAAACATCACCCCGATGGACTAAATCTAAAGAAGGGGTGAATGTAATGAAATCTGTTTGTTTTGCCTGTATTCGTTTTGCACTCATGTATATTACCCTCCCCCAAACGGTGTGTAGTTTCACTTCCTCTTTCCTGACTAACCTGGAAGGTTCCAGGTCTTGGCTCTTGGCTCCGCCCCTGACTTCTCTTACATAAAGATCCCAGGATCTGTATGACTCATTCCTGTGAGCCAGTCGGTGTGTTGAGATGTTAGCTCTGGTCTTAGTGATTAAAAGCCAACTTGTTTAAGTTAATAACTTCTAGTTTTGTGGTTATTGAAGGCACAGGAGAGATCCTGTGCCCCTCCCTCCAGTGCCCCTCTCTCCTGTACCGCCTCTACTGTGCCCCCCTCTCCTGTGCCCCGCTCTCCTGTGCCCCTCTCTCCTTTGCCTCTCCCTCCTGTGCCCCACCCTCCTGCTCCCCTCCCTCCAGTGCCCCTCTCTCCTGTACCGCCTGTCCTGTGCCCCTCCCTCCTGTGCCCCCCTCTCCTGTGCCCCTCTCTCCTGTGCCCCTCTCCTGTGCCCCTCTCTCCTGTGCCCCTCTCTCCTGTGCCCCTCTCTCCTGTGCCCATCTCTCCTGTGCCCCTCTCTCCTGTGCCCCTCTCTCCTGTGCCCATCTCTCCTGTGCCCCTCTCTCCTGTGCCCCTCTCCCCTGTGCCCCCCTCTCCTGTGCCCCCCTCTCCTGTGCCCCTCTCTCCTGTGCCCCTCTCTCCTGTCCCTCTCTCTCCTGTCCCCCTCTCTCCTGTCCCCCTCTCTCCTGTCCCCCTCTCTCCTGTCCCCCTCTCTCCTGTCCCCCTCTCTCCTGTCCCCCTCTCTCCTGTCCCCCTCTCTCCTGGCCCCCTCTCTCCTGCGCCCCTCTCTCCTGCGCCCCTCTCTCCTGCGCCACTCCCTCCTGCGCCCCTCCCTCCTGCGGCCCCCCCTACTGCGCCCCCCTCTCCTGCGCCCCCCTCTACTGCGCCCCCCTCTCCTGCGCCCCCCTCTCCTGCACCCCCCTCTCCTGCGCCCCCTCTCCTGCGCCCCCCTCTCCTGCGCCCCCCTCTCCTGCGCCCCTCCCTCCTGCGCCCCTCCCTCCTGCGCTCCTATCTCCTGCGCCCCTCCCTCCTGCGCCCCTCCCTCCTGCGCCCCTCTCTCCCGCGACCCTCTCTCCCGCGCCCCTCTCTCCCGCGCCCCTCTCCAGTGCCCCTCCCTCCTTTGCCCCTCCCTCCTGTGCCCCTCCCTCCTATGCCCCTCCCTCCTGTGTCCTATCTCCTGTGCCCCTCCCTCCTTTGCCCCTCCCTCCTGTGCCCCTCCCTCCTTTGCCCCTCCCTCCTGTGTCCTATTTCCTGTGCCCCTCCCTCCTTTGCCCCTCCCTCCTGTGCCCCTCTCTCCTGTTCCCCCCTGTATTGAAATCTGTTTGTTTTGCCTGTATTTGTTTCGCACTCATGTATATTACCCTCCCCCACACGGTGTATAGTTTCACTTCCTCTTTCCTGACTAACCTGGAAGGTTCCAGCTCTTGGCTCCGCCCCTGACTTCTCTTCCATAAAGATCCCAGGATCTGTATGACTCATTCCTGTGAGCCAGTCGGTGTGTTGAGATGTTAGCTCTGATGTTAGTGATTAAAAGCCAACTTGTTTAATTTAATAACTGCTAGTTTTGTGGTTATTGAAGGCACATCAATTTTAATCACTAAAGAATACTAGGATGGATCGACTCCTAAAACCAGAGCGTCTGGACTTGGATCCTCATTCTGCTGAAGCATCAAATCAATTTGGACACTGGCTCAAATGCTTCGAACTCTTCGCGAGGGCCTCATCCGCTAGCGAGGTAGATAAACTGAGTCTACTGACTACTCACGTTAGTCATCGGATTTATTCGTTCATCTGGGACGCCACCTCTTACACGGAGGCCATCACTATCCTGAAGGCCCAATACCAGAGGCCAGTAAACGAAGTGTACGCCAGACATCTGCTGGCTACACGCAGGCAGCGACCTGAGGAATCAATGGACGATTTCTTACAGGGTCTAAAGGACTTGGTCCGGGACTGTAACTGCAAGGCCGTGACGGCCAACGTGTACTCTGACGAATTGGTCCGCGATTCCTTCATCACGGGCCTCAAATCGAATTATATCCGGCAGAGACTGCTGGAGAAGGAGGTCCTGGACTTAAAAAAGGCAGTGGCCACTGCGCGATCGCTGGACGTGGCCCAGAAAAACTCTGACTCTTATTCTTCCGGCCATGTGGCCCTCACCGCCTCATGCACGCCGAGCGGGCCGCCATCTTGGAATCAGCCATCTTCCCCATCCAGGTCTCAGACCAGCTCTACACCGCCGGAGTCCCCACACATAAGTTCACCCAGGAGTCCTACTACAGCGGCAATGTCTCGAGGCCCGAAATGCTACTTCTGCGGCCAGGCCAAGCACCCCAGACAACGATGCCCAGCGAAGGACGCTACATGCTTCAAATGTAAGAAAAAGGGGCATTTTAGCAAAGTCTGCAGGGGGAATCCGATTTCCAACTCCATCACCACCTTGTGTGTGCCGTGCGGGCCGCCATCTTGGGATCCGCCATCTTTTCCCCACTCAACGGCCGCCCAGGGCCCAACAGTGGCTTCGATCACGGTGGATCAATCCAGGCCACACCCGTTGACAAAATCCATGATGGACATACAGGTAAACGGGAATTTAACTGAATGTTTAATTGACTGTGGGAGTACCGAGAGTTTTATCCACCCTAGCCTGGTACGGCGGCACTCATTAACGGTAACCCCTACACGGAGCACAATTGCTATGGCTGCTAAGCCCCACACTTCGGACATTTTGGGCTACTGTGTGGTAACACTGACTGTAAAAGGCACGGACTACAAGGATTTTAAACTCCTCGTGATGCCAGAACTCTGTGTTAATGTAATCTTGGGCCTGGACTTCCAGTGCCACCACGAAGGTGTCACGCTAGCATATGGCGGGACCCAGCCGCCACTCACAGTCTGTGGCCTATCAACCTTAAAAATCAGCCCGCCCTCTTTATTCGCTAATCTCGCTCCGAACTGTAGGCCCATAGCGACCAAAAGTAGACGGTACAGTCTGGAAGACAGACACTTTATCAAGGCGGAAGTGGACAGATTCCTGCGGGAAGGCATTATTGAATGCAGTACCAGTCCGTGGCGTGCCCAAGTAGTCATAGTTAAAAATAGCGAAAAGAAACGGATGGTAATTGACTACAGCCAGACTGTTAATATTTATGCCCAGCTGGACGCCTACCCTTTACCCCGCATATCAGAAATGGTCAACCAGATTGCGCAATACCAAGTCTTCTCGACTATCGTCCTCAAATCCGCGTATCACCAGCTCCCCATTAGAACGGAGGACCGCCCATACACCGCCTTCGAGGCGAACGGGCGCCTCTACCATTTTCTCAGAGTGCCCTTCGGGGTAACAAATGGGGTCTCGGTCTTCCAACGTGAGATGGACCGCATGGTTGACGAGAATAAACTACAATCTACCTACCCCTATCTGGACAATGTTACTATCTGCGGGCACAACCAGCAAGACCACGATCTAAATCTTGCGAGATTTTTAAAAACTGCCCTAAAGCTGAATCTAACCTACAACGAAGACAAATGTGTCTTCAACACAACCCGTCTCTGTATCCTCGGCTGTGTGGTGGAAGATGGGGTAATTGGACCGGACCCTGACCGATTACGCCCCCTAAAGGAACTGCCCCTGCCACACAATCCCAAAGCTTTAAAAAGGTGACTGGGATTTTTTTCGTATTATGCCCAATGGGTGTCCAATTACTCTGATAAGGCCCGACCCCTCATTAAATCGACATCCTTCCCACTATCAGCTGAAGCTCGGGAGGCTTTCACCAGTATCAAACAGGACATTGAAAGGGCTGCACTGTGTGCAGTGGACGAAAGCATTCCCTTTCAAGTCGAAAGCGATGCGTCAGACTTTGCCTTAGCTGCGACCCTCAATCAGGCTGGGAGACCTGTGGCCTTCTTCTCCCGAACCCTTCAGGGACCTGAAATCAGGCACTTTTCTGTCGAGAAGGAGGCACAGGCTATAGTGGAGGCAGTGCGGCACTGGAGACACTACCTAGCCGGCAAACGTTGCACCCTGCTCACCGACCAGCGGTCGGTGGCTTTCATGTTTAATAACAAACAAAGGGGGAAAATCAAGAATGACAAAATACTCAGGTGGAGGATCGAACTATCCATGTTCGACTATGACATTATGTACAGGCCGGGAGCCCTTAATGAACCCCCAGACGCCCTATCGCGGGGAATGTGTGCCAGCATTCATACGGACAAATTACAGAGTCTCCACAACGACCTCTGTCACCCAGGGGTCACCCGACTATACCATTTTATAAAGTCCCGCAATCTGCCCCACTCCATCGAGGAGGTCAGGGCAATGACCAGAGCCTGCCGCATCTGTGCGGAATGCAAGCCTCGTTTCTACAGGCCTGACCGTGCACACCTTATCAAAGCCACACGGCCATTCGAGCGCCTAAGTCTGGACTTCAAGGGACCCCTTCCCTCTGACGACCGTAACGTATACTTCCTCAATATCATCGATGAATATTCCCGCTTCCCCTTCGCAATTCCCTGCCCAGACATGACCAGTGCCACGGTCATCAAGTGTCTCTGTAATCTATTTTGCATGTTTGGCATGCCGAACTACATACACAGCGATAGGGGGACGTCATTTATGAGTGACGAACTGCGCCAGTTCTTGCTCTCAAAGGGGATAGCCACTAGCAGAACCACTAGCTACAACCCCCGGGGTAATGGGCAAGTGGAAAGGGAGAATGCTACTGTTTGGAAGGCTGTCACGTTAGCCTTAAAGTCAAAAGGCCTTCCGACCTCCCGCTGGCAGGAAGTCCTCCTAGACGTGCTCCACTCCATAAGGTCTCTGTTATGTACAGCCACTAACGCTACCCCTCACGAAAAGATGTTCGTTTTCCCCCGGAAATCCACCTCGGGCATATCTCTACCCGTGTGGCTGACGTCTCCGGGGACAGTACTATTGCGGAAGCACGTGAGAGGCCATAAAACGGACCCCCTTGTGGAAAAGGTACAGCTCCTCCATGCAAACCCTCAGTACGCCTATATCGAATACTCTGACGGGCGAGAGGACACTGTTTCCATAAAAGACCTCGCTCCCTCGGGGAGCGGAGAGAACGATGAGAGACTACCCGAGGAAGACCTACACCAAAAAGAGACAGGACGCCCAGAGGTATCAATACCCAACTTTAACCTGGAGGACACTGCAGATAACCTGGAAGACACTGCGGAGGCGCGGACAGCGGAGGAACCAGAATCCACTCCCCTAGAGGCACCCCAACCGGCTTTGCGCTGATCACTGAGAACTGCAAAACCTCCTGACAGACTCACTTATACCAACTTTTAAGAAACATCACCCCGATGGACTAAATCTAAAGACGGGGTGAATGTAATGAAATCTGTTTGTTTTGCCTGTATTCGTTTTGCACTCATGTATATTACCCTCCCCCGCACGGTGTATGGTTTCACTTCCTCTTCCCTGACTAACCTGGAAGGTTCCAGGCCTTGGCTCTTGGCTCCGCCCCTGACTTCTCTTACATAAAGATCCCAGGATCTGTATGACTCATTCCTGTGAGCCAGTCGGTGTGTTGAGATGTTAGCTCTGGTCTTAGTGATTAAAAGCCAACTTGTTTAAGTTAATAACTTCTAGTTTTGTGGTTATTGAAGGCACAGGAGAGATCCTGTGCCCCTCCCTCCAGTGCCCCTCTCTCCTGTACCGCCTCTACTGTGCCCCCCTCTCCTGTGCCCCGCTCTCCTGTGCCCCTCTCTCCTGTGCGCCGCTCTCCTGCTCCCCTCTCTCCTGTGCCCCGCTCTCCTTTGCCTCTCCCTCCTGTGCCCCACCCTCCTGCTCCCCTCCCTCCAGTGCCCCTCTCTCCTGTACCGCCTGTCCTGTGCCCCTCCCTCCTGTGCCCCCTCTCCTGTGCCCCTCCCTCCTGTGCCCCCTCTCCTGTGCCCCTCCCTCCTGTGCCCCCCTCTCCTGTGTCCCTCCCTCCTGTGCCCCCCTCTCCTGTGCCCCTCTCCTGTGCCCCTCTCTCCTGTGCCCCTCTCTCCTGTGCCCCTCTCTCCTGTGCCCCTCTCCCCTGAGCCCCTCTCTCCTGTGCCCCTCTCCCCTGTGCCCCTCTCCCCTGTGCCCCTCTCCCCTGTGCCCCTCTCCCCTGTGCCCCTCTCTCCTGTGCCCCTCTCTCCTGTGCCCCTCTCTCCTGTGCCCCTCTCTCCTGTGCCCCTCCCTCCTTTGCCCCTCTCTCCTGTTCCCCTCTCCTGTACCCCTCTCTCCTGTGCCCCTCTCTCCTGCCCCTCTCTCCTGTGCCCCTCTCTCCTGCGCCCCCTCTCCTGTGCCCCTCTCTCCTGTGCCACTCCCTCCTGTGCCCCCCTCCTACGCCCCTCCCTCCTGTGCCCCTCTCTCCTGTGCCCCTCCCTCCTGTGCCCCTCCCTCCTGTGCCCCTCCCTCCTGTGCCCCTCCCTCCTGTGCCCCTCCCTCCTGTGCCCCTCTCTCCTGTGCCCCTCTCTCCTGTGCCCCTCTCTCCTGTGCCCCTCTCTCCTGTGCCACTCTCCTGTGCCCCCTCTCTCCTGTGCCCCCTCTCTCCTGTGCACCTCTCTCCTGTGCCCCCTCTCCTGTGCCCCCTCTCCTGTGCCCCACTCTCCTGTGCCCCTCCCTCCTGCTCCCCTCCCTCCTGCTCCCCTCCCTGCTGCTCCACTCTCTCCTGTGCCTCCCTCTCCTGCGCCCCGCACTCCTGTGTCCCTCCCTCCTGCACCCCTCCCTCCTGCCATCCTCTCTCCTGCGCCACCTCTCCTTTGCCCCTCTCTCCTGTGCCCCTCTCTCATGTGCCCTTCTCTCCTGTGCCCCTCTCTCCTGTGCCCCCTCTCCTGAGCCCCTCTCTCCTGCTCCCCTCTCTCCTGTGCCCTTCTCTCCTGTGCCCTTCTCTCCTGTGCCCTTCTCTCCTGTGCCCTTCTCTCCTGTGCCCTTCTCTCCTGTGCCCCTCTCTCCTGTGCCCCTCTTTCCCGTGCCCCTCTCTCCTGTGTCCCTCTCCTGTGTCCCTCTCTCCTGTGTCCCTCTCTCCTGTGTCCCACTCTCCTGTGTCCCTCTCTCCTGTGTCCCTCTCTCCTGTGCCCCTCTCTCCTGTGCCCCTCTCTCCTGTGCCCCTCTCTCCTGTGCCCCTCTCCTGTGCCCCTCTCTCCTGTGCCCCTCTCTCCTGTGCCCCTCTCTCCTGTGCCCCTCCCTCCTGCGCCCATCTCTCCTGCGCCCCGCTCTCCTGCGCACCTCCCTCCTGCGTCCCTCCCTCCTGCACCCCGCTCTCCTGCGCCCCTCTCTCCTGCCCCTCCCTCCTGCGCCCCGCTCTCCTGCCACTCCCTCCTGCGCCCCTCCCTCCTGCGCCCCTCCCTCCTGCACCCCGCTCTCCTGTGCCCCTCTCTCCTGTGCCCCTCTCTCCTGTGCCCCTCTCTCCTGCCCCTCTCTCCTGTGCCCCTCCCTCCTGAGCCGCTCCCTCCTGCACCCCTCTCTCCTGCTCCCCTCTCTCCTGCTCCCCTCTCTCCTGCTCCCCTCTCTCCTGCTCCCCTCTCTCCTGCTCCCCTCTCTCCTGCTCCCCGCTCTCCTGCGCCCCGCTCTCCTGCGCCCCGCTCTCCTGCGCCCCGCTCTCCTGCGCCCCGCTCTCCTGCCCCTCTCTCCTGCGCCCCTCTCTCCTGCGCCCCTCTCTCCTGCGCCCCTCTCTCCTGCGCCCCTCTCTCCTGCGCCCCTCCCTCCTGCGCCCCTCCCTCCTGCGCCCCTCCCTCCTGCGACCCTCTCTCCTGCGCCCCTCTCTCCTGCGCCCCTCCCTCCTGCGCCCCTCCCTCCTGCTCCCCTCTCTCCTGCTCCCCTCTCTCCTGCTCCCCTCCCTCCTGCGCCCCTCCCTCCTGCGCCCCTCCCTCCTGCGACCCTCTCTCCTGCGCCCCTCTCTCCTGCGCCCCTCCCTCCTGCGCCCCTCCCTCCTGCGCCCCTCCCTCCTGCGCCCCTCTCTCCTGCGCCCCTCCCTCCTGCGCCACTCCCTCCTGCGCCCCTCCCTCCTGCGCCCCTCCCTCCTGCGCCCCTCCCTCCTGCGCCCCTCCCTCCTGCGCCCCTCCCTCCTGCGCCCCTCCCTCCTGCGCCCCTCCCTCCTGCGCCCCTCTCTCCTGCGCCCCTCTCTCCTGCGCCCCTCTCTCCTGCGCCCCTCTCTCCTGCGCCCCTCCCTCCTGCGCCCCTCCCTCCTGCGCCCCTCCCTCCTGCGCCCCTCTCTCCTGCGCCCCTCTCTCCTGCGCCCCTCTCTCCTGCGCCCCTCTCTCCTGCGCCCCTCTCTCCTGCGCCCCTCTCTCCTGCGCCCCTCCCTCCTGCGCCCCTCCCTCCTGCGCCCCTCCCTCCTGCGCCCCTCTCTCCTGCGCCCCTCCCTCCTGCGCCCTGCTCTCCTGCGCCCTGCTCTCCTGCGCCCCTCTCTCCTGCGCCCCTCTCTCCTGCGCCCCTCCCTCCTGCGCCCTGCTCTCCTGCGCCCCGCTCTCCTGCGCCCCTCCCTCCTGCGCCCCTCTCTCCTGCGCCCCTCCCTCCTGCGCCCCTCCCTCCTGCGCCCCTCTCTCATGCGTCCAGCTCTCCTGCGCCCCGCTCTCCTGCGCCCCTCTCTCCTGCGCCCCTCTCTCCTGCGCCCCTCCCTCCTGCGCCCCTCCCTCCTGCGCCCCTCCCTCCTGCGCCCCTCCCTCCTGCGCCCCGCTCTCCTGCGTCCCGCTCTCCTGCGCCCCGCAGTCCTGTGCCCCTCTCTCCTGTGCACCTCAATCTCGGCTTACTTTTACGAGCCCTGGGAACCCCATGCTGGAGGCGCTCAATCGACAGGACTGTGAAAGTGAATTGTAAAGGCCCTCGTTACCTTGTGATTATGTTGTTAATTGCTGCATTAATAGGCAATCCGACTGTACTAATGAACGTGCTTACTCTGGTGATTAGATTACTCGCACCCAGCCAATCACACGCCTCGTTTAAAACTGGAATTTGGCATATTGGAACCTGGTTGTGATCACACTTCACTTATCTTACTGCCCACCCGATCTTGTGGATTCAAATTACCTGTCCCTTTCTCTCTCTCTTTCTCTCAGTCCTGCTCTTTTTGTCTCTCTCTGTCTGTCTCGTTCTGTCTGTCTCGTTCTCGCTCTCACTGTCTCTGTCACTATCTCTCTGTCACTCTGTCTCTCTGTCTGTCGCTCTCTCTCTCTCTGTCTGTTTGTCACTGTCTGTCTGCCTGCCTGTCTCTCTCTCTCTCTCTGTCTATATCTCTGTCGCTCTCTCTATCACACTCCCTGTCACTCTCTCTACCTCTCTTTCTCCGTCTCTCTGTCGCTCTCTATCACTCTCTATCTCCTTCTCTCCCTGCTTCTGTCTCTCTGTCACTCTCGCTCTCTCTGTCTCCCTCCCTCTGCTTGTCTCTCTCTTTGTCACTCAGTCTGTCACACTCTCGCTCTCGCTCTCTATCTCCCTCTCTCTGTCACACTGTCGCCCTCGCTCTCTCTGTCTCCCTCCCTCTGCCTCTCTGTCGCACTCGCTCCCTCTATCTCCCTCTCTCTGTTTCTCTGTCTCTCTCCCTGAGATCCCATTAACCCTCTGAGCACTAACCCAGTTTATCCGATAGCTGATTCAGGGGAGTTACAGACCAGGCGACACCTCAAGCAGCAGTTTACAGTATGTTTAATCAGGTACAGTATGATACAATCAGCAGAAGTGCCCGTGACACACACACAAGGATTGTTTCATTTCTTCTTCTTAGAAAGGAAGTTAAAAAAACAAAATGCAGACGAATATTAAATATTAATATGATAAAATAGAATTTCTCTCTATACAGTAACAAAATCTCAAGGACACAGTGCCCATGTACCGGAGCCTGCGGTACAAGTTCGGCAGGGGGAGCAAGACCTCTGAGGTGAGAGGGCAGCGGGCGGGCAGGCACAGGGTTTGGACAGAGTAAGCCTTGGGCTCAGCCATTTCACCGGGAGGTGAGATCTCGAAGCGCGACCAGCGGATTCAGGGAGGGGCGTTTGGGTCATCCGAGGCCACACCAAGAGCAGGAAGGGGGAAATACGCCTCCTCTCTCACACACAGACACACACACCCCCGCCGGTGTGGTACTGAGCCCCACACACAAGCAGGAAAAGCCCAGGCTCCATCCCCGGCCTGTGCTGAGTTAGATCATCTCACCCAGTCGCTCTCTTTCTCTCCCCCTCTATCTCTCTGTCTCTCTATCATTCTCTCTGCGTCTCTCACTCTCTCTCTCTCTACGTCTCTTTCTCTCTCCCTCTCTGTCTCTCACATTCTGTCTCTCTCTCTGTCCCACTCCCTCTCCTTCTCACTCTCTCTTTCACTCTCTCTTCCTCTGTCATTCTCTCTCTCACTCTGTCTCTAACTCTCACTCTCTCTCTCTGTCTCTCTCTGTCTCTCTCTCTCTGTCTCTCTCTCTCTTTGTCTCTCTCTCTCTCTCTCTCTCTCTGTGTCTCTCTCTCTGTGTCTCTCTCTCTCTCTCTGTGTCTCTCACTCTCTGTCTCTCTCTCTCTCTCTCTCTCTCTCTGTCTCTCTCTCTCTGTCTCTGTCTCTCTCTCTCTCTGTCTCTCTCTCTCTCTCTCTCTGTGTCTCTCTCTGTGTGTGTCTCTCTCTCTGTCTCTCTCTCTCTCTGTCTCTCTCTCTCTGTCTCTCTCTCTGTCTCTGTGTCTCTCACTCTCTCTGTCTCTCTGTGTTTCTCTCTCACTCTGTCTCTCTCTGTCTCTCTCTCCCTGTCTCTCCCTCTCCCTGTCTCTCTCTGTCTCTTTCACTCTCTCTCACTCTCTCTCTGTCTCTCTCTCTGTCTCTCTCTCTGTCTCTCTCTCTGTCTCTCTCTCTCTCTCTCTCTCTGTCTCTCTCTCTCTCACTCTCTCTGTCTCTCTCTGTGTTTCTCTCTCACTCTGTCTCTCTCTGTGTCTCTCTCTCTCTCTGTCCAATTCCAATTCCAATTCCAATTCAAATGCTTTATTGGCATGAAAGTTTACAGAGAACCATATTGCCAAAGCTTACATAGCAAAAAGGTACAGTTTTCCAACATTCTGTAGGTGTCAATCGATTTGACATTTGTTGGGTACATACAATATTATTTTAAACAATATTAATTTTAAACAGTCTTTGTACTTCATTTGGTACGTTCAATATTAATTTTAAACAGTCTTAATTTTAAACAGTCCTCAGGTTGTGACATGTTGTTACATATTTGGCCCCAAGGTATGGTCTGTCTCCTTCTCCTAGGACTAATCTCAATTTTGACAGGTCATCCAATTCCTTGAAATCTGGGGTTGTTTGGCTTAGCTTGTTGAATAATATGTTTCTTGATGTGTTGAATTTTTCGCATTTTAGGAG